>NC_080108.1:12107500-12407500 GCF_950005125.1 Chionomys nivalis | reverse complement strand
TGATGACGGGCAGGTTTTAGCCGGGAAATCAAGTTGTTAGTGAACAGAATGGATGTGGTACTTTAGTTTGAGCCTGTTGTGGATGTTGGCACTCAGAAGGGTGTGGGCAGTTTGAGTCTGAGTTCTTGAAGTCTGGCAAGAGCAGCATCAGCCTGGGAAGGAAGGGTTTTTTATGGGGTGGTGTTAGCCTCTAGCTGTTCCTATTCCCAGCTCCTCATTCATGTTCTCTCTCTCTCTCTCTCTCTCTCTCTCTCTCTCTCTCTCTCTCTCTCTCTCTCTCTCTCTCTCTCTTTCTCAGACAGTCTCATGTAGTCCAAGCTGGTCCCTAATTCTTTATGTCCCTTGAACTCCTGATCTTCCACCTCCCCCGTGCTAGGTATGGTTCAGGGGACACCCCTCTCCAGCACTGATAACTCCTGTGTGTCCTCTGTGGTGAATCTGATCTTTGAGTCATGACTCCTCATTCATGCCTCTCCTCTGGGTTGTGCTTCAGTACTCCACAGCGCCCCTGTTTGCTCATGTGTGGGTGTTTTACTGTGTCTCTTGGTGTACCAAGAAACAAAATACAGGTGGCTCGTTACTCCATGGCACCTCCAAGCCTGTCCCTTCTCATTGTCTTGACCTTTGCCCCCGTGGCTGCATCTCATTCCCATCCCCATGTAGCTAGGAGTTCTCTGTCTCTCAAAGAGAGACCTCCCTTGGCTGTTCCTCCCTCTCTTTTCCTTCTCCTTTATCAGCAGGTACACTGATGAAGTTAGCTCCCTTTCGTGGGCTTCTGTCAACTGCTTGATTTTCCAACCCATTCCAATTGAGTCTTCTCCTGTACTTTGAGGCCACACATGTGGGGGTCTTCAGTGTTCTTCATTCTGATGGCCACTTCCCCATCTGAACTCTCAGCAACATTTGGCCCGACCGCCACTGTCTAAGTGCAGCATCTGCCAGAGTTCCTCTGCGCTCCAGTCAGCCGGCTGCTCCTCCGGGCTCTGTTAATGGCTCTTCATCCCTTGACTGCATAACGCTGCACCACACTGGCCCTCTGACTCCTGTTTTTTAGACTCTTTTGAGGAGGCTTACCTACATTTAAGTACAGTATATGCACTGATGAATCTCAAAACTGTACGTCTAGTTCAACTGCTCCTCCTAGACACAGACATAAATCAGTTCTACCTTTCCGGAAGCTCAGCTAGTCCAGTTGAGATGCGCAGACCGGAAGTTGTTGTCTCCTCTTGCAGTTTTCTACTGTGGATCTCAAACCCTTATGTAAAATAAAATAAAAAAAAACAAGCCTAGGACTGGGCCTTGATGTCCGTCACATCATCAGTTCATTGGTGTGGTCCTCCTCCTGGCTCTGCTCTCAAAGTGTTTCCCTAATTCAGCGGGTGCTCTCCAACTCTGGCACGCTGGTCTGCCCTGGCCATCTTCCCTGCCCCCATGACCATAGTAGCTTCCCAGTCCATCACAGACCTCTGAGCCTGCCCTCCTCCATACAATCTGTTCACCCGCCATGGCCGATTACTTTTCAAAAGATACAGCTCAGGAAAGCAAAAGATTAAAAATGCTGGAGAGGAGAGGAAGTCCTCAGCCATCGGTTGCTTTTGGAATTATAAATTTAAAAAGCCCCTATGGAGAAGAGTGTGGAGCCCCGGGTTATCCAACTATTCCTCTCCTGGGTGTATAACCCTGCACACCTGTGTTTATTACTGTCACAAGAGCCAACCTGGGTGCCTCTCGGTGGATGGAAGGCTAGAGAAAATGTGATACACAATGGATTATTCTGCAGCCACAAAGAAGAAAGGAGACCCTGCCGATTGTAGTTAAAAAATACCTAACTATAGTATATTTAGAGGAAAACAAGTGAATGCTTTATATATCTATTGAAACACAATGTAAACTCCACTAATATGTACAATTAATACATATTAAAATAAAAAATGCATCTAGGCCATGCTGCTCTAGTGACTGGTCTTCACGGCTTCTAGTTGCATATAAAAATAAAATTCAAACTTAAAGTTAGGCTTAAACTTAAAGTCATTTCCACTGTGGTAGTTTTCTTTGCTCTAATGCCTACTTGATATTAATATAGCTAATCACTTTCACTTTGATTTCAGCCTTCCTATATTGGAATATTTGAAGTGTGTTGCTTGGACAGAGTGTGGTCAGATTTTATATTGATTGCTTTGCAATGACAAAAGGTCCCGCTGAGACAACGCAAGGAAGGAAAGCTTAATCTTTGGCTCACAGTCTCAGAGGGATTCCTGTTCGTCATGGGGGCCAAGGATTGTCGTAGGAGTGGTTCCATCTGTCGTGGTAGAGCTGTGGAAGGCAGCCACTCACAGGGTACTGACCAGGAGTGGGTCCAGAACCATAGATAAAAGGGACTTTCAAAGGCCCCCAGCGACCCCTTTCTAACAACCAGGCCTGACCTAAAGTGGCTAAAGTTGCCACAGTCTTCCAAACAATACTGCAATTTGGGGGTAAAGTGAGCCATGCTTCATTAATCCTCTCTTCCAGTCTGTTCTTTAAGTGCTGCATTTGGGCCATTTACATTTAATGTAATTATTGGCATGTTAGGGCTAACGGCTGCCATTTTAATTGATTTTTGTTGGCTCTGTTTTGAATTTCTTTTCACTTCACCTTTATGTGTGTTGAAGTTAATTTGATTTCTATGTGGAGTTTTCATATGAATGTTTTTATACAGATTGGTAGTGGCTATTCTAGGTATTATGATAAATGAAAGCAACTCATCACAGTTTACCAGTACTGTCATTTTAATGGTTAAAAGGAATGTAGAAGATTTACTTCCCCTCATCTCTCATCTCCTCGTTCACAGTCTCATTACATTAATTTAATCCCCTCCGCTCACCTAGATGCGCATGAAGCAGTGTTACAATCTGTGATTTAACCGTCAGAAATAATTTAGAAAGTTCATGAGGGGAAGCAGTTTATTGTGTATGTGGTTCTGTCTTCCTTTTCAATGTTCCAAGTTTTTTTTTTTTTATTCTCCTTTTTGTTTGAGAGCTTGTTTTTATATCCACTTTGTCAGTATATGGGGCTAGTGGCAAAGTCTTAATTTTCTCTCAGCCGAGAATGCTTTCATTTTTCCTTTGCCTAAACCTCCCCAAGACAAAACCACCAGCCGAGATCTAGTTGTTCAAAACCATGAGCCCTTGGGGAATATTTTCATTCAGACTACCGCATCGACTTTAGTTTTCGAGAGAGGGTCTCACTGTACCAGGGCTCATCCACTCAGCTAGTGGCCAGCTCCAGGGACTGATCTGTCACCTCCCTAGCGCCGGGTTCCAGATGTGCTTCTGTGTCCAGCTGTCAGCCCCCTCACGCAGCTCCTCAGGCTTGTGTGGCAGTCTCTACTGACTGAGTCATCTCTCCAGCCCAGGGCATAGGTGTTTACGAGTCAGATGTTAGTGATGTATGTAATATCTTTCTCAGAAAAAAAAAATCACAGTCTTGGTCAAATACGGCCTAACTTATAATACGGAGTTTTTATTTGACAAGGCTCTGATTTGCTCACTTAGGACTCTTTGGGGACGTTTTGGGTGGTGAGAGCAGACGGAAGGGAGGCAGTGAGGGAGGCAATGCACTGAGTGTCGGCGCCATGCAGAGGGAGCACTGGTGGAATGGTGGCTTTGTCTCTCAGCTCTGGTCCACCCTCTATGACATGAGAACATTTTATATGGCACATTTGAGAATCTCTGCTTAATATGTGGGTTGAAGGCATTTCTTCAACCCCTTCAAAGGTTTGACACCAAGGAAGACCCCCTGGTGTTTTCTTCCTGCTCTTCCCTGGAGGTGTGGTATAGAACTGACTGTGTCAATTGCTTTCTTGGTTGAGTTTCACAGTAAACAGACTTTGAACCAAGGAGTTGTGTGGATTAGGGTTTTGTTTGTTTGTTTGTTTGTATTCTTTCAAAGGTGACCTCAGGCCAGAAGGCAGGTGGGGAAGAGAGTCAGAGGGGAGGGCACACACAGGTGCTCTATTTAGTTACCTCTCATGGTGACTGGCACTGTTCCCTAGAGGGAGCAGGGGTGGACAGATAGCTGGGACCCTGAGAGGGTTACAGGCAGGTAGAAGCCGGTCATGGATCTTCCAACTGCCCTAACTGTCGTTGCTGAGTTAGTGGCGTTGGCAGCCATGGCATGTGGGCTCAAATTGTTGCTTTGGCTTGGGAGAAAAAAGCCTGAAGGGTGAGAGTGGTGGGTGCTGGCAGTAAATGGTCCCGAGCTTGTAGAGATTCGCCCCGCGGGAACGGGTGAGCAAGCGCCAGGGATGTTGGTCACACCGTGGGACCAGGCAGGTGCCGGGGATGTTGGTCACCCAGTGGGAACAGGTGGGCAGGCGCGGGAGATGTTGGTTACACCGTGGGACCGGCCAGCTGCTGGGGATGTTGGTCACACTGTGGGACTGGGCAGCTGCCGGGGATGTCGGTCACACCGTGGTACTGGGCAGCTGTTGGGAATGTTGGTCACACCATGGGACCGGGCAGCTGTGGGGGATGTTGGTCCTATCAGCTTCCCTCAGCAAGGGGATGCTCTTTGGTTACATCTCTGCTCGGTGACCTTGAGTGCACTGCTGTACCTGGTTTCCCTCATTTTTGAAATGGTAAGTCCTTCTCTTGCCGTGTCTAATATGGGTTCTCTGTGTCAGTGTGTGAGATGAGGTACTTAATGGTCCTGCTCTGTTCCCTCACCAAGTCTGAATTTATATAATTACCAAGTTTCTTCAGATTTTTATCATTGTGATTAAATTTACCAGAGTTATTAAGTGTTGTGAACTGTATCAAAAATAGCAGGAGGGATGTGTTCGACTTTAAAAGATGAAAGTTGTTATTCCTTTGAGCAGAAAATTATTTCCCCAAGTTATTTTATTTATGTATTTAAAACTATCATGTCTATCATTAAACTGCTATAATAGAAAATCAGAGTTTTTAATTTCTAATTGACACATTTGTGCATATAAGGAGGCTCTTTGATGCTTTCTTTGATGTTTGTATCCCCTGGGTAGGAATCAGCTCAGGGAATTAACACATCCATCCATCATCTTATTCTTTCATCATTTCTTCGAGGTGAACTCATTCAAATTCCGTCTTCTAAGTTTTTGAGATAGAGTATTGGTTCTAATTATATTCACCCTGCAGGCCACAGAACAAAAACCATATTCTTCCTATTAAACAACTTTGTATCCATTGATCCTCTTCTGCTAAGTGTCTGGTAACTATTATTCTGTTCTCATAGCATGAGATCAACGATCCATCTCACAAGGGACGCTATACAGCGTTTGTCTTCGGTGCCTGGCTTCTTTCTCTTAACATAATGTCCTTGAGAGCCAGGCATGTTGTCACAAATGACAGCATGTCTTGCCTCTTAGGGTGGCATAGTGTTCCATGGGGTGTTGGTACCATGCTGACCGGACACCGTGGTGCACGCAGCTGAGAAACTGTTCTTAACTTTAAAAGTTTTAATGGCACGGAGTCTGCATGGGTCTGCACTAGGTTCTCTCCATGTATGTTGTGGTTGTGTAGCATGGTGTCTTTGTGCAGCTTACAGCAGTGTGGGGTGCGTGTCTCTGACTCCTTTGTCTGCTCTTGGGACCCTTTTCCTCCTACTGGGTTGCCTCATCAGCCTTGTTATGGGGGATGTGCCTACCTTATTGTAACTTACGTGCTGTGTTCTGTTGCTATCCCTAGGAGGTGGAAATGGAGGAGTGGATCTAGGGGAGAGGGAAAGTGGAGGGGGGTGGCTAGGAGGAGTGGAGGGAGGGGAAACTGAGGTCGGGCTATATTGAAAACAAAAAAATAAATTAAAAATATTTGTGATAATTTTTTTTTGAGGAACTGGAAAGAGAGGAGAGAGGAAACTTTGGTTGGGGTGTAAAAACAAACAACATAAAAGTTGGAATTAAAATTTAAATGACCACCCTGTGGCCACTGGTTGTGCCAGGCCACACAGTCACTCTGAGTTCAGGGGCCAAATGCATCTGGTTTACTGTGTGCCCATGCCCAGCACCTGACACCTTATGGGCACTTTATACAGTGGAAGCAGAGGGAGGAAGTGTCTGGCAGGGGCTCCCCATGTTGCTGGGCCATGGGGTCACTTTCTGTGTGTCTGCTGAGTTGGAGCAAGCACCAGTCCTCCTCGGACCTACCCAGTGGTGTTTGCCAGGGTGTCTGTGGGTCTCACACAACCTCTCTTTCAGTTTTCTTATTTATTATCTGACTGTGCTCCGTTCTGGCCAGTGACATCCATCTGTCCCTTAGGAATTCTCGCCTGCCCTATCTCTTCCAGGATTTTGTCAGAGGTACTGCCAAGCAGTTGTGAGCTGCCCCACTTTCAAATCTGATCTAGATACTCGAATTTTATAGCCATCTGGTCATTCTGGGGGAGGGTTGGCCCTGAGCAGGGAAACATGACTCAGAATTCTGAAAAGACCCCGTTGTCACATTGCGTCCCTTTCACGGGCGTAGGAGATCTGAATGCAGAACCTCCACTTCCCACAAGTCTTTGCTCCCGACCTCACCCCCTTCAGCATTGTGAGCTCACCTCTCTCATCCCCTTTCTGCCAAATTTCCTTCCAGGCTGGTGGTAGTGTTGCCTCCTGGCTCACTATTTCCCCCAAAGTTGGCCTTAGTTCTCTGTGTGAAGCTATGGCGCCATTTTAGAGAAGAGGGTCCTTTGTGGTGGGCTGGGCTGGAATGTCCTTGTCTGTTCTCTGTTGAAGAAGCATTGTCAGTGTAGCTGTCTTCCGGCCCCCCACTTCCTCCCGTTACCCCCCCCCCGTTATCAGCCACTTCATCAGACCCCATTAACACCATTTCTAATTTGAGTAGTGGACCCTTATTAGTTTTTTCAAATCTTTAATAAATATTTATGACATTTGCTGAAATCAAGGAAAGAAATAGCCTTTTCAATCTTTTGGATACACAGTCTCAAATTTCCTTTTTTGCTTTTAGGGTTTTTGGTTGGTTTGCTTGTCTTCCTGGTAACTCTTTTCCTCCAGCCTGGCCGTTTAATCTGGTGTTGTTCAGTTTTGCTTTGATAAGCCGTGCTAATGGCTTCCCTCGTCTCTCTGTGTCTCTCCCCTCCTAAATTATCTTTACATTTCCATTAAGCCTGCTTTGCTTTTTGAGTTGATTTTTCTTCTCAGACACAAAGCCCACCTTCAAGTGTCTGTTTCTTGAAGGCTCTGCCATGTCTTTTCTGAGACTCTGCATATTTGAAACATCTCTTCGGTTGCCTTCTTCACGAACAACCATGTGTCTGAATATAGTAGTTCCTGCCAAGCTGCCTTCTGAGAATTTCCTTATGTATGGTTCAGGATTTGAACCCAGGGCCACATGTGTGCTAGGCGAATGCTCTACCTCTGCCTTCTCGTGACGTCTCTTTTTTGGGACAAAATATTGAATACTGAAGCCATTCTTGCTTTCATCTTCTTTAAAATATTCGCCCTCTCTCTACACCTTCCTCTCCCCCCGTATCCCCCTCTCCCGTCCCCTTATCCCCCACTCTCCTCTTACCCTCTCCCTCTTTCCCCTCCCCTGTATTCCCTCTCTCCCTTTCCTCTCTTCCCCTCTCTCCCCTCCCCTGTATTCTCCTTCCCTGTATCCCTCCCTCCATCGCTCTCTCTTTCAAAACCTTCTTTCTCCTTCTGAATTTTTTGCTTTTAGGTTTCACTTTGCAACCAAAGCCAGCCTTTATTTCTTCATTCTCCTGCCTCAGTTTCCCAGGTGTTGGTATTGCCGTGGCGTGTCACCACACCTGGCGTCTTCCTCTCTGAGTTCTCACGTGATGCCTTTCTTACTTATTCTTGGCATAAAGTGGGCCACCAGAGTATGTCTACCCGAATTTCCCTTGTTAGGTTTGCTAATATATGCTGAGCCAAGCCAAACTGCTCCACTTTCATCCTGGAAGTTCCTGCGCCAAGCGCTGTTTGCTGTCAGTGCCGCGGTTTCTTTCTTGAGGGTCCTGAAGTGATGTGTCGTCCTTCATCTGTTAACTTAGCTGCCACAAAAGCTTTGGGAGAGACTATGGGCCGTAGGAAGACAATCACCTGCACTGTCCTTTTGTCTTTAAGTCGTTTTCCTCCCATTTTGGAGGTATCTTTCTTCCTTTCTATTGACTCTAGTTTTAGCGTTGTGCAGTCTGGAATTTAATTTTTACTGCTTACCCAGTGGATTTTTCTTTTCAGCATGGGGTCTTGAAATCCAAAACTTCCTGTATGGGAGACAAGAGCTCTACCAATAAACTACAGGCCTAGTTTTTTATAAATTATTTTTTCTTCACTTTATTAAATGAAAAAATGTAAATATATAGAAAAGGAGAAGCAGGTGTTAGGAATCTGCCATCTTCGCTCCTGGCTTTTTTTTTTTTTTTTTGCGGTGGCGGGGGGGGGGGGGGGCGGCAAGACAGGATTTCTCTGTGTAGCCCTTGCTGTTCTGGAACTTGCTCTGTAGATCAGGGTGTTCTCAAACGCAAAGAGATTTGCCTGCCTCTGCTTCTGGAGTGCTGGAATTGAAGGTGTGCGCCACCACCGCTCGGCGCTCCTGACGTTGAGATTCACTCATGTCATCCCCAAATACTCAATATGTTCATCGAGGAAATCATAGCTTTTGCACTATTTAGTGGTGCTTCCGTTGTTACACCTAACAGTCACTCTGTGTCCTTCAGTAGTGAGCTATTTTCAGATCTCCCCAGTGCTCCCCATGTCTCTTTAGCTGGCCAGTATATACCTGAGTTTAATTAAAGACCACACTGCACTTCTGTTTACCTGTTTTTCCCGTCTGTCTGTCTGTCTGTCTGTCTGTCTGTCTGTCTATCTATAATTCTTTTTATTTTGAGACAGGACTCATCGGGCTGGTCTTGGATTGATTGATCATCCTGCCTCCAGCTCTCTTGTGTTAGTATTATAGGCTTGTACCATCGTGCTTGCTTTAGTTAGTACTAGGGTTCAAACTCAGGGCTTTGTGCATGCTAGGCAAGCACTCTGTCAACTGAGCCACATCCCCAGACCTTTTCCTTTTCAAAACAATTCTCATTATGCTATACGTGTTCCTTGTACATAGTATATTACAGTGACTGCTTCCACATAAGTATATTGTTACATTCATTGTACACAGTACTCAGTTACATATGGACCCCTCCAAACAAGTATACTGCTTTATATGTTCCCTGTATGTGGTATGTCAGCAGGGACTCTGAAATGTACAGCAGGTGCTTGTGCTGAGGGATCCTGGAGGCCAGAATGTGCTTTGGTGTGCTAATAGGCACCACAAGTGACCTTTTATCCCTTCTGCCAGTGATAAGGGGAATGCTCCCTTTGGTAAGGGAGAATCAGCTTCACAAGATACTGAGAAATGCTGACTTTTGTCCAACAGCCAGACTTTGAGGAATTGGAGTTTCCTTTGGGTCTCTGTCATGTGGACAGGGTCACACAAGTATGCTGTCATATGTATTCATTGTTCATGGTACCTTATTATGTGTAGATACTTTCATACAAGTATACATTCTATTCTGAGCGAGCGTATTACCCCCGCCCCCGCTAAATTCTTCTTCTCCCCCATTTGTACTCCTCTTATTCCCTGTGGTGGTTTGAAAGAAAATGGCCCTCAAAGGGAGAGGCACTATTCAAAAGTGTGGCCGTGTTGGAGGAAGTGTGTCACTGTGGGGGCGGGCTTTGAGGTCTCTTTTGCTCAAGCTTCCCTTACAGTGACAGTCAACTTCCCATTTCTTGCAAGATGTAGCTCTCTCAGCTCCAGTACCACATCTGCTTGCACCCTGCCATGCTCCCTGTCATGACGACAATGAACTCAACCTCTGAAACTGGAAGTGAGCCACCACAAGTAATGTTTTCTTTATAAGAGTTACCATGGTCATGGTCTCTTCTAGCAATAAAAACCTAACTCAGACAGTACCCTTCAGTCCTCAAGACAGTTTCACTGGTATTTCGTCTCATACCTGCATGGGTTGTTTTATGTATCTATGTAATATCTAGGCGTCACAAATGAAAGATAACATAGGAATTTGTTGCAAGATTAAATTATTAACTAGATATGTTGATCTCTCCTTGTTTCCACTTTCATGCAAATGACTTCTTCTTCATGGCTGGAAAAGTCCGTTGTGTATGTAAACCACATTTGTCTTGTTCTCCACTGTCAGACATCTAAGCTGCTCCCTAACTTAATCATTGGGAGTGACTATTGATACAGTACACATTGATATGCAAGTGTCTGTGGTATGTTAACATAAAGTCTTTGACCATTCATTTTCAAACAATGGAATTGAGTTGGATGTGAAGGCAGACCTGTAATCTCTGCACTTAGTGAACCAGGAGATACTGCAAGCTCATGAGTGCCGGCAGGAGCAGGAAGCTGAGTGCTTACATTTCCAAACACAAGCTCGCTGTAGAGAGGAGGGAACGGCAAGAGTATTAAATTCACAAGGCCTATCTCCCAGTGACACATTTCCTGCTGCACAGCTGTCCCACCCAAACCTCCCTAAATGGGAACCAAGAGTTGATATCTGAGTCTGGGAGGACACTTTCATTAAACTCACAACTTAGCATGAAATTAGCCATCTTAGACAAGTTACTCAGTGACATTTAGTATACATTCACAAAAGGGTTGTTTGCAAGCATTAGCTGTGTTTCCAAAGGATTTTACTCTCTTCAAAATGAAACTCATTAGCTGGGCTCACACCTTGGTCCCAGCCCTGGGAAGACAGAGGCAGGGGTGGCTCTTAAGTTCCAGGCCAGCCTGGTCTTCAGAGATAGCTCCAATCAGAGTTATACAGAGAAACCCTGTCTCAGAAAACAAACATTAAATCAAAGCTCTTTGATATTCTTTATGCTCTTCTTTCCCACCCCTCCACCCCCGTAAATCTTGCAGATTAATGAATCTGTCCAAGATGAAGGTCTGGCAGATTCAGTTCCTGGTAGGACCCTCTTTTTGGCCTGTGAATGGAAACCCCACAAGGTCCTTTTAGGAGTGGGGCAGGCGGTGGTAGGACACGCTCACCACTTGCTTATTCTGGGCTCTTATGTTATTCTAATGCTATTTTGTTGCCCACCCCTGTCACATCTAAACTCATTTCTCTCCCAAAGACCCCTTCCCACCTTCCAAACACGGCTCGTGAGGGATCTTAACATCTGCATATGAGAACAGTCTGTCCACACACTATCCACGCACAGTGGTACCTGGCGTCAACTATTTTGAGCATCCACTCATGAGTACAATTTGGGATCTTTCTTGAAATGTCCTTTAATCTGGAGGGATCCTTTCTGTTGCCTTAATCTACTGCTATCTCAGCCAGCAATTGCAGCTCCACAGTTACCAGCCTGCTTCTCCAGCAGTTATCCAAGGTTCCTCTGCAACTCTGAGGCATTGGTGCCTACAAGCTTTCAGAACTGTCCCACTTTGTCTTGGAAAAGTTCAGCAGTCTTTCCTTTGTGTCCTGGTTGTTCAGTTTATACAGTATGCTGCCAGCAGTTGGGGCAAGGACAGTTTCTTGCCCAAATGGCTAGCTTTGCCACAACAAAAGTGAGTTCCATATGGAGGTTCAGTGCCCATCATCCTTTCATGAAGCAGTTTGGTGCTGCCAGGAGCAGATATGTCTCACTATCATGAAAAACCTTAGGTTATTAAACATCTGAAATGCCATATTCTGTAGGTCTTTGAATTATTTGAAGATCACTTATCTATCTAAAATATACCTGTTTAACCTTGAAAACATATCTAGCATAACTACAAGTTTGTAAATTATAGATGACTAACTACTACCTGTATTTCTAAATTATACTTTACATTTTTAAGTGAGCGGTATAAGTACACTTTAAATAAGCACAGAAACATATATACAATATAACAAAATAACCTACATTTGTATCAATATACAAAATGTCTTAAAGAGTGGAAACATATAGAGTATGATCTAACAAAAATAACCTTAAATTTGTAAGGATATACAAAAATCCATGTAAAATATTTGAGATTAGTAGCTGCTTTTTAGTTTAAAATAGATTCAATAATCTATGCTTTTATTCTATCCTTTTCATATTCACCTTCTCTTTTTTTTTTCAGAAAGAGATTCTTAAATCCAACCTCCCTTGCTTAGTTTCCTCCCTTACCATGATCAGTAACAGTTTGCAACCAACTGCCCTAAAAAATGACTGACATTGATAACCCACAGAATGACCAAAAACCACCCACCCCATCTCTTGGGAATGTGAGCATCATATTCTTAAAGTTTACTTTCTGTTGTCTGGTGTGTGTGTGTGTGTGTGTGTGTGACAGCATCTTTAGGGGACCCTGAGAAAATTGGGATAATGTTCAAGTCCTGGGAGAGCTAGATGTATTATTTATTCTTAGGCTCTGTGTGATGGGAAAGTGTAGAGCTTATTTGAAGTCTTGGCTGAATAGTCTGTGAGGCTGAACCATCTCAGCTAGCAGCTTTGGAATTCTCCTGAGCAGCTGGTAGTTCAAAACTGGGCTTTGGGTGGTGTTTGTCTGCCTTACCACAATTTGGGCAGAATTGTCATTGTGGGGCCTCATCATCTTTTTGGAGACTTCAAAGGTCACTGGTAGAAATGATCACGGTTCACTGCAGAAAGCTTAAACATTTTGAATGTCATATGCAGCAGATCTCAGGGAGGTTAAAGGACCACAATCTATTAAGTATATCCAGGGTACAGAAACTTAATTCCTAGTTATCTGATTCAGACTCATCTGAAATCATGTACAGAAAGCTAGATTAAGCTAATTTCTAGAATTAGTTAGTACTCTATATGACAATTTATATCACAACATAAAAATATATGCCTTATATATTTTATATAACAGAAATTATATATTTTTATGTATGTTACCACATATATTTGCATATATAATAATTTTATAACTTTAGTGATAATATTTATATAATCTAAGTGACAATAGAATAGCCCCTTAATTTTGACTTTCTTCTGTCCCGTATCAGGTAGCTCTTCTGACATGAAACAGAGATTTTGTATTTTCCTTTAACAAGTATGCTTAGGTTGAGAGAAGGAGAGAGCATGCTCCAACTACAAAGCCAGCCTCAGTCTTTTAATTGAATTAGGATCACAAAAAGACCATTTGTCTTTTTATGCTTGTAGAGAGCAACAGAAACAAATATTTGGGAAGATTTATGAAATTTTATCCTGTTGGAAATGTACTATACCATTAGGTCAAGTTGCTTTTTTTCTTGGAACGTATTTCTCTGGACAATTCGTCCTGCTTCTTCGGATGACTCATTTGACTGTGGTCTTCAGATTTCTTAATCAAATGCTTGTATTCTCTTGGAAAGACAAAACGAAACCCTGCACAGTCCATAATTTTGGAGAGTTTCTTTTTTTTGTCAGGTTATATTTTTGTTAAGGCAAACTCTTTGGGGGCAACAGAAAAAGTATTATCTTTTAATAATAAAAAATTATTAGTTTTTTCTTTTTGATCAAATAAAAGGTATTTATTACCAGCCTGGTCTACAAGAGCTAGTTCCAGGACAGGCTCCAAAACCACAGAGAAACCCTGTCTCGAAAAACAAAAAAAACAAAACAAAACAAAAAAAATAATAATAATAAAAATAAAAAGGTATTTATTAGTCTTGTAATTTAGTTTGGATTGAATGACCAAGCTGTTTGATGAATTATAGCCTCTCCTAATCAAGAGGTCTTTCCTGTTTGAATCTAATCTTTATCAATCTTAATGGGGTCCATAGCTTTTCTTCTCTTCTAAAAACAAAAGCAAAACCTCTTTCTCAATGTAACACATATTCTGGTTTCCATTCTGAGGTCAACACATCTTTAAAATATATAGGCTGATTTTATTCGACAGTTTTTTCTATTATTCAATGTCTATCTGCAGCTGTTGTTCCTTTCTCATTACTATTTAAAAATTTAAAGTTAATAAAGCATTGTGTAATCTATCTCTGGGGATCTTTAGTACCTTTCTGTTTATTAATGTGTTTTTTTAAAGTGTGATTAGATCCTTCTATTGCTGCTTGTCCTGTAATATGCTTCACGTTGTAATATGTAAAAAGCTGTTTTACTTTACTGGAGACATATGTAGAGTCTTATGTCAGTCTTAATTTGTATAGATATCCCCATAAGGGTCTAATAAATGTGTAATTACAGAATAAGCCTTTTCAAAGCTTAAAGCAGTTGCCCATTAAAATCCTGAATATATATATATTTTTGATATGTTGCATATATTTTAATTTTCTAAACTCTGCAAAATGAAACACATCTATTTGCCAAATTTTATTTCTTTGAGTACATTTTGGGTTATTTCCTGCTGGTAATGGAGTTTGATTATACAAAGTGAAGCAAGATTAATAAAAACTCAGAGTCAGAAATTGGGGTTCAATTGGGGTTCAGAAAAGAAAAAAAAGCCAGTCATTGGTTCTTACCTTGACCTCAATCTGAAAAATGGAGATCCTGCCTCCAGGAAACCTGTGTCTGAGAGCTGTCTCCTCCTTTCTAATAATCCTCTCTAGGGCTGGCATTAAAGGCATGTACCACTTGGTTTCTATGGTATCTACTGTGGCTATTGGGATTAAAGGTGTGTGTTTCCACTGCCTGGTCTGTAAGGCTGAGCAGTGGGACTATTTTACTCTCTGATATTCAGGGAAGCTTTATTTATTAAAATACAAATGAAATGCCACTACAACAAAGAACAAGTAGGACATTTTTAAAATAATTTCTTTGATTTATTGCCAAGTGATAGCAAATTTCTTGAAAAACATGATATTTCTTATGAAATTCTAAGGTTTCTAGCACATTTCCTACCAATAGCTGATAAATTACATTGTTACCTTGTGCTAGAGGGCCAGGTAGACCCAATGGGATCTGATATTGTTATATACAAAGGATGATTTCTATTTCTGATTACTTGTTGTAGTTGAATAAATAGCAAAGTTAATTCTTAATCATCTGGAATAAGTTCAGCAGTTCCAATATGTAAAACAACTCTTTCTGCGTATTAGTTCTAATGGCTCTTATACAAAATAATGGTATAAGGTAGGGATGTTTAATATTCCTTGTGGGAGAATTTTCCTGTGTTACCTTTTAATGGGCTAGTAATTATTATAAGTAGTCATTGTGAAGGCAGATTTTTCTCTTATCCTGATCTTGCAAAGGTATAGTTAAAAAAAAGTCTTTTAAATCAATCACTATAATAGACGATCCCTTAAGTAATAATGAAGGCAATGGAGTTTCAGACTGTAAGAAATCATTGGCTGAATCACATTATTTATAGCTCTTAAATCTGTTAACATTCTCCGTTTTCTAGTTTTCTTTTTAATAACAAATATAGCAGAGTTCCAAGGAATGGTTGATTCTTCAATATATTGAGCATTTAAATGCTTGGCTACCAGCTGTTCTAATGCCTGTAAATTTTCTGTCATCAGAGGCCATTGTTCCACCCACACAAATTTATCAGTTAACTATTTTAAAGGAAGCACTGTTGGACCTTTTAAAGATCAGCAGCTGTTTTTCCATGCTTATGCACAACCTGAACATTTGGTGACTGTCTTTGATAATACCTTTAATATTTTTCTTAGAAGCATATGTTAATTTATAGTTTGTTTCTGAGATTGGAGGAATATTAAAATGGGATTGGAGAAATGTGTTTTCCAGTTCTGCATCCAATTGCGTACCCATAAATTTATTGTTATATTAGCCATATATGAGTTTAATTTTCCTGTCTTTTTCTGACCCAGTACACTCGCCCGTCTTTTACTTTATTTTGCCTAAGATAAGTTACAATCCCTAGAAGCTGAGCATTTACTTCCTGAAGAGATCAGTCTGGATGCCAAGACTTTGGTGAGATTATTGTTATATCTGTACCTGTGTCTACCAAATCCTCAATCATAATGTCATTTATTTGTATTTTTAGCTTTGGTCTTTGATCATTTATAGAAGTTTGTTAAAAATACTTGTTTTATGGCCTCTCCTGAAAATTTAGTTTTATCTACTGATGCTATTCTGTTATCCAAAGCAGTATGTTTTTAACAACAGGCATTAGGTCTTTTAATTGCTGTGGTGGAGTTTCCCCAATGCTGATAGGGAATGATTGGGAAAAAAATTGACTTTGGAGTCTGCAAGAGGCCCCCTAAAGCATTCCCAGTGGCAGAGGTTGCCTCTCTCTTGTTGATTTGCATTCATTAGTCCAGTGCTGGCCTTTGCCAAGCCTTCTGCATACTGCAGAAGGCTGGGGCCTACAAACATTGTTCTAGGAACACCTTGCCTACAGTCCATTTCCAGATGACCTGGTTTACCACAATTGAACATCTAACCTTTTGATTTTTTCTTATAATTCTTAGAAGTCAATTCTCCTATCAAAGTTTCATCATAAATGTGAGATCCAATATCAGGTATATTTCACATCCATTCATTTTTGGGTGCTGATCTTCCCTTTAAAGGTCTAATCACCCTTTTGCCTTCTGAGTTAGCATTTTTAAAAGCCAAAGTTTCAATTAATATTTGTTTAAAAGCTGGCTGGATCTGATAATCATTTTATTTACAAGTGAAGTCAATCCTTATAAATAATCAGTGAAGGCTTCTTTGGGGCCTTGTATAGTTTTAGTAAATGATTCAGCTCTCTTTCCTGATTCTTCAACCCTGTCCCACACATTCAAAGTAGCTCCACGGCACAGTATGAAGGTGTTATCACCAAACATAGACGGTCTTTGCAAATTGACATGCTGGCCCTCATGTCAAGCTGGTCTTGGGAAGTCTCGTGACCTCTAGCCCTACCTTGTTGTTCTATGACCTTAGCTTCCTTGTCTACCATGTTTTCCATTGTAACTGAGGACCAGCTTCCAGTACTGCTATAGCTAAATCTTTCCAGTCCTGTGGAGTGATTGTGTTCCTAGTGGTCCATGAATTTAACATCTTTGAATTCACAAAGGGTGAATGCAAACCAAATGAAACGATTGCCTCCTTAAATCTCCTCAACTCTTAACAAGTCTATAGGATTCCCATTAACTTCTGCATAGCCCTGAGGGTGCCTGTCATCTGCTGGTCATTCTTGTATGGTAACTGGATAAATTAAGGTCAGTGGTGTTCTAATAACCTTAGGGCTCCCCTTCCATTTCATAATGCAATTGTGTAGTAGGTTCTGCTCTAAATTCCTCTGTCTGATTTTCGTTAGTAGGTCTTTTGAAAGTTTGTATCTTATCAATAGTAAGTCCTTCTAAGGCTTGTATCTTATCAGTAGTTGTATGTATTTCTAAAGCTTGTATTTTATTAGTCAAATCATCATATTTGGCACAGTCAAACAACTTTTTAAAGGATAAAACTACCAAGCTGTCACCTGTGACTCCTGTTCAGACCCAGCCGTCTGTTTCCTCATTATTTCGGGACCTACCCACCAGTGAAGGTGCACAGTGAAGTCAGAGGGAAAACGCAGAAAACTGCCTCAAATTTCCATTATTATGACAGCTATCCCCCCATCACTCCCCACCCGTCAGTCAGTTTACTTCTCCAGGGCGCTTACTGCTTCCGCTGCTGAGGCAAACCCCTCTCCACTCGTTCACGTCACCTGTCCTTAGACAGTGAGGACAGTGGCGCACATGGTAGTCCAAAGACTTCAGTTTAGACTGTGTGATCTTGAGAAAGTCAGCCACATCCTCGTCAGAGCCCAGTGGCTGAATCGGTCTGTCCTTTCCAGTTGAAAAAGGCAAGGGAGTTAGGCCTGCCTGGGAAGCAGACATCTAGGTCAGCGTGGGGATGATGGTGACCAGTGGGTGTGCTCAGAGGGAGACAGATGTACAGACAGCAGGGAGTCATACCCTGTCTCTGTACCATTTTAAACAAATGTATTTAACCAGGCAGGGAGAGGAGGGGCATTGAGGACCAAATCATGGACGTGACAGTGGTCTGCTGAGACCTTGGGAAAGGCTAATACCTCACATAGAAACTGACCTCAGCGTGGCCAGTGAGGCAGAAGCCCTGGAGAGAGGGGGGTCTTCATGCCTGGCCATGTGGGCTGTCTCCTCATGGGTTTCTGCTGCCTTTGCTTTGCTGTCTTTTGCTTGTTTTTACGGCAGCGATGCCCTTTAATGGAATGCTTTTCACACTCGCTTTCCCAGGTGGCTTCTGTGTTGCTCACTGGTAAGGTGAGGGATCACCACTTGGTTTTTTCTGATCAATGCAGTGGGTAGAAACTGCTGTTTGTGGCCTGGAACTGTCTACTCTGGGCAGAAGAAAGTAGTGGGTGGGGCGCTCTGACGGCAAACAAGGAATGCGCGCTCACCACCTGTGATGTCACAATCAGCTTCACCTGTAACCTGGTCCAGCCTCTCTTAGCCAAGCAGGGACGTCACTCCTGGCTTTCTGTCTGGGTGGGATGGCCCCTGGAAGCCCAATCAGAACAATCCCAAAGTCCTTGGGATTTTGTTTACGTTTAGAATAGCTGAGCTGTGCCCCTTCTCAAGGTTTCTTTGTGGCTTAGTCCAGCTGGTCAGGAGGCAGCTGCCAGTCAGCGGGTCTGAGCTCTTGACGGCTGCCATTCCGGGATGATATTTGGAAATTGGCAGCATGGAGATGAAGAGGAAGCTCTGCCCACCATGGCCAGCACAGGCCCCACATCAGAGAGTCAGCAAGCGTTTACTGAATGAGGGTTGGATACTGTGGGTCTAGTGTGGCGACTTAATGGGAACAAGTGAGAACGAACTTGGTTAAGGTCCACACCTTGACCCACAGGAAGCAATGTTAGGCAGTGTCTTTGGGAGTTAATTTTGTCATTCCACCGGGAGCCCTGATGGGTGAGCGTTGTGTGGACACTGCAGTGTAGCAAGGCCGCCTTCTCCAGGGAGGTGCTGTGGGTGGGTTTAGGAAGCTGAGTGGGCTGCTGTGGGCTTTGTTGGAGCTAAGCGTGGCTCTAGTCACATAGGCCAGACTCAAAGTCGGAGATCTGTGTGGTACGTTCACTCTTTAAGTTGGTTCCCCAAGCTTCAAGTTTGAGGTGAGGTCTAAGTGTGTGTGGGGGGGTGGAGGGGGAGGTGATCCATGACCTCCTCAGGTGCGTGTTCTAGGATGCACACAAACCCGGCTGGAAATGTATCGACAAGGACTGACAGGAAGTCTGGCTTTCCCACCTTCTGTGTATCTGGCCTCTGAGGCCCTTGGTCTGCTGGAGAATATACTGAACTACTATGAACGGCTGGGGGAAGGGAGGAAGGCTTGGCTCAGGGCCCTTAAGCCCATTTTCCTGATGAGGAGCAGGAGGAAGGAAGTGGTGTTAAGACACAGTAGACTCGTGGTCCAGTCAATCTTTTATTTAGTTCATATAAAGCCCAGAAGATGGGGTCTGGAGAGGTGGCTCAATGGGTAAGATGCATGCCGCACAAACATGCAGCTCTGAGTTTGCATGCACAAGCATGCGGATCTGAATTTGCATTCCTATAGCCATGTAAAGAGCTCCAATGGGGAGACAGGAGGATCCTTGGCGTTCATGGGCCAGCTGGTGTAGTCAAACTGTGAGCTCTAGATTCAGTGGGAGACCCTGTCTTAAAAGATATTGTAGAGGGATAGAAAATGCTCAGTAGTGACCTTTGACCTCCACCCACAGCACATACATCCACACAGTATGTCCACACATGAACATATACATGCACATACAAACACATATAGATGCTAGTGGAACACGTTAACAGCATGATAATGGATTCTACCAGGATTAATATAGCAATTCTGACAGATGATAATTTCTTCCAGTGTTAGTATATGTGCTGCTGAAGGGAGCACAGACAAATTTCTTAATAAGTCACCAAGAAAAAGAGAAGTTTGAGAGAGAGGACTTCTAGGAAGTCTGCAGATGGCACTATCTTCCTGCCCACTCCACTTTCTTCTTGTCCTTTTTTCATCACTGGAGACCTCCCCACACACACATATACACACTCTCACACTCACACACTCTCACATACACTCACTCACACACTCACACACTCTCTCACATACACTCACTCACACACTCTCTCACATACACTCACTCACACACTCACATACACTCACTCACACACTCTCTCACATACACTCACTCACACACACACACTCTCTCACACACTCACACACACACTCACATACACACCTACTCACACAATACACTCACACTCACACACTCACACACTCTCACATATACACTCTCACATACACACACACACTCTCACATTCACTCACTCACACACTCACACACTCTCACATACACTCACTCACACACACACACTCACATACACACTCACACATACACTCACACTCACACACTCACTCACACACTCTCACATATACACTCTCACATACACACACACACTCACTCACACACTCTCACATATACACTCTCACATACACACACACACTCTCTCACATACACTCACTCACACACACACTCACATTCACATACATACACTCACACATACACACTCACACACAGGCACACTCGCACACATTCACACACATACTTACACACACACACACACTTTCCCATTGGGGCACAAAACCATCCATGAAACTCTGAGTGGCGTCTGGTGTGGTGTACACTCACACTCACACTCTGAGTGGCATCTGGTGTGGTGTACACTCGGTGCAGCCCCTCCAGGGTGAGCGCCTCTATCCACTGTTTCTCTTCCTTGTTTATGATGATAACATCCGGAGTCCTCTGTTCCAGCTTAAAGCCCCACACAGCACATTGTTGTCCTTGGTCACTGTGCCGTGAGACAGCATACAGCAATGTCCTCCTGAGAGCCCAGCCGCCAGCTTTCCTCCTCACCTTGTCCCTACTCTCCCACCCTCTCAACCACCGTTCTGCTTGGATTCCGCATGGAAGAGGTCCAGGGCAGTTGTCTTTCTGTATGACTGATCTCACTTAACACCATGGATAGAGTCACGTGTGGCTGGATGTTCGTTCTTTTTTATGGATGAGTAGTGTTCCGTTGTGCCCCGTCTCCTTTATTTGTTTATCAGCAGATGCACACTTGGCTTGTTTCCCTTTCCTGGCTGTTGTGACATGGGCTGAAATGATGTTGGCAGTGCAGCCGTGTCTCTAGCATGTCATCAGTGTCCTTTCTCTGGGCCAGATGGTGCCCGATAATGGAATGGCTGAATTGTGTGGTGGTTCTATTATTTTTGCCCTGCCACTTCTAATTCTGTGGCTTGCTGGAGGAAGGCTGTGCACTGGGGACACCTGTGACCCTGCCTTTTTCTTGAGGACATTTGTTCTGTTCTTTCCATTATTCTTGGCCAGCAAAGGAGGCTGTCAGGGAGTTCCTGGCCTTATATTGATTTCCCAGCTGTTATGGACAGGGAGCTAGTAAGAAAATTCCCCTGGGCTTGAAAAAGCTGGGAGGTGCCTCCCGCATCACCCAGAGCCCTCCCACTCATGACAGTGCATTGTGAGCGGCCTTCCCTCCTCACTCCCCTCCTGGTTTTACTGGGCGGTCCCCCCTGCTACCCCAAACTATTTCCAATAGGCCAAGCAGTGATTTAATTAATACAGTTTCTGTGTGGTTATTTTGGGATGCTGCCTGAAACAAATAAGCGGCCTCCTACTTCCCTTCCTCAATCACTTTCACGGTCTTCTCTGAGGTCAAGTCTGTTCTTACAGCTCTTCATGAGCATCCTGCTAGTCGGAGATGGTTAATGTGGTCATATACGCTATCTAAAAGCCTGATGATTTGTTAGAATAAATAATGTTAATTATATTAGTTCCCATGCAGATACACAGGGAGAGTTTGCTTCTCTCCAGGAGTGATTTCAAGTCCTTTGAAGGTGTGGTTATGTTTTAAGACCCAGGGACCACTGTGTATCTACATGATAGTCTTCTCACAGAGGGTGTACCTGTGGTGTCTGAGGTGCCCCGAGGTAAGGATCTATACCGGTGACTGCCTTAGGAGGAGTACTGAGTGTAGGCACAGCAAGGCCACCACCTCCACACCTAATTGCTCGCACATCCTGAGTTCATTTTGGGTTGGCCTTGCTTTGCAGATGTCTGTCTCCTGCATCACCCAGCTGAGAAGGACCTAAAGCTTATGTGCAGGCCTTGCAGAACTTGGCTTCTGCACATTGGTGACGCATTCATTCCTGCATGAGTGAATGAATGGGCAGGGGTGTGTGAGAGAATGGGGGAGTCTTTTTTTGCTCCCTGTCTTGGGCTAAGATCTATGTACAACCTTTGCTTAACTACTGAGCATCAGTATTTTTCTTAAGAACTTGGGCGATCTTCCAAGACATACACAGGCACAGACTCACACACAGACTCCCTCTCTCCTGCGCTCGTTTCTCACTCAGCAGTGGCTGTGACTGCGCGCCTTCATCAGCATACATAGACCGACAGCAGGATTTTTGTTGTGTATGATATGGGCAAACTGTAATTTATTTCAATAACTTATTTTTGGATCTTAAAGCCATTTCCAATTATTTTGCTAGTAATAATGATAACAATCAAATTTCAGCAGTGAGGGACCAAGACACACAATGATGTGCTCCAAGTGAACAGTGGTGTTGGCAGTGTACATCCTCATTAGAATGGTGAGCAGCAGTGAGCGAGTCTTTGGCTAATTTCTAGGGAGAGAATGAACTGGAAGTGTGGCTGCTGTAGACCAGAAATGGAACCCTGGAGATGGACATGAGGAGGAGGAGGAGGGCGTCCCTGGGGCCCTTTGAGAAGCGGGCTATGGTAAAATGGCTTCATTTGGAGGGTTCTAGAACATCTCTCCCTGAACATAAATGTAGCATATTTTTCCCTGTAAGAGAGAAATCCCATTTCCCCACTCTTTCTTGACATCAGAGAAAAGACTGCAGATGTTTCCTCACACAATAACAATTTTAGTTATTTTCTGCGTTGTTTGTTGACTCCGTCTGTGTCACTTGTCTCTGCTTTCCAAGAACCTTATCTTTCCAGACGGGTGTCACACTGTTGCAAATGGCTGTCCCCAGATGATCACTCAAAATGTAGCTTTCCTTTTCCCATTGCTGCTGTGGGCGTGTCGGATGCTCAGGACCGTTCTCATGAATGTTGAGTTTACCAAATGTTCAGACGTTAGCTGTGTAATGACAGGTTCGAGCCACAGACCCTCCCTAGAACTGTGCGTGGGTTCCTTCCTGAAGTTGGGCCTCCTGACCATAGGTGCAGCTACAGATTTGGCAGCTGGCCTCATTGTAGCCCCAGTGATTTGCCTGCTCTGGTTTTCACGCTTCTGGGCTCCTAGAGTAGATGTGTCAGGAACTCTGATGTGCATATGGTATGGCAGTTAGATGATAAACTCTGTTGGGATAAGAAAGAGCAGAGCTAAGCGGAGCTGGTTCAGGGTGCTGGGTGGGGGGCTCTCTGTTATGGGAGGGAGTCAGGACTTCTCAGAATGGTGCCACTCAACAGAGGGGGGGAATGAAAGCCCTGAATTAAAAATGTCCTATTTCTATTCCAGAGCCGTGGTATAAATGTGAAGATAAAACACTTGCTGCTTAGAGGGAAGAGGGAGCCAGGTGTGGTGGTTCCTTCCTGTGGTCCTCACAAGTCCGTTTGTTCAGGGTTGTGTTCTTTTGAGACAGGGTTTCTCTGTGTAGCCCTGGCTGTCCTGGAACTCACTCTGTAGACCAGGCTGGGCCTCAAACTCAGAGATCCACCTGCCTCTGCCTCTTGAGTTATGTGCCACCATTGCCCAGCTTTTCAGAAGTCTTGAGGCAGGAGGATTGCTTTGAGTTTTGGGTCAGCCTGGGCTACATAGTAAGGCCCAGGCCAGCCTGGGCTACAAAGTGAGACCCTGTTTAAAACATCAAAGCAGAAACAAAAGCGAGAAGGGCAAGAGAGCGAAGTTCAGCAAAGACGCTATGTTTGTACTGTTTCTGTAGCTACCCACAAATAGGAATAATTCAAGAAGCTGGCCGCAGAGTAGTTCCAGTATCTTTTGGGGCCTTGATGGGGTTTCGGTTACTTCCTGGAGATCCCCTGACCCCATTAACTTCACAAGACCTAATTAAAGTTTCACTGTTTCGGAAAAACTTTAACCCAAAACCTCTGCTCAGATGCTCCCCTTGGAGTGGAGTTTTGCATCTCCTTTACTTGGTCCTGTCTCCATACCCCCCCCCACCCACTGAGCATCTGTGTGGGGCATGCACAGGGCTGGGTTCAGAATGAATATATTAATGTATGCGTCTGCCATCAATGCCTTGTATTCTGGGGAAACAGAAGAGAGTGTCAGAGGAGAGTCGCAGGGTTTCTCTTTCCTTTTTGGCCATACAAAGTGCTTTTTGTCACCCTGTGCATGGGCTATGATTGGACGTCATGCAGAACGCATATCGGTTCTGTGGTGTGGCTCTGCCTGGCTCGGAATACCTCATCCGCGTAGCCAGCGTGTTGAGGAGCAAAAAGAATCTCTGCTTTATGCACATATGAATGCAATGTCTTTGTTCATGGAAAAGCGCCTTTGTTTAGAAGCTCTATGAATTTTAAATGTGGTTTGGGGCCCACTGTATCATATCTTTTAGGGGGAAAATTAGTTATGCTATGGGAGACTGGAACTGAATACCCAATCTGGGGGTATAAATGACTCTTGCTTACAAATTTTATTTATTATCATCATTATTTATTTTATTTGTGTGGGTGTTTTTCCCTCGTACATGTCTGTGTACCACGTGCATGCCTGGTGCCTTTGGAGGCCAGAACATAGCATTGGCTCCCCTGGGACTGGAGTTAACAGCCATTTGTGAGCTGCCATGTAGGGGTGGGAATTTGTGCCCAGATCCTCTGGAAGATCAGCCAGTACTGTTAAACTCTGAGCCATCTCTCCAGCCCCTGGTTATTATTACTAAGAGATGTTGTGTTTGCGGTAGCCATCGTCTGTCTGTGAGATGCCTTTGGCAACATTTAATGTACACTATTTGTAATCTTTTATTTCATATGGGATTTGAAGTAGCTTGGTAGAAATTTTCTCCAAGTATAAACTTTAAATAAGTATAATGTGCCACGAACAGAGAAAATATAAATAAGCTTAGGAAAAAGTCGAGGCTCTGGGAGGTGCCTGGGAGTAAGCGCACACATAGATGTGTGCACATAAAAAGATCATTGAGCTACGCTGTTGATGATGACATTGGATGCTGAGCTTCCTCGCAGCCAAGGAGAAAAGAGAGAAGGCGTTGGCTCACCTGTTCAAAGGGCTAAGCAGGGGTACAGTTGGGTTTCCCCAAGAGAAAACTGGCCAATCTGAAGAGTGGTTCAGGTAAAGACCTACCATGGATCCTAGCACCCCGGAGTCTGTACCTTGGGCTAACTAATTTTGAGTAAGAAGCAGAGGTAGGCAGAGTGGCTGGCATCTCCTGCATCTTCAGGCATCTCCAGAGGTGCCTGGTGCCTTCAAGCGCTCAATGGTTTTCAGCAAGGGAGAAAGGGCGGGCAGGGTCTTTCCCCTCTGAACCTACTTGATAGTCGGTGCTATGACGTGCCTGCAATTCGAGCATTAAAATTTATCTTAAGGAAATAATAGGGTATTTTGCAATTATTCACTCATGTGTGTGCATGGATGTGTGTGTGTGCATGTGTGTGGATCCAAAGACACTTGGGGTCAGTCTTCTCTTCTACTGTGTGAGTCTTGGGGACTGAACTTGGGTAGTCAGGCTTGGTAGCACGTGCCTTTACCTGCTGACCCATCTTGATGGCCTAGTTCTCATTTTCCTGGAGAAATGAAGAAGTGGAAATATTTTTTCCTACACAGTGCTGTCAGCCCTGCCATTGGTGTTTGTTGTCTGTAAATCCCACAAACATTATTTTCTTGGTCTTGAAGCCCTACCAGCTTCTCAGTTTTGGAGGAGTGCCTGGCCCCTCCTCTGTAACTGTCCTGGCATGAATGAAGATATTCTAAAGAGATGTCTGTCCCTACCGGCCGTGGCTGTCACACCATTGACACTGTGGACTCCAGAAACTGAAAATTCCCCAGGAATCTCATGTTTACAGAAGGGAAAGCCTCACAGCTGGTGCAGGCCAGAGAAGGACGCTAGTCTCCTCAGAAAGGATTTCACACAGTCTGACAACCTGTCAGACTACCTTGCTGGAGAGAGGAACTGAGAAGAGGATGGTGGGCGGGGCCACATGGTGGCCAGGATGCTTAGCTGTACCACTATGCCAACATCTCAGGAAACATAAACCCCATGCCAGCGGCTGGAACACAGCCTGTGGGAACAGGTGGGTCCCTGGGGCTCCCTGGGCAGCCAACCTAGCCTACTTGGATGAATTCAGGACAGGGAGAGGCCACATCTTAAAGGGAATGTGGATGGTTCAGTAGCAGTGTGACATTTGGTTTACACACACACACACACACACACTCACTCACACACACCTACCTTATGCTCCTAAGCCTTAGTTTTTGGCAGCAGCCTTAGCCTCAGAACCTGTCAGCTGTCAAAGCTGGTCCTGGCTCTGGGAAGCTGCTGAGCTGAGCTTTCCTCTGAAGCTCTGTCTCCATGCAGCCTGTGCATCTTCTCACTGCCCTGACTGACACCCCCCTCCCCCATTTCC
Organism: Chionomys nivalis; assembly: GCF_950005125.1. Lineage (NCBI taxonomy): Eukaryota > Metazoa > Chordata > Mammalia > Rodentia > Cricetidae > Chionomys > Chionomys nivalis. The sequence continues at coordinate 12,380,975 of NC_080108.1, read as the reverse complement.
CTACCAGCTGCCTCTAAGCAGGAGATGGTGTTCTGCAGACAACATTGGAGAGGGTACAGCCACAGAGGAGCTGCTAGTGTCTCTTCCCCTGCCGTTCCCAGGTTTAGAGGGCCGCATCTCTTTCCTCCTTAGAACAATTTGAGAAGAATCCTTTGGAATGTGTTTACATAATCACAGACACATGACAAATCCAGATGCCGTGTCTTCAAATGGTCTCATGGACTGCATGATGTGTTCATCGTAGCTGGACCACAGTTTCTCTTGCTTGCTGGAAACCTATATCTCTTCTGCAGGTCTTCCCCTCTGGTTTCCCACACAGCCGAGTTCAGCATAGCTTGGAGTCAGCCCGGGGTTGGCTGGGGGAAGGCATTGGGTTGGGGAGGGCTCTTTGGGAAACTGTTTAATTGAGGTAGAACCAGGTCAAGATTTTTAATGTTAAACTTATGGAATGTTAATTACTTGGCAATAAAAAGGGAACTCTGCAAAACTAGCCATGACTTGAGATATAGACCATGGAATTCCAGGAAGTAGTTCAGGCCTTTCCTGCTTCTGAAGGCTCCACGTGCTACTCATTCTCCAGAGTGTCTTTCCCACCCCTTCCTTTTGGCAAGTCTTACCTCCTGCCCAGAAATCCTCCCTTCCTCCTCAACTTCAATGCCCTGGACCTCTTCCTGTGGGCTGGGACTGTGTGTGATGGATCACAGGAGGCCAGAGGCCAAAATCTCAGTTTCTGGAGTTTGGGTTATAATGTGTGACCCTTTTGTGCAATATGATGAGAAGTGGCTCCTCCCCATCCCTCTTTAAAAAAAAAAAAAAACAACAAACTTGTCTCCTTTGAAAGTTTTGCTTTGAAGGATGTCTGTCTTAGAAAAATTCCTCCTAATCTTATTAAGAATGCACAGTGAGATGCTTAGAGGCCTTCTGGTCAGGGGAGGCTGAGTGGGGAGAGGGAGGTAGATGCCAAGTTCAGTGTAGGAGTCAATACGATTGAAGGCTTTGCAACATGATTGAAGGGTCTTTGTACGGCGGGATTCATGCAGAGTCTCCCTAAACCAGTCTTATAAAAACTAAAAAGCTAGCTGCGCGGTGGTGGTGCATGCCTTTAATCCCAGCACTCTGGAGAGGCATGGGCAGGCAGATCTCTGAGTTCAAGGCCAATCTGTCCCCAAAGTGAATTCCAGGACAGTCAGAGCTGTTACCCAGAGAAAGCTTGTCTCAAGAAACCCAAAACACAGAAAACAACTGGAAAACGTTTTTAATAAACCTGATTAATTGAATTCTTGTCCTCCTTAAAAAATAAGATGCTTTTTAAAGTCAATATTCTCCCTTGGTGTGGGCACCAATCACAGTGTACCGTACAACCTTGATCAATTCGTGTGAGCTGTGTTTTGGCTGGGTGTCCATGTGCTTGGGACTTCTTGATATTTCAGCTAAGTCTTGGGCCCATCTCAAATGATAGCTGTCAGAAGCTGGACTTCTCTGGCCTGGGCACAGAAGTGTGCACAATAGTCCCCCAAGGTGTCTATGTCCAATCGGCTGGACCGCTTGAGCACATGAGGGTTTTTTTTTTTTTTTGTGGAATTTTGCAGCCTGGGTTGGATCAAGGCTCTTAGGAGAGGTTATCCTGGACCGTGTGGTGGGTCCTTCTAAGACAGGCACAGGATGGAAGGAGAGAACCAAGGTGAAGACAGTGTGTGGCTGGGGCATCATGAACAGGTGTCTGCTCGTCGCCACTAGGGAACTTGAGACAAACTGAAGAAATCGCTCCGCCCTGCTACAGCTTCCTGAACCAGAGTTTATTGGGGTCGCTTCCAGGAGGAGCATGGGTGGTTCAAATGCAGCCGTATCACCAGAGTGCCTCGCTGGGGCTCCCCACACAGTGTGCTCGTGCAGCCAGGATGAGGAGCATGGGGCTTCTAGAAGGTGCAAGGCTGTGGCGATGAGGCTGTGCTGTGCTCCGTTTCCTCCATGTTGTGTGAACGGCTGTTCTTTCCAGACGGTCCTTGCTGAACGTTTTCATTTTACAAGCTGCTTTGGACTCCATTTTGAAGATGGAGGATGAGGGCTCCTGATACCCCAGGCTCATAGATAACTTAATTCTGGAAGCATAAAGGGTGCCGTCCTATAAAAATACCGGGAGAAATGGGAACTACAGGGGTACAGGAGTGTATTAAAATCATAGCAGGAAAACAGGCTGGAGAACTTACACATGAAAAAGAAGGACAACTCCCTCATCTGGACCTCATAAGATGTGGAAGGTCCTTTCCACCCTGCCACTCGCCCACTGGTGTGTGTGTGTGTGTGTGTGTGTGTGTGTGTGTGTGAGAGAGAGAGAGAGAGAGAGAGAGAGAGAGAGAGAGAGAGAGCGAGCAACAGGTAGAGAACCCCCTGCTGTCTCGGGCTTAGGTTTGACTCTGTCCCTGCTGCTAATAAGGCTTCCTCAGATCCTCTGCCTGTCTTCCTTTCCCATCTGGGCATGCTGTCTGTCTGTCTGTCTGTCTGCCTGTCTGCCTGCCTGCCCATTCAGCCGTCTGGACCCAGGCTTGCCTTTTTGCCATCAAGACTCACGTCTACAGCTTTGCTCTCAAACCCGTGAAAACCTCATGAACTCCTCTGTGACCTCTTAACCCAGCACATTCCCAGATATATACAGAGAGATAGAAATACGGTGTGCTTTGTAAGATGTGACACTAGTAATTAAGGTTGGATCAAAAGGGCCTGTATTTTCCTCGACCAGCGCTATCAAGGACAACAGGATACATGGTCAAGCACTGCCATTCAAGTCTGCCATACTTTGTAAATGTATATTGTTAACCGAGAACCTCTGGCAGTTTGAGAAAACAAACGGGTTCCCCTCCGTTTCTGGAGCAGCACGCTCAGGACAGCCTCCCGTGGCGCTCCAGAAGGAACAACCGTGATAACGTCTAGATTCATCTCTGAGAAAGGAAAGCTATTTCGTGCTGATTCCAGACACGAGTCTCCAGCCACTGGGGACCTGGGGACAAGGAACTGGGTGCTTCTGTGCCCCAGTGCTGCCCCAGCCTGAGCTCTGGGTCACAGCCATTTGCATTTCAAAGGACTGTCCCCAGGCCCAGATCTTCCCTTTCTGTCTTATGTGGTCCCCAGCTTTGATCACCTCCATGAGTTGGCATAAATTGTGCTTGAAAGTATCTGCTTGAGAGGCAAGCTGTGGGTTTGTTGTTGAAGAAAGAGAAGCAGGAGGGGCAGGAGTGGGCGCCAATTCCTCTGGAGCCTTCTCAACCCCTTGCTCAGAGACTGCTTGTGTTAATTTGAATTTAGTTTTGTTGTGTTAGTCAAACATGCATGAACACAGAGTGCTAACTGTAATCACAGCTCTACAACAATTATAAACTCCAAATTTATTTAAAGTTAAATACAAATGAAATTCCAAATAATTACTTTGGAGTTAATGCCGTGGATAGTGTTTTTGCTCAGCTAAATGGCGTTCCTAGTGTTGTCCGCATACACTGGCAAAGCTCTGCTGCATTAGCTTGGTTTCAGTTGAACTGTGTCTATTTTATGCAGGAAGGTATGATTCTTGAAGGGTACATGCCCGTCTCAGCAGTTAACCGCTCTGCTAAGGACAGCTTCCCAGCCCTAATGTCACTACTCAGTCATGTCCACTTATGTACAGACGAAAAAGTAGGTAAACGGGTGGCTGGTGACCCAGTGTGGGAGTCCAGGTCAGGGTAGTGGCGCCAGTGAAGGACTCTGCCTTGCTGGTAGTGTTTTGTGACTCAAAGTGATCCTCCTGCCTCAGGCATTTCTTGAGTTTGGTTTTTCTCTCTTGTACAGTGTTTAGGGGTACACAACACATCTGTAGATTATTAGGAAGCAAATGCTAGTGTATCCCCGTTGAGGACACGTGACATCACCAGTCCCTTCACTCCCCCTTAGTGGTCTTTGTGATTGTGCCTCCTTTCCTCCCTTACCTTGCATGACAATGACATATTAATTTTATTTATATTTTAGAACTTAAGCGTTTGTGTGCCAGGCTTTTCCTTTTGGGCCACCAGTTCCCAAATCATGACATGGGGACTTATTATTAGTTATGAATGCTCAGCCTAGCTTACGGCATGTTTCTGGCTCGCCCCTTTAACTTAAATTAACCTGTTTGTCTATCTTTTGCCTTGGGGCTTTTTACTCTTCTTTCCTTCTGTACATCTTAATCTTACTTTCACTGCTATCATGTGATAAGCTTGTGGTGGCTTCTTGCCCCAGGTGTGTCCCTTTCTTTCTCCTCCTCCTCTCCTTACCTTCTTCTTCCTCTTTTTCCTTTGCCTAGATTTCTCCTTCTACTTATTCTCTGTCTGCCAGCCCCACCTATCCCTCTCCTGCCTAGCTATTGGCCGTTTGGCTTTTTATTAGGCCAATCAGATGCCTTAGGGAGGCAAGGTGAAACAGCAGCACATCTTTACATAGTTAAACACACCTCCTTATATAGTTAAACAAATGCAGCATAAACAAATGTAACACACCTTTATACAGTTAAATATTTAGCAGCATAAACATGTAACACGTCTTTACATAGTTAAAATAATACTCCACAACACATTGTTTTAGTTAGCTTTTCTATTGCCCTGACAAAATACCATAACCAAGGCAGCTTATGAAAGAAATTATTTAATGGGGGCTGATGATTCTAGAGAGTTAGAATCCATGACCATCATGGCAAGCAGCATGGTGGGAGGCAGGCAGGCATGGCGCTGGAGCAGTAGCTGAGAGCTTACATCTGATCCACAAGCATGAGGCAGAGACAGAAGTCATTGGAAATACCATGGGCTTTTGAAACCCGAAAGCAAACCACCGGTGACAGACCTCCTCCAACAAGGCCACACCTAATCTTCCCCAAAGAGTTCCACTAACTGGGAGCCAAGCATGCAAATATATGAGCCACCATAGCGTTCCTGAATACCAGGGGCTATTTTTTTTTTTTTTTTTTGGTTTTTCGAGACAGGGTTTCTCTGTGGTTTTGGAGCCTGTCCTGGAACTAGCTCTTGTAGACCAGGCTGGTCTCGAACTCACAGAGATCCGCCTGCCTCTGCCTCCCAAGTGCTGGGATTAAAGGCGTGCGCCACCACTGTCCGGCCTACCAGGGGCTATTTTGTGTCCTCCGAAACCTAGCAAAACCACGGCCAGGTTGTATCACTTGTGTTTTAGACTTTCCATTGAAACTCAACGTTTTAAGGTTGATGCGGTGTTCTGTGAAGCTGTGGCTTCTTCATCACAGTGTATGATGTGTGACTGACGCAGCTGGGTTCCCTCTTGGCTTCCTCTCTTCCACCAGAGAATGAAGTGGACAGAGAAGGGGGGAAACCGAGGACTTTTATTTACACTGTGACAGACTGAATGGAGAAGCAGACATCCAAACTCTTGGTGGCTGGCAGGATGCCGTGCGGGGGCCATGGGCAGCACTGGGAAGTGTTACAGCTCTAAACCCTGAGCAACCTTTGGGATGCCAGCTGACTTACCCTGTGCTTTGGGAGGCCAGCTAGACTGGGCTTGCCAGCACGTGTTAGAGTTCTGAGCTCTCAAGCCTGGTACCAGATGAGAGCGATTATGGGCAAGTGCTATGTTGTTAAACTCTGTGCAGCCCTTGGGATGTGAACTGAGAGATGTCATTCATTGGTGTTGCCATTCTGGGCTCTTGGTGTGGTGGGGTGTTACCACGAGCAGGCTCCGAAGGAGTCTAGGGAGAGCAGGACCAGAGTGGGTGTCAGGAGCATTGGTCCTGGCGCTGAGCTGGGGCAGACCTTCCTCCTATGGTAGGTCTAGAGGGTCCACTGAAGACAGGCATAGCTTTCCTCTAATGACGTGTGCAGCTCTGCTTCTGAAGAACTAGGCACTGGCCAATCATAGCTGCTGGCCAAGAGCTGTACTCTGAAACAGGCTGCATCATGGGGTTTATAGAGATTCAGGTGGCCTGACGGACTGGGGCGGAAGGGGTTTCCAGAAGGGAAAACAAGGGCACACGCATCACCAAGGTTCCCTGTCAGGTTGCTCCTTTTCCCATGTTTCCCCTGGGAATGGTACCCTGCCATCAAGGGGCACGTGAAACACCCCATGTCCTGGGGTTTTAGAGTCCTGCTTCTGCCACCTGTGGGAAGAGCTCATAACCATCCCGAGCTTTACTCGTCCATTTCCCTCTGGTTAGACTTCTGGGCTGCTTTTAGGGTTTTGACGTTACAAATGCAGCTGCAACGGACAGTCTCCCACTGTCCCCTAGGGACATGGACCCAGGAGTCGAATAATTGTGTCACGTAGCATGCATTGCACAGTTTGCAGAAATGGCTTTACATGAAAATTTCAATTTTCATTTTCTTGATTTTTTTTTTTTTTTGAGTGATGTTGAGAGCTGTGTCCCTTGCTTCTTTTGCACTTCGGGTGCGCTTTGACTTCTGTTATTGTGGTGGGCCCATTTAGCTCATCTGCTAATTTTTCTATATAATTCTCTTTTCTTTTTTTTTGACTTATAAGCTACGTGGTTATTATGGGCATGCATTTGTCATTTCGTCTGGCAACATGTTATTTATTGCAAATACCTTCTTGTATGTGCACATGTGTACAACATATTTGTGTTGTGTGTGCACGTGTGCGGGGATGGAGGGTGGAGATTGATGTTGGGTGTGCTCCGCAAAGACTCTCAATCTTAATTTTTGAGATAAGGTCCCTCACTGAACCTACAGCTTGCTGACTTGGCTAGACTTGTTGACCAGCCAATGCCAGAGATCCTCCTGTCTCTGCTTCCCCAGGTTTGTGGTTACAGGTGTGTGCCACCATAACCTGGCTTTATGTGCATGCTGGGGGTCAAACTCAGACTCTGGTGCTTGTGTGAAAACATCTTCTGACCCCTCTCTCTGGCCTCACTCTTTCCCTTGTTTAATGAACTCCACTGCTCCATGGAACTTGATTTTAGTATGGACAAGTCTATCAGAACTTCCTGTCCTGTCCAGCAGTTCTTTCCTGATTCCAGGTCATGAGATGGTTATTTCTTTAATCTTCTAGGGTCTATGGTTTATTTTGCACAGTTAGTCAAGAACTAACTCTGAGATTTTGCCCTCCTTGCGAGTGTCATGAATGTGGACAAGAGGCCCAGGACTTCCGGCTCAGAGGCAGATGGATTTATCACTCCCCTGAGCAGCACCGCTTTATGCTGCTCCTGATCCTCGGCGCTCAGAGGCCCCAGTGAGCTGAGCCCCAGGTGGATTGTGTGGGAGGCTCAGAAGCCTGAGCCTAGGATCTGGATATTTATAATGGGCTGTAAGCTTACCTGACCTTTGCCACCAAGGGAAACATTGTCAGCTATATTGGATAGTCAGCAAACCTGTCTGTGCATTCCTTTGGGGAGAGACACTGATATTCTAAGCCTATTTCTTATATAAATGTCCCTGAATGGTCTAGAATAAAAGGACCAGAAACCCGAGACCCAGGGACAGTGATCTCCCCAGCGCTCTAATCTACTTGTTACTAATTTGTGTGTGGCTGGAGACAAAGTTTATTGATTCGTTGTATTTCCATGCTAATGCATAGTTATCCCAGCTTCAGGGATTGGGGGTGGGGTGGGGAATGCTGTCTGCTGAGGGACAGGTGACAGGTGAGCTACAGGCCCCGGCAGTGGAGGCGAAAAGTGTGAAGAGGTGGAACTACAGCCGCCCGAGAACTGCCAGGGCTCTCTGGATGGCAGAGAGGGAGAGGGTGGAGGAGGACAGGCCAGGAGTGAGTCTTTGGGTCTTAGAATATATGATGTTGGGGCGGTGGGCGGGGGTGGGGGGTGGGGATGACACAGTGGCTAAAGTGCCGCTGCACAAGCGTGAGGACCCGAGTTCAGATCCCCAGCTCCCACATAAAAGTTGGGTGTGGCAGTGTGCTATATTACCTGAGATGAGGGAGGGGTGGGAAGAAAAGTAGATCTCAGACAGTCCAGTTGAACTGGTGAGCTCCAGGTTCAGCAAGAGACCACGAGAGCGGTAGAGGAGGACAACCAGCCCTGCGCATCTGTAACATGGTCACACACGTTACACACACACACAACCAGCACTGCCCATCTGTAACATGCTCACATACATGTTACACACACACACTCACAACCAGCCCTGTGCATCTGTATACATGGTCACACACGTTACACACACACACACACAACCAGCACTGCCCATCTGTAACATGCTCACACACATGTTACACACACACACTCACAACCAGCCCTGCGCATCTGTAACATGGTCACACACGTTACACACACACACACACACACCCAGCACTGCCCATCTGTAACATGCTCACACACATGTTACACACACACACTCACAACCAGCACTGCCCATCTGTACACATGGTCACACACATGTAACACACACACTCACAACGAGCACTGCCCATCTGTAACATGGTCACACGCATGTAACACACACTCACACTCTCACACATACACACACACACTCTCTCACACACTACACACTCACCTACCCTCACAAGTACCCCCCTACATGCCCATACTCACACACAGACAATCTTTTGTACCCGTATGCTGTATAATGGAAATTTGCAAAGAAAAAAAAAAGTATATTTTAACTGTGCCCTGAGGTAATAGATACTGGTCTGACTGTAGAAATTTGTCTGTCTGTCTAAACAATGTATTGAACGCCTGAATAGATACAATACAAATCTATGCAGAAATCCCAAACCAAAGAAATGTAGTTTTTCTACTTTTTAGTTTGTTTTTGAGACATACTTTCACTGTGTCAGCCTGTCTGGCCTAGAACTCAGTATGTAGAATATTGCTAGACTCAGATCCACTGAGCTTTGCCTTCCGGGTGCTGGAATCAAAGGCCTGTGTCACTGTACCTGGCCTGTATTTAAAATTTTCCAAACATTCGCTGTATTTGTTTCATAGGAGGGGGTGTGGCTGTGCACTGTGTCCCAGTGTGCGTGCGTGGAGGTCAGAGGACAACGCTGAGCGATCGATTCTTTCCACAGTGTGGGTTCAGTGGACGAAACTCAGGTGGCAGGGTTGGTGGCAAATGCCTTTGTCCCACTGACCTGTCTCTCCAGTCCAGTATTTCTTTTTCCTGCTTAGGCATGACCTGAGCCATGAGCCCATTTAACCACTCAACTGTCTCACTGGCCATCTGTCAAGCATTCACTACGTGAGTGAATTTGGGTTGAGAACTTGGTTCCACGTGTCAGTGACCCAGTGTTGGCGTTCCTGCCTGCCCAGCTGTTTTACTGCCGTTTCCTCCTGCTTTGTTTATCCTTCTGTGACTGTCTGAGCGGCGTCTTTGGCAGAGTAACCTGTGGTGTTTTGGGAGCACAGCTACTGTGTGTAACAGATGCAGACACACCTAGGGCTAAGGTGAGTCTAAGTCAGGCTCCATCAGAGCAGAGCAGCCACGCTCCGCATCCCATAGAAAAGAGGCTTCATACTGAAATTCGTACTAGAATTTGTCTGTGGATGTTGACACCCTGAAAAAAATACAAATGTGTGATGTAAGCCCGAGATTAGAAACTCCCAGGAGCCCCTCCTGACTTTAGGTGCAGGGGACAGAAGGGGAGAGGTGACCACATGAAGCCTATAGCTCAGAGGCGGGGCTTAAAGGCTGCTTCTTCGCTGCTTCCCACGTGCCTCTTTCAGAGTGTAACTGGGAGCCACAGTTGTCCCTTCTCTGCTCTTCACGATGTGGCGGTACAGTGAGATGGTCTTGTTTGCTGTGCACCTCTGTAACATCACACAAGCAACAGAAGGGACAACAGAAAACGCTTAGTTACCTCCCTAAGACTTCAACTCTCCCAGAGACGTAGATGTCCCCAAATCTGAATTCATGTGTCAGATACTTATAAAGGGTGATTTCTGCACCCAACACCATTTTTTTTTTTACCCAGGAATTCTTTGATGACAATTTAAATTAAGCCAGTTTCTAAAATAAGTTTAAAATACATCTCGGACGGTGGAAAGCAGCTTCGCGTGGAACTTTCCACTGCTGTGAAGTGTTAGGTGAGGCCATGGATGTTTCCCCAGGAAGTAAAGAATATAGTGTCTGTTTCTACCTTCCCCTCTCGGTATCTCAAAATAGACCAACAGTAGGCTTGATTGTTGCTGGCTTTTCACTAGCGTAGATGACATCTCATTTGTCTGTGATCCTTTAGCCTTGAGATAAGATGACCTGGCACAAACAAACCAACAATGTGGTCCTGGTGTGCCAGGCCCTGGGGGAGTTTGGAAGGGCTGCAGTCTGGGGGAGACTGGGAACTTGGGGAGCCTTGGTTCCTGAGAGGAGGGGAGGATGGAGAAGAGGCAGGGAAGGGATTAGAGGACACTGAGTCTGACTTCTCTTATGGGGTGTCCTGTTGAGGGGAGCAAGCTCCTTATCCTTTTACGGAGCAGAAAGATCTCCAAAGTAGCTCCCCACCCTCGATATTTACAATTTCTGATGTTTTGCCTTCCTTCATGTGTCCCAGGCTTTCTAAAGTTTCTTTTAAGCTGAAGAACATTTGGTTTTGCATTGTCTTTACTTAAATCGTTGTGTGTTCAATGTGCATAATTCCGAGCTTCATAAGGACGTTTGCATATGAGTCAGAGATTTGAAGGAGCTCATAAGCAGGTTTGGGCTCCCTGAGACTGAGTTTGGGGGACTTTGAGGAAACCCTGGAAAGGCCCTTATGGCTAGATGGGGATTCAATTTGAGGGTAGCCTGAAATACCACTTCTTGCTTCCCTCTTCCCCTCTCTGTCTTCCTGTTTTATTCTTGTTCTTGTTTCCTAGTTGCTTCTGACCTCCAGAAATGATGACTGTGAAATTAGTAACCTCTCCTCCCATGAGGCCATTGTGTGGTGGAGAGCCCCTGTGATGGGGAGAGGGCAGTCTTCATGGGGTTCTCAGCTTCTTACAGCCAGCTGACCATGAAGAAGAAGCCTAGGAGAAAGATGAACGGCTCATACATTTTATGTGGCCATTTCTACTGCTCCTGGCCCTTGCTCCTGCGGGAAGATCCTCTGAACCCTGACTTTCTTGGAGTGAGTGATGTGAGAACCTGGAGCTAGGGAGCTCTGGCTACCCAGGCTGCCTGTGCGGGTTATAATCTGCAAGGCTTGGCTGAATCAGCCCTTCCTCCAACAGGCCTCGCTATCTACAAGTTCCTGACTTTAAACCTAAATCTGTATTCTTTCTTGCTTTGTTTAGTGTGAAGGGTGCATCTTATTGCTGAAGAGAAGTCAGATGGATCAAGTGTTTCTCTTGTGACATCCTGTTCAGGTTTTTTCATCCTCAGGATTGTCTTAAACTTTTATGAAATGTCCCAACATGTTTTTTGTAGAGTGATCTAGAAGAAAATTATTATCTTACTTATTTTAAACTCTGAACAATGAATCAGTCATCTTTCTTCTTTTATTTTTTTTTACCATTTCTTATTGAATGGTGAGAAATTTGTTTTCACTTTCTTCACTTCGCTGGTGACTCCTAGGCCAGGAGGCCATATGCTTAGAGACCATACAGCTAACACCATGCAGGCCAGAGGCACCCCACCCATAGCAGCCAGTCCTGCGCATCTAGTCTGTGCATCCTAGTCCGCCTTCTGTGGCCATAAAGAATGCAGAAGTTTACAAAGGCTTTATAAGTGGTGACTAATTTATCATGAATGAAAATTTATTCAGCTCATGGTTCTGGAAGCTACAGTCAAAAGGTCATATCTGGTGAGGTCCTTCTTGCTGATGATGACTAGGCTGAGTCTGTTTTGGGAAGGGCAGCACTCAGGAGCTGTTTCATAAGCTCTGGGTAGGAAGTTGACCTCTCATGGGAGACTGTCAGAAGCTCAGGGATGAGATGATGGTGAGCTAGCCTGAGCATCTATTCATGGGAGTGGAAAATGGACTCAGACTTATTTGGGATGTTGTGTGTGTGCGTGTGTGTGCATGCATGTGTATGGACCCAGAGTTGTTGGGATGTAGACTGGATAGGTTTTGTGTGTGTGTGTGTGTGTGTGTTGAGGGCTATATCAAAGAGAGAGGGAGCTCTGTAGAATCTTTCTGAGAGCTGCACCTGTATGGTACCCACTTAATGACTGCTCATTTTCCAACGAAACTCTTGATCTGTTTTGTTATGTATATATATTTGTCTTTTTTAAAGACAAGTCAAATATATCCACTCTTTCCAATTATGACTCTCTATTTTTTTTAAACGGGAAGATTACCTATCTACCTTTTACCCTCTTGCTTGCCTACCTATTTACCTATTGCCCGTCTATCCATCCATCTGCACTTATACCCTTAACATTTTGGTGAAGTATGGATTCCAGTTTGTTGGGTTTTTTCATCTTGGCATAGGCTGGGGCTAGTTGGTAAGAGGGTCCCTTCTTTGAGAAAACACCTCTACCAGATTGGCTTGTGGGCGGGTGTGTGGGGGTATTTCCCAAGAACATTTCCAATAGAGCACTATGTATGAAAAATACCCACATTCAAGAGACTTGAGGATTTTCAAGTCAGTAGCATATACACGTGGTTAGCTATACGTGGCTATAGAATCACAGCAACAGGAAGGCTGTTTAGGGCAAAGGAGATGCAGGAGGCAAACGACGCCACCCTGGCTGAGCAAAGAGCGGTTGCCCAGGTGACTGAGGGAAAGAGGCCAAGAAGAGTTTTAGGAGAGGCGTGGTCAGTAGAGCTAGAGCACCCCGAAAGGGCTGACTAGGGGCCAGATTCACCCTGGGGGTGTAGAAGTTGGGTGGTTCGTAGGGCTGCTCACGTGGAGCCAGGCTGTGCAGGGTGCCTTCAGGAGTGGCTACACGGGACAGAAAACGCAGCTACAGAGCTGGTTGACCTGAGCAGGCTTTTCTCCTGACGACACCCAGGAGTGGGAGGCTGCAGTGCCTATTCTACATTTGGTAATGTCAGGGGCTCCATCTTTGCTGACTGCCGCCGCCTCAAGGCATCTCATGTACAGCGTGGGGAAAAGAACAAGGGGCACTTGAAGCCAGGACACAAGGCTTTCCAGACCCCCCCGGCTGACTTCTGTTAGGGCTTTCCAGACCCCCCCGGCTGACTTCTGTTAGGTCTTTCCAGACCCCACCCGGCTGACTTCTGTTAGGGCTTTCCAGACCCGCCCCGGCTGACTTCTAGTTAGGTCTGATTAGCTATGAAACATGACTGCTTGCAGTTGGAAGGGGCGTTGGGGAAACTGTTTTAGCGTAGTGCTGTGTTGCCCAGACTGGAATGAAATCTGTCACAAGGAAGAGGAGAGTCTCATCACTGAGTGGGCAGCAGACAGAGCTGACGTTAGTTGGGTTGAGAAGGGAGTGGGAAGTGGGAGCATGGGGTGGAGGTGGGGCGTATGTGTCTGTTCTCCTCGGGAGGCAGCTCCGATAGATGTGGGTTGGACAAACTGGTAGCCAGTTTCATACAATATTACAATGTGAGCACCTGCTTGAAGTCCATCCGCCTTCCTCAGCTGGGGCTGACCTCAGGCAGCCTGTTGCCATGGGGAGGGCTGGTCCTCCTGAGGTTCTCCTACTTCCTGCCCTCTGGGTGTGTAGGGAGGTGGCGGTGGTGGGGCAGGGGAAGAGAGCGGGCAGGAAGTTTCTACTTGTTTGATGCCTGGGCCAGACTCTTTGAGCTGCACGGTGCTGGCAGGTGTGCAGAGCCAACTCCCTCCCTTTTCCTTGCTGAGCCTCTGGCGACTGTTTGGGATGCCTTTCAAGTGTTCGGGTGGAGCTGACCTTTCGGAGGCTCTTTGGGCTGGATAGCCTCTTAACACCTTGAGACCCATTCCTGGTCCCAGGATTTACTCGCATCTTGCTTGGTGTTGAGGGCATGAAGACTTCCTCCCTCCCTCTTCCTCCAGCTGGTCTGAGCCTCGGGCTCATTGTACTTTTGTGTCTGTCTGTAGATGGAGATTTTTAAACCAGTCCCCTAGATTTTTAGTACTCTGCCAATCTACTGGCCTGCTTCTGACGCTCAGGGGGTCTTTGGGCAGACCAAGCAAAATGAATGGGGAAGTAAAATCCACTGGACTTCAGAAAGAAATTAATTTTTGGTCTAAGAAAAATAAATTAAACACTAACTCCAAGTAATGAAAATAAAAGACTCTGGAAGATAGCTGATTACCCCCCATACTTGTTCTGAGTAATATTAAATGCCAGGAAGCAGTAGAACTCTCAAGGTCTCCAGAATACAGAGGAGAAGCCATAATCAAACACTCTTAGCTTGGTGTACAGAGATTAATAGTTTTAATTTCTGTTATTATTTTATTGTTTGGTTTTATTATTGTGAAGCAGGTACTGACATATAACTGCCTTCCTCTGGAAAGCTTTCAGACCAGTATGTCCAACTTATTTTCATAGTACAAAACAGCTACATTCCTCTTGTAGATTTAGTATAAAGTAAAAACATGGTGGCTCATTTTTGTCATCCCAGCAGTAAGGAAATGGAGGCAGGAGAGTCATGGGTTAGAGATCGGCCTGGTGTTGAGTTCCAGGCTAGCCAGGTCTCATAGCAAGATTCTGTTTTATAAAACAAAGCAAAACAAACAATACCCCCAAATCAAAAGAGAAACAAAGATAGAAGATAAAATAGTCCATGGCATTAAATTACATCAGGAGTGAAGAGAGGTTTGCCTAAGCCTCTAGCTAAGTCCATATCAATGTTTTACATCTTGTAGCTCTCAGTATTATCTCAGATCCGTAAAGTTACCATCTATGCGGAAAGAGCTATCTTAGGTCCAGGACTGGCTATATGTGTTTTTATATAAAATGAAGGTTCTTGGGGGCCATGATATTGACTCAGCAGGTAAAAACCCTTGCTGCCCAATTGTGACAACGCAAGTGCCACCCCTGGAACCCACTGGAAGGAGAGAACCGACCCCCAAAATTGTCAGTCTGACTTCCACACGGACTCACAATCCGTTCCTGCATCATGCCCGTGCTAGGCCCGAGAACAGCTTTTCTTGGTATCGTAGGTAAGATCTTCAGGGACTGGGCGGTCCAGAGCAGCCTCAGCTAAGAGGGGCTGAAGCCAGACCTCTTTCTGCTTCTCATCTCTTTCATCTGTCTTCCTAGGGAACATTTCCGATCTCAGCTTCAATAATTTTTAAAAAATATTTATTTATTTATTTATTTATTTTGTATACAATATTCTTTCTGAATTATGCCTGCAGGCCAGAAGAGGGCACCAGACCTCATTACAGATGGTTGTGAGCCACCACGTGGTTGCTGAGAATTGAACTCAGGACCTTTGGAAGAGCAGGCAGTGCTCTTAACCTCTGAGCCATCTCTCCAGCCCAGCTTCAATCATTTTTAGTTTGCTCTTCTGATGGTTCCTTTTTCACGGTAGCCTTTTCTTGTTTCCTGAGTATACTATCTAAACTTGCGAGCGAATATTAATGAAAAGGCCTCAGCCCCCATGCCCTGGCCAGCTGTTTCTTCTGCTTCATCCTTAGCTTCCTTGTAGACATGTTTTCCTCACGTCTGGTTTTCCTCAGATTTCTGTTCTTCCAGGTTGCCATTAGGCTGGAGGGTTAGGCTGAGACAGGGGAGTGGCTGGGGTAGGTTTTGCCTTTTTGCCCAATTGTGTTCTGGCTTGCACTCGGGTGGGTGCAGTGGTCAGAGTACGGATCAGTGAAGGCTGCACAGAAGGGTTTCACTCTGGGAATGCAGGGCTTTGCTCTTGGGCAGGCTGCTTTCATATTTTAATTCCTGTCTGTAGCAATGTTTGGAAAGACCTATCGCTTCTCTCTGATCCTGACATTGCTCTAGAGCCCACTCAGCATCAGGGGAGTTCACCCAAGCATGAGCGCAGGCTCCAGGCATACACAAGCACCCAGGGTGTCTGTTGCATATCAGGTCTGCTAATGTCTGCTCTTCAGTGAAGTTTAGTAGGAGATGTTGCTCTAAGCGCTTCCCAAATGTTAAGCCTGATGGAGCAGCAACTATGATCGCCCCCAGTGTGCACATCACAAGCTGAAGGAGCAGAGCGCTCCGGCTTTGGTAATTTCCCCAGAGTCAGTTACTTTACCAGTGAAGCGGGGATTAGAACCCAGATGCCCTAAGTACAGAATTTGCCTTTGGCTGTGGAAGAGATGTGGCCACAGAGTGGGAGGGGATCGTAGGTTTATTTATTATTTACTTATGAGTGTGTGTGATCACATGTGCACTGGTCTGCATGTGCCCTGACATGCATGCAGAGGCCAGAGGACAAGCTCAGTGTTGAGCCTCACCTTCCACAGGTCTCTCTTGTTCTGTCTGCAGCCTGGCTACCCTGAGGGAGAGCTTCCAGCCCTTCTCTCTGCCTCTCCTCTCCTGGTGGGGCTGTGCTGAGATTATAGGCTGTCGCTGGCTTCTTAATGACTTCTGGGGATCTGAGCCTAGGTTGTCAGGCTCCTGCTGTGAGTGTTTTAAACACTGAGCTGTCTCCTTAAGCCACCACACAGTTTTTTAAATGATCCCCACATTGTGCTTCGGGGATCACTCCTGTTCTTTTGATGTTTACATAATTTAGGCCCGGAATTTCCCCATATTCACTTTGATCTCGGGAGCTGTTTTCTGTCCTTCCTCCTCCAGCCCCCCCCCCCCCCCCACGTATATTGGTGATAATTTTCCTCTCGCTCTGATCCCATCTGCTCTCCATCCTCGAGGAATCCTCACACCGTTCATGGACTGTTGCTGGCACCTTTGCTGGTTTTCCAGCCCTGTTATGGGTGTGTCTTCTGCCTCTCTACCTATTTACACACTTAAAGACACCTGGTGGAGCTGAGACTAAGCAAGCTGTCTGCCATCTTGGCTCAATTTTGCAGTGTTTATGTCTACTCACGGCAGGGTTGCTGATTTTCTCTCGTCCTGCTGAGATGGTGACTAAGCTCACAGTAACTGTCAGGGCTCAGGGTACGTAGCACAGCACATCGGCTCCTGCAGTAAAGATGAAACCCCTTACTGTCCTCGTCTGAGTCTACCCATCAGAGCCAACCCGGTCTGTATTGCCAGGCAGGGATCTCGTTTCTGCTGTTGAGACAGGAGGATGACGCAGACCAGCATTGCTTGCCTTGTTTCCTTCTAGGCCGGTGTTGCCCACCTTCCTAATTCTGTGAGCCTTTAATACAGCTCCTCTTGTTGTGGCGACCCCTGACCATCAGATCCTTCCATTGCTGCTTCATAGCTGTAATTTTGCCACTGTTATGAACCCTAATGTAAGTCCGATATGCAGGATCCCTAATATGTGACCCTTGTGGAGGTCTCATCCCACAGGTTGAGGTTGCTGTTCTAGACAAATAAGTCAGAATGAATACAATGTATGTAAATGTAACATTGAGTGCAAGCGATTCACAGACACAGGAAGGGAGTGATAGCTATAAATCTATATCTTGGTATATTTTAATGAGTAATGTGTTCCTGTAATCAGTTCAAGGTATAGGTATTAGGGGCTGGGACATGATGCGGTTGGTAGAGTGCTTGCCACGCAGGCAGGAAGACCCGAGTTCGGATCCCCAGCACCCACACAGAAGCTCATACGGTGGCACATGCTTGTAATCTCAGAACTGGGAAGGTGAAAACAGGTGGTGGACTTGCGAGCCGCTGCGGTGGCTAAGTCAGTGGACCCCAGATTCAGAGAGAGGCTTGTCCAAAACAGTTCTGGGGAAAGTGACTAAGACACTCATCACTGGCCTCTGACTGTCACGTGCGTGAGCACCTATATACAAACATCACACCCACATACACCCTAAGGTGCCGGTGCCACCAGCACCAAGATGGCTTTCTTAATGACACTGATTTCTACCACTAAGTTCTAGTATTTTCTATTGAAAAAGATTTTGTGTTTTGAATGTTTTGCCAGCATAATGTACGTGTGCTGTGTCCAAGCTTGGTGCCCTCAGAGACTAGAAGTGGTGTTAGATCCGTGGAACTAGAATTACAAATGATCAAACCCAGGTCCTCTGTAAGAGCAACAAGAGCTCTTAACCTCTGAGCCCTCCCTCCAGTCCTATCAATTTAATATATCCAACTTTTGACTTATGTGACTAGAATAACGTGGCTTGCTCTCCTTTAATTTTGGATCTTTTATTATGAGACTCACAGAGTGTAAAGAGTCACCATCTTGGAGTCACTGTTGCTCTGATGAAACACCCTAACCTGAAGCATCCTGGAGACCCTCCAGTATCAGTCATCATTCAAGAGAAAGCCTTGCAGGCTTGCCTTCAGGCCCAGTCCTGTAGAGGCATTCTCTTGCTTGAGATCCCTTCTTTCCACACAGCCCACTCTTATGTCCAGTTGACATAGAAACGAGCTAGCAAAACTGACCCCTTGTCCACTCAACACGCAAGCCACATCTCCCATTTCTCGCTTATCCCCTCAATCTTCTATTAATTTAAGTATCACAGCATAAACAGTCCAAGTTTTAAAATCACTGTCATCTTTAAAAATCCAAATGAAAATCCATTAGTATAATGTGCCGTGTAAACAGACTGAAAGAGAAACCACATGATCGTCTCATGAAATGCCAAAAAAATCCTTCGACAGACTCCAACATCCCTTCATGATAAAGGTCTCGGAGAGAGCAGGGATACAAGGAACATACCTAAACATAATAAAGGCAATATATAACAAGCCAACAGCCAACATAAAACTAAATGGAGAGAAACTCAAAGTGATCCCACTGAAATCAGGAACAAGACAAGGCTGTCCACTCTCTCCATATCTATTCAATATAGTGCTTGAAGTTCTAGCTAGGGCAATAAGACAAAAGAAAAATAAAAGAAAAAGGAGATCAAAGGGATACAAATCGGAAAAGAAGTCAAACTGTCACTATTTGCTGATGATACGATAGTATACATAAGTGACCTCAAAAATTCTACCCAGGAGCTTCTACAACTCATAAACACTTTCAGTACTGTAGCAGGATGCACGATTGACCCAAAAAACTCAGTAGCCCTCCTGTACACAGATGATAAATGGGCTGGGAAAGAAATCAGAGAAACATCACCCTTCACAATAGCCACAAATAACATAAAACATCTTGGAGTAATTCTAACCAAACAACTGGAAAACCTGTGACAAGAACTTTAAACATTTGAAGAAAGAAATTGAAAAAGAAACCAGAAAGTGGAAAGATCTCCCAGTCTTGGGTAGACAGAATTAACATAGTAAAAATGGCAATTTTGCCAAAAGTAATATATAGATTCAATGTAATGTAAATCAAAATTTCAGCAAAATTCTTCACACACCTCGAAAGAACAATACTCAGCTTCATATGGAAAAAAAAAATCCAGAATAGCCAAAGCAATCCTGTACAATAAAGGAACTTCTGGAGACATCACCATCCCTGACTTCAAATTCTACTATAGAGCTACAGTAATAAAAACAGCCTGGTATTGGCATAAAAACAGTCAGGAGGACCAATGGAACCAAATAGAAGACCCAGATATCAGTCCACACACTTATGAGCACCTGATTTTTGACAAAGAAACAAAAAATATAAAATGGTAGAAAGGAAGTATATTCAACAAATGGTGCTGGCATAACTGGATATCAACATGTAGAAGAATGAAAATAGATTTGTATCTATCGCCATGTACAAAACTCAAGTCCAAATGGATCAAAGACCTCAACATAAAACCAATACACTGAACCTCATAGAAGAGAAAGTAGGAAGTACACTTGAACACATTGGCACAGGAGACCACTTCCTAAATAGAACCCCAGTAGCACAGACACTGAGAGAAACAATAAATGGGACCTCCTGAAACTGAGAAGCTTCTGTGAAGCAAAGGATATGGTCAACAAGACAAAACGGCAGCCTACAGAATGGGAAAATATCTTCACCAACCCCACATCAGACAGAGGACAGATCTCTAAAATATACAAAGAACTCAAGAAAGTTGACATCAAAAGAACAAGTAATCCAATTAAAGTGGGGGTACAGACCTAAACAGAGAACTCTCAACAGAGGAATTTCAAATGTCTGAAAGACACTTAAGGAAATGTTCAACATCCTTAGTCATCAGAGAAATGCAACTCAAAACAACTCAGATTCCATTTTAGACTTATCAGAATGGCCAAGATCAAAAAACTGATGATAATTTATGCTGGAGAGGCTGTGGGGGTAAAGAGAACACTCCTTCATTGCTGGTGGGAGTGCAAACTTGTACAGCCACTTTGGAAATCAGTATGATTATTTCTCAGAAAGTTAGGAACAATCTACCTCAAGACCCAAAGGATGCTCAGTCATGCCACAAGGACATGTGAACAAATATATTCATAGCAACATTATTCATAATAACCAGAACCTGGAAACAACCTAGACTTCCTTCAGTCAAAGAATGGATAAAGAAAATGTGGTACATTTACACAATGGAGTACTACACAGTGGTAAAATAATAACGAAATCTTGAAATTTGCAGGCAAGTGAATGAATCTAGAAAAAAACATATTGAGTGAAGTAACCCAGACCCAGAAAGACAATTATAATATATACTCACTCATAAGTAGCTTTTAGACATAAAGCAAAGAAAAACCAGCCTACAGTCCACAACCCTAGAGAACCTAGACAACAAAGAGGACCTTAGAGAGACGTACATGGATCTATTCTACATGGGAAGTAGAAAAAGACAAGATCTCCTGAGTGAATTGGGAGCGTGGGAGTCACGGTAGAGGGGAGAAGGGAGGAAGGGATGTGAGCAGAGAAAAATGCATAGCACAATAAAAACAATGAAGTAATTGATAAAAAAAGATGAATGTGACACTTCTGTGTCAGAAAGTTAAATATTGGTCTAATATTAATGGAGGAGTATCTAAATCACATAAAACCAATTTAAGGGGGCTTCACGGGCTAGATTATTAATATCTTCAACATTGGGGTAATCACAGAAACAGATTATAACTGGTGAATAAAATATGAAAATACACATCCACATCAATAAAAAATAAACATTCCAAACCCTTTAAAGTCTCTTTGAAACACCCAAAGTGTTTTTCATTTCTCTAATAAATATCTAAAATCTCTGTAAAATTCTGAAGTCTCTTAACTGTGGGTCCTGTAAAATAAATAGACGTAGCACATTATCTTGCTCCGAAGGGGAAGAACAAGGTCAAGGTCACATCAAATCAAATGAGAACCAAAACTCAACAGTGTTAGAAGCCCGTGCTTGATGCCTGGGACCCACTCGCCACCCTTGCCAGACCTACATCTAAGAGAATTTTGACTCATTGGCGCTGGCCGTCTCTTAATCAAAACTGAGTCTTCCGTCCAGCTGACGGTATCAGGTGTCTCAGAAAAACAAGTTTTATTTTAGTGGTTCTGGGCTCTAGTTAATCACAGCTGACTTTTCACCTCCAGGTGACCAACCAGATACCATGGATTTCTAATTCAAAATATTAAATGGCCCTGATAAAGTAAGGGACTTTCAAACTTCTTATTTTTTATGTGTTTTGTTTTATTTTTCAAGACAAGGTTTCTCTGTCTAGTGCTGGCTGTCCTGGAACTTGCTCTGTAGACCAGGCTGGCCTCGAACTCACAGAGATCCATCTGTTTCTGCCTCCTGAGTACTGGGATTAAAGGCATGCGCCACCACCACCTGGCTCAAACTTCTATCTGAAACGTCACAATCCAGGCCTCCGCCATCTGCTTTTCTCTGTTTTTTTCCTCTTTCCCACCTCCCACACAGAACAGTACACTGGGCTCTAAGCTCCCAACAGCCTTCTAGCCCATAGCTAAAAGGCTACCGCAGTCCTTCCAGTAAAACGATCATATCTGTTAAAGTGACGCCTCATGACTCAGCTCACATTTCTGTCTTACTTAGGGCTTCTGTTGCTGTGAGGAAACACCACAGCCAAAAACAATTTGAAAGGAAAGGGTTTTTAGCTTCAATTCCACATATCACAGTCCCACCCCCAGAGAAGTCAGGACAGGGCCTCGAACAAGGGAGGAACCTGGAGGCAGGAGCTGGTGCAGAGGCCATGGAGGGGTGCTGCTTACTGGCCTGCTCCTCATGGCTTGCTCAGCCTCTAATCTTATAGAACCCAGCAGTCCAGAGGTGGCTCCATCACAGTGAGCTGGTCCTTCTAACATCAGTCATCAACTAAGAAAAGGAACTGCAGTCTTGCCTACAGGCCAATACCATGGAGGCATTTTCTCTATTAAGATCCCTTCTTGCCATACAACCCTAGCTTGTGTCAAGTCCCCATGAAAAGCAGGCAACACAATGCATACCCTTGAACAGACATTTGCTTGCAGTCGACTCGTGGCCTGAGATCTTGTGTCCATAAACACGTGTGTCGTGCCGTATTGCAGACACAGCAACTGTCCTTTCGCGTGTCCACATTGGCCTTGTTTCTGGGCTAAGTGTTTTGAGCACTGCTGCTTGTATGGGAGTTTCTGTTGTGAGTTTCTAAGAGGGGAGCTGCTGAGTCACAGGGTGTAGGGATCTGTGGATTCATATACACCTCTCCGGTAGATGCTGCCAGACTGGTTCCAAAGCTGTTGAGGCAATGCGTGATCCTGCCGGTGCTGCGTGAGCGTTCTAGTTGCTCCGTTAATCGCAGGAAACACTTGTACTGATATTCATGTCTTAAAGGGATTTTAGCCATCCTGATAGCGATTTAGTGGCATCTCATCACGGTGTGATTTGCATTGCCACCATAATTGCAAAGGTGGAATATTGTCATAATGCCTTTTACCCGTTTGGATATTGTCTTAGTGCACCTGGGTTGCCGCAGCAAAAATACCACACAGTGGGCGATGTTGACAGACACTGGGTTTTGAGTTTTGTGGACTGTGGAGTTCATAGCAAAGGCAGGTGAAGTGTTTGGCCGGGGGCTGCCTCATGGCTCACAAGAGCCAGCTCTCTGTGTGCCCCTGTGGTTGGAGAGGAGAGGGTTTTCTGGGGTTTCCTAACAGAGATACAGATCTCAGTCCGAGAGGTTTTACACAATTAGCACCTCATCCTGACCCACTCACCCCCATGACCCCACCTTCTAATATGACCACACTGGACATTAGTGATTTGGTATGTACATTTTGAGGAGACACCTCTTTTCCCATCCCCTTTACCATCTTGTCTCATTGGACAATCCTCAGCTCCGGTTTTTGTCTCCCGATGGCTGTGGTAGTGAAATCTCTGGCTAGATGGTTAGCCTTTAGCTTTGTCCTTGTACTGTTTTCTTTAAGCCTCTCCTTGGCACCAGGGAGGACATACTCCAAGCACCGAGAGAAAAGGGAACAGCCTGTCAGGGTCGCTTCTTTACGCGTTTCCTTTTTTCCCGGAATTTTGGCCTCTTAGATCCTGGTTTCCTTGGTTACGGTGTGCTCTGTAACCTCACGGGGAGAGAGATGGCTGCTTATTCCAGGCTGGAGCTTTCTGTTCCCACTTTCTAGCCTGTGTTACAAGACAGAAACCCTCCCCCAAACTAAGAAGCACCCACATACCCCCCTTAAACACCCCTCCGCACACCCTCTCCCCTGTGCTGTTTCTTTCCTTCCATTCCTGGCCCCTCAGCCTCCGCTGCCCCAGCTCCTCCACAGATAGCTTGAAGTTCAGTTAGAAGCTCGTACACCCCTCTCGCTCATCGGCCCTGCTGGTGACGTGTCCAATCTTGCCATGTTTTCTGAGCTGATGGAAGCAGCGTTCGGCAGCTAAATGGCACAAAGACAGGGAGGCAGTAGGGAGGGTGAGCACCCTGGGGAGGCCAGGGTGTCTCCAGAGCACCGAGGAGGAGGCTTAACCTTTGCATTAGATGACAAACACTGTCAGTCTGTCCCACATGTCCCTTGCTTGTCTGGAAGTGCCTGTTTAAAAGCCCCTGAATGTGTTTTTGTAAAGAAATCTTTTTAATTTGTGTTTTTCCTGTCTAAGATTATGTAGCCTAGAGCTTTTCTCCGGCCTTCCTCTCCACAGAGCTCTGGTCTCGGACACACACTGGGAAATGATGCAGGAGCAATTTCAAAAGTCCCTACATAGAAGTTTGGCTGATATATATATATATATATATATATATATATATTTCTGAGATTTTGGTTTTATTGCTGTTTAGCCTTTTTTTTTTTTTTTTTTTTTTTTTTTTTTTTGGTTTTTCGAGACAGGGTTTCTCTGTGGCTTTGGAGCCTGTCCTGGAACTAGCTCTTGTAGACCAGGCTGGTCTCGAACTCACAGAGATCCGCCTGCCTCTGCCTCCCGAGTTCTGGGATTAAAGGCGTGCGCCACCACCTCCCGGCTGCTGTTTAGTCTTATAGAAAACGAAGAAGCAGAGCCTGGAGAGATGGTTCAGTAGTTAGAAGTGAGCAGTGCCCTTGCAGAGGACCTGAGTTTGATTCTCAGCTCCCACGCCAGCTCTCCAGCTCCAGGGGACCCAATGCTCTCTTCTGGACTCAGAACCTGCCCCCCTCAATTCAAAATAAAAATAAATCTTTTTTTAAAAAAATGGAAGAAATGGAGAAGTCAGATTTCTCTGAAAATGTATTATGCGCAGAGAGTGCCGAGGCTCTGGTGATATTGACCGTTAGCCCCTCATGCATGCGGATAGAAGGAACCCCGGAGCCCCTCCCCCCCCAGCTTTGGTTTCCCAGGTCCATCCCTTCCCCAGCGCCACTGCTCTGTTCTGGTCCTGGAAAGCAGCTTTCGTTTTCCTATTTCTGATATGACTGGCGCTGCCAAGTTGGAGCTGGGCACGGTTCCATCTGGTGATGGCCCCGGGCCTCCTGAGGCAGGTCTGGTTGGCAGGGTTACAGTGTTCGATAGTGAGCCCAGTGAGATATGTGATTTGTGGTGGGGACACATGAGACTGGAATTCCAGAACTGTCCCTTCGACAGATCTACATAGGTATCTGTCGGCTCTTGGATTGCCCTGCCGTCTGATTCTTCTTCGGGGCCTTCCCTATGATCCACTTCACTGTAATTCTGAAATTCAGATCTGTTCCTGCATTTACCTGCTTAAACTCTGCACTGCTCATGGTTAGGAGTGGCACATGACCTGCCTGCCTGTGTGACCCGCCTGTGTGACCCGCCTGTGTGACCTGCCTGTGTGACCTGTCTGCCTGCCTGACCCGCCTGTGTGACCCGCCTGCCTGTGTGACCCATCTGCCTTTGTGACCCGCCTGCCTGTGTGACCCAACCACCTGTGTGACCTGCCCACCTATGTGACCTGCCCCACCTATGTGACCCACCTGTGTGACCTGCCCCACCTATGTGATCCACTTACCTGTGTGACCTGCCTACTTGTGTGACCTGCCCACCTGGCCATCTGGCCCTTCTCCTTTGGGGTTAGTCTTTAGTATAGTCACGTTAATAATTCTGCCTTCATACTAGATAAATTAATGACATGGCTTTGTCTATACTTCCCTCTTCCAGAAATACCACATCCTTCCTGGTGAAGGACATACAGCCTGGGATCCTCCTTCTATCCTTTGCTTCATTCCATCTGGCTCCTAGTGACAAGTTCTACATCTGTCTGCCATGGACATGTGCTGTCTTGGCGTGTTATGTGTCTATCTCTGCCTTCTTCATGGTGTTTCTAACATACTATATCTACATCTGTCTGCCATGGATGTCTGCTGTCTTGGTGTGTTATGTGGCTATCTATGCCTTGATCACAGTGTTTCTGACATTACATTGGTACCTTTTGGCAGACTACCTAGCTTGGGCCATTAGATAAAGTTTGAAACATTAGGTTGCAGTACTATAGTTTTGTTGATTTACATTGATTTAAAGTACTTTCTTCTGTGTTTAATCTTTAAATGACTTTTGCTGCATTCCACAGGTTTTAGCATATGTATGTATGCATCTATCTATCTATCTATCTATCTATCTATCTATCTATCATCTATCTAATCTATCATCTACCTATGGTTCACTATGTAGTCTTGGCTGTCCTGGAATTCACAGAAAATACCCTGCTTCTTAAATGCTGGAGTTAAAGACCTTCCCAACTTAGGTTTGCTTGAATATCAATATTTAGAGTCTGGCAGGGTTTCCCTACAGTGAGGCTAGGTGACCTGTAGGATGTTTATGTGGCGGGGGGTGGGGGGTGTATTTGCTGGGGTGCTCAGCACACAGCAGGCGCTGACTGCTCAAGGCTGTTCAGTGATGAAGTATTGTGTGTGACTGTAGTTGTCACTGTTCTGTTCCCGGGATAGAGCACCGGGACTCAGGTAAGGGTTTGCCTTGGCTTATGGTTCTGGAGAGTTCCTAGCAGCAGGGGAGGAGTGGCAGCGGTGGCTGGAGCAAGAGAGATCACAAATGTGGAGCGGAGAGAGCAGTCTGGAGGTGGTTTGAGGCTATGAACTCTCAAAGCCCACCCCAGTGATGTACTTCCTCCAGCAAGGTATTGCCCAAACAGCATTGCCAACCAGGACCCTATGTGTTCACATACCCGAGTCTGAGGGAGAATTTCTCATTCAGTGGTCAAGTGTCTTAAATACCTAAGGTCATGTGTGTATTCCTATTTAATATCTCAAAATAGCTAAGTGTCCTGGGAGAATTCAGGTAAAGCAAGCGAATTGTTACAACTCTAACCTGTGACTGAAAACAAAACCAGGCATTATCTGTTTCCAGATGAGAAAGGAATGGGAATCATATTCATTTCTGGTCTCAAAAGTAGAAATACGCTGTGTGATGGTGGTGCACGCCTTTAATTCCAGCACTCGGGAGGCAGAGGCAGGCGGATCTCTGTGAGTTCGAGGCCAGCCTGGTCTACAAGAGCTAGTTCCAGGACAGGTTCCTCCAAAGCTGCAGAGAAACCCTGTCTCAAAAAACCAAAAAAAAAAAAAAAAAAAAAAAAAAAAGCAGAAATACTCCCTTTCTCCCTTTCTGTATGTCCCGCCATGCTTTCTGACAGAGCCGTTGTACTGGTAACAGCCAAGGAGAACTGACTGAGGAGGGGTCAAGACTAATTCTCAGTGCTAATAGAAGTGATAAGATCAGAAGCTGTGTGTGGGATTCTCTAGTTCCATGCCAGTCACCTATTACTGCATCCGAGGCTCACCCCAAACAAGGGGTGATGTCTATGAGGGCTCTGCTCCCCCATATGGTCATTCTCCTACAGGCTGGCCCGGGCCTTGATCACTGTGGATCTCAGAGAATGCCTGGAGTGTCTGCTTTAAGTGGTTCTCAATCTTCCTAACACTGGGACCCTTTAATACAGCTCCTCATGATGCGGTGACCCCAACCATAAAATCATTTTCATTGCTGGTTCATAACTAATTTTGCTAGTTATGAATTGTAATATATATCTGATATGCCAGGTAGATTTGTGATTTTAGGGGGTCATGACCCACAGGCTGAGAACCGCTGCTGGAGTATCTGAAGCCCACAGTGCAGCTCAGACTCCATCTTCTGACCAAAGGAAACAGGCAGAATGGGAGAGCTACAAAGCCGGGCGGCCACTTTTTGCAGTCTCCCATGGCAACAAGCCCAAAGGCCAGAGATTGTATAACTTCCATTAGAGACTCAGATGTTACCTCCAGGGTTAGGAGCCAGTACTTGAGGTGATTTTGCTTCCCGCTGTTGCTGTAGAGCATAGTCTCATGTAGTCTTCTGAGGGTCACGTCTCATTAAGGGTTGGGATGAGGCTGTCTGACCTCTGTCCTCAGTCTGAAAAGAGAACCCCTGGCAAGTGGATTCTCCTGTGAAACACCCCAGACTTAGTGGTTTAAAGCAGCACTGTTTTGGGGCTTAGGTTCTCGGGATTGAGGGCATGGTCAGCTGATGGGACCCTCCTGTGTGTTCCCTCAACTGTGTGCCAGCTGGGTGGCTCTGGTTCTGGAGAGTGAGTGGCCCTCTGTGTGCATGTGTGCGTGCACATGCGTGCGTGCCCACCACAGTGCACATGTAGAAGTCTGGAAACAACTTAGTGGGGTTGGTTCCCCCCTTCCCTCTTTACATAGGCTCTGGGGCTAGAGCGCGTGCCACCCGGTCTGCCCGGCAAGCCCCTTTACTGTCTTGTCGGCCCCTAATGGTTTCCAGAAAGGACCTAGTTTAAAATCGAAACAACAGAGCCAAGATACTTCCACGGTGTTTTGTTTTACTCCCTTCAGTGAGAGAAAGCACTTGTGTTTGTTTTTTTGCAGCTGTTTAGTGAAAAAATTAGCGGTGCCGAAGGAACGAAGCTGGATGAGGAGTTTCTGGACATGGAAAAGGTAAGGCTGTTTGAGACTGTGACTGGTGCGAAATGAGCTGTCCTGACACGTGAGAAAACCTCTACTGTAAGGGTTGCTACCTGGAGTGGAAATACAGAATGTTCAAAGACGAGTGTGGGGTGCCCAGTCTGGAAGGTGGGACCTTCGTGCTTCTCAGCCCTGGCTTGACTCACATCCAGTCTGGGCCTGGCGAGGAAGGAAATGCGATGTGACTAACGGGCTCCCTCTAGGGGCCAGAAGTCAAAATGCACAGAAGGTGGGCCTGGGTCGCAACTTCAGGGCCAAAGTAATTGTGCTCATGTGTCTTGGAGAGTCAAGGATTTCTGGGGCACGGCTTTTCCGATAGATAGCAGCTGATTAATCGCTCGGGAATCAAGGATGCTGTGCCCATCTGTTTCAGCAGCTGCACAGCAAATACTTTTCTGCCAGGGTGAACTCAGATGAGCTGTTTTATCTGTGTGCAACTGTGAGGCTTTCAGAATCATATATGCAGATGAAATAATTTAGAAGAGCATTGCTGGTTTGGCATGCCAATGATGGACTGTAACATGCCAACAGAGGATTGCAGAATCCGTCCCTTGCCATGTCCCCTGGTCACCTACCTGCAGAGTAGGTTCACTGTTGGCAGAGCTGGGTCCACTCCTCAGCTTCCTCCCCTTTGACTTGGGCCTTTGAGCAGAGTCTTGTTCTAATCATTAGCCTCCCCAGACCGGAGAGAGAGGCCTGGGTGTGGCCGGCAGGGCAGGTGCAGGAAGCCCAGCTCCAGGCAGTGGCCTGGGATGGTAGCCTCTTTAATGTGTGTTGGACCAGGCCAGCCTTCCTCCAGGATGGCCCTATTTTCTATTCAAGAGGACTATAATTTCTTGAAATGTTAAGACCCTAAGAAGAAAAGCTTCTTTTGTGTTTAATTTTTGAAAACAAGAATTAATCTCTGCAAATTGAAAATCATACCAACATTTTAACTTCTTTGACACATCTGACATTGATTTTTCAAAATGTCTTAATATGTAAGGATAGCTTTACCGTCAAGATTATTAAATTCAGATGTTCAATTTCAAAACAAATAACAGTGGTTTTGTTATCAGGGCTTTTAGAGTCCTGACAAGTTGGACTCAGACATCTGTCCTCAACAAGCCAGTTAGGGTTAGGAAGAGAGAGAGAGAGAAAGAGAGAGAGAGAGAGAGGAGAAAGAGGCAGGGAAAGCGGTTTCTTTGTATAGCTCCATCTTCACCAAGAAGAGAAGCACACCAGGAGCTCTGTGTGAAATGTGGTTCTGATTTCAGTGGTGCCGCTAGGCAGTGCTGCTCTGGGTGTGGCCCCACCTTTGACCTCTCTGCTTCAGTCTCTTCTGCAAAGTGGATCGTAAGCTGTCAGGACAGCATGAAACCTCCGCCTAGAGACATGGGGGGGGGTCCCCTCCCTGACTCTTCCTCCATAGCACAGCATCCTGGGAAATGCCAGTACTCTGATAACCAGTGGGGGAGGGACCAGACCCCTGCCTAGGCAGTTTTACAGCTTTAGCTGATGGACTGAGATCCCTTGTGTTTACTCCTGTGTTTTTCCTTTTTTCCTCCAAAAATCACAGACAGTGACAAGTATAAAAATAATATCTATGCTTTAGATATTATTATAATAATAGAGCATGTTATATTAATATATATAACTATAACAACATGTATAATATTACGATATATATATAATATGTAATAGAGAAGTGGGCTGTTATGTGACTGAACTATATATTGTGAGACTAAGGACTGTAAGGACTTTATGGAGGAAGATTAGACTCACCTAAAACATGACACAAAGTATCAGGAGAAATAACCCACGACAAATGCCAGCTCCGCAGAAATAAAGGAGAACAGCGTGGCACCAAAAATATATTAAATGGAAAACTTTTTTTTTAAAAAAAATTAGTCATTATAATGCAGTCTTTGAAAAATTCATACTTTTGTCTTAAATATAGCCATTTCCTCTCTCCACCTTTCCCCAGTCCCCCGAAAGAACTTAAGAAATTATAAAAATATGAAGCTAGTGTGACTTATCAGCAGTATGGGAATTATAAATTAGTTTGTACCACGTGACACCTTCTAAATGTGTAACGTCAAAGCTGTCAGGAATACACGGAGAACGGACTCAAGTCAGAGAAGACCCTGCCCGCCTCCGTTACAAGTAACAGATGGGCCAAAGGTTCTCATAGGCTCAGGGAAGATCTGAGCAAAATGTTAATGACTTTGGCTGTAAGTCAGTGAGAATTCTGAGCTTGATAGATGCTGATGCCTTGTGGTCCCATCCCTCCAGTTTACCACTTTTTGTAAACTTCATTCCTGTGTCTGTCACTGTTTAGTCTGGGATAGTTGGGTGTCACAGATTGATTGCTTCTTTTGACTGTGGGATCTCAGGGCAAGCTTAGAGCCTTCTTCCCAAGTCAACATCTTGAGACATTCTTCTCTCAGTTATTACATTTATAGTGTTTGCTCCATATTTCAATGCTACATATAGTGTGAATTATGAATCTCACTTTATTGTCAGCTGTCTTGATTAAGGTTACTATTACTGCAAGTAAACACCATGACCAGAAAGCGAGTTGGGAAAGAATGGGTTTGTTTAGTGTCCCCCGCCCCCCCCCCCCCATATTCCTGTTTATCACTCACACAGGGCAGGACTGGAGGGAGGAGCCCATGCAGAGACCACAGAGGAGTGCTGCATACTGACTTGCTCCTTCTCATCATAGATCTGCATTAGACCGCCCACTGATAGCCACACAGCACAGTCAATACCAGGCTGTTTTGAAATCTCCACTGTCGGTGCCATTAATCCAGAACTCTCTAACTCTCCAGCTTAGCCTCAGGCAGACTCTTCAGACAAGGGCAAAAGCAGCCGCATTCTTTGCCACCCTGCCCCAAGAATGCTCCCGAGGCCACTTTCTAATAGTCTCCCCTCTGAAAGCTGTTGAGCCAGGCCCCCACGGTTCGATCACCCTCAGCACCACTGTCTTCCGTGCTCCTACTGAAGCTCTGCTTAACAATATCTATTAGCACCTTAAATTCCAGCACTTGGGAAGCAGAGGCAGGCGGATCTCTGTGAATTTCAGGCCAACCTGGTTTACAAAGTGAGTTCCAGGACAACCAGGGCTGTTACACAGAGAAACCCTATCTCTAAAAACAATCAATTGAAACAAAAATGTTCAATCACCTTTTAATCCAAAGCCCAGAAGTATTCCATATTCTTCTAAACAAAAGCATGGTCAGGCCTATCACAGAAATAGCCTGATGCCTGGTCCTAGGTTCCGTCTTAGACGGTGTTTTAATGCTGTGAAGAGACACCATGACCATAGCAACGCTTGTAAAAGAAACCAGCTTACAGTTTCAGAGGTTTAGTCCATTATTGTCTTGGTGGGAAGCCTGGTGGCACCCAGGCAGACATTCATGGTGCTGGAGAGGTACCTGAGAATTCTCCATCCAGATCTGCAGGCAGCAGGAAGAGAAACAGACATTAGGCTTGACTTGAGAATTTGAAACCCTAAAGTCCATCCTCTGTGACACGCGTTCTTCAACAAGGCCACACCTCCTCCAACAAGGCCACACCTCCTCCAACAAGGCCACACCTACTCTAACAAGGCCACACCTCCTAATCCCTATCAAGTAACACCACTCCCTCCCTAATGACCAAGCATTTGAATCTCTGAACATATGGGGCCATTCCTATTCAAGCCCACCACATCAGCTTACCATGTTTTAACCAAAAGTTGATAATCACGATGAGATTTGATGTGCTAACTTGTGGGAAGGTTTATGTCATTCTAAAACTGTTTTTTATGTAGGAATGTGGAGTTTTAAATAGTCTGTTCTCATGAGGTTTATCCCTATTTAGGACACAGTTTTTGTACCGATCTTGTGAATGGCGTCTCCTTTTCCTTTTTTTGTGGGTTATTGATGGTTTATAAAAAATGGATGAACTCTGTATCATGGCTTTCCTGGATATTCTGTTAATTTTATGTTAACAACCAGCGATGCAGGAATGGCAGAAGGACAGGGTCAGTCTTAATGTTAATGTCTGACAGGGCATGGTGGTTGTGTTAAGTTATGATGGTGGTGGTTGTCTCACTATTGCCAGGGTAGCTTTTAGCATATTAGATTATATTATTATCAATATGTATCATTATATTTTGATACGTTAAGCATGGTTATTCAAGTTCACTCTGTAGGCTCATGTGAGTCTTAGTATCAAGTTCTCTATTTCTGTCCGTCAAATAGAGTCAATGTGGTGGATATTTCTAACTCTTATACAGAAGAGGAAGTCAGTGTTCTCCAGAGTCTCCAAGAAGACATGACTTCTCAGAGTCACAACAGAGAAAAGATCACCTCTCCCCAAGATGTTGAGAACTTCCATGCTAAAATCACCAGAGTAGGGCTGGAGAGGTGGCTCAGCGGCTAAGAGCACTGGCTGCTCTTCAGAGGTCCCAGGTTCAATCCTCAGCACCCACATGGCAGCTCACAACTGTCTGTAACTCCAATTCCAGTGGATCCAACACCCTCTCACAGACATACATGCATACAAAACACCAATTCACCAAAAAATAAAAATAAAAATAATCACAGTAGCCTCAGAAGGTAAATGGGTGGTAAAATTTTTTTTGTTGGTTCTGTTAAAACTCACTAGCCTTTCTGTTTTGTCTTTCTCTAAAGAAAGTAGATATTACGAGTAAGGCTGTTGCAGAAATCCTGTCAAAAGCAACCGAGTATCTGCAGCCCAACCCAGGTAATGTCAGAGCGTGTCTTGAAACATCTCCTTGCACGTCTGTGTTCATGGACTCTCCTGACCCCGACTCCTTTGTGTGAGGCTGACACATTTAGAAGCGACGCCTGTGTTCAAATAATGAAATTGAGTTGGGGAACCTCCAAGGACACAGTGTGGCTGTCGTGAGTCCTGGTAGATGGGGACACAGCCGCTTGTATGTGCTTTGGTGCATGGTTAGGATGGAGTGTTGATATAGGCATAGGCATCCCTCAGGGGACATCTCTGGACATCTGTATCCCTCAGAAACCCACTGCGCACTTGAAAAAAATGTTTTCTTAGTTATCTTTTCTTAATTAACAAGAAAGTCCTCTATCTTGTCCTAATGGATCTGTGTATTAATCTAAAAGGGTCTCACTGCGAGCCCCATGCTGAAGTCGAGGCATGCTCACATGACCAGCGATAGGCGTGGTATGGAAAATGCGAGTGTCGGCTTCTACACAGGCCTTCATCCCTGGGTCTTAGACAGTGGTTTCCACAGGCTGATGAGAACCAGCAGAGGACACCCGAGCCGTGAGGTTTTCCTCTTAGGATTTGTTGTGGGAGTCATCATGAGTCCTTTACCTGTAGGAATCAGGAGACACACCCACACTCTGAACATCTAAGAGCGTGCATTCAATCAGATCATCTTGGGGCTTTAAAGTCTCAAGATGGTAATAGCCTTAAAATTCCCAGTGACAAGGGCTTTGTCTATCCTCATCAGTGACTAGAGTGATGAGTTCCTTTCCTGATGTATTAGCTTATAAAATTTGATAAGCGTTGTCGCTATGTGAGAGGCTTTCTGGATTCTAGAATGCACAGTCAGACTCCACCCTCTAAGAACTGACGTTGGAATGGAAGAGGGAGCAGCTGGCTACCAGGGAAAGCGTCCCCTGGGCAGAACCTACTGGTTGTCAAGAAGATAGACTGATGTACCAGAAGCCTCTATTCCCATCTAATAGTCCTTACCCCCCACATACAGGATACTCACTCTGACAGTGGGGAAAGGGAACCAGTGTGTGTGTGTGTGTGTGTGTGTGTGTGTGTGATTGAATTTGTATGACTGGGTGATGCTTTAAGGTCTGGAGACCTGGAGGATAAGGACTTTAAGGCTGAGCTTGGCAAGGCTTGAAAGGCAGACACCATGATTTCTTCTCAAGAGTGTAGCCTGCAGCCCAGCAAGACTAGCTGCGAGATGGCTGTTCACACAGAGCCCTAGCTTACCCCAGACCAACTGAATCAAACTCTGCATTCAGCAAGATGCCCGAGTTGCCTGCTCAGTGGTCAAGCTTTAGAAACACTTGTTTGGATTACATTAAATATAAATGGCCTAGATATCACAGCTGGTGCCTTGGATCCTTAGCTTGGTGTTCAGTTTGTAGTCTCCATTTCCCAGAGACATTTGCCATTTTGTCAAATGGGACCACCACAGTCCATTGATTGCACAGTAGGAATTCCTGCTGTACTTTACTTGATAGACATTTTGGACTTTTTAGGGGTACCCTGAAATTTCCTGCAGCATCTTTCTTTTCTGGCATCACCCAGGAATTGATCAGAATCACGCTGTATCCTGCCACTCAGTAGCTGCAGTAAGGGCAGATGTTTTCTGGAGGGCTCTTGTGTGCCCACGCCAACACAGCATGTGGCCCAGATGTATTTATTACTTTCCTATTGCTGTGGTAACTGCCATGAGAAAGGCACCTGAGAAAAGAAAGTCTTCAATTGGGCTTCCAGTTTCAGAGGGTTCCAGTTTGAGGCTGGTGGAGCAAGGTCCTAGTGGCAGGAACAAGATGAGAGCTCACATCTCAACAACTGCAAGCAGGTGACAGAGCCCACACTGGAAATGACTTTGGAAACCTCCAAGCTCACCTCAGTGAGTGATGTACTTTTTCCAGCAAGGCCACATCTCCTAATCCTTACCAACTAGTTCCACCAACTGGGGAAATGGCCAACCGTCATCTGAGCCCGTGGGGGCTGTTCTTGTTCAAAACATCATGCGAAAAATAAAAAAATATCGAGTGCCCTAAGTTAGAGACAAAAAGAAGGCGAGAAGCCACAACTGCCCATTGCCCGGGGAAAGTTGCTGAGTTGCACTGGGAGAGGGGGAAGCAGTGCAGGTGACTTCACTGTGGTGTCATCTGCCACCTACCTCCATGCCCCAGCCTTCTTTTCTGACCTTACAAACCCTCCATTTGAGACATTTCTTGGGAGCAGAATGAGGATTTGATGACCAGCTGGCAGCTTGACAGCTGCCACCACAGCCCTTCCAGTCTTCACTGACATTGTCCCCAGCACGAGTGGGGACAGTGGCTACATAGGTGTCAGTGTTGTCACACATTGGAGGCTACCTTACCTTACGGCAGGTGCTTGTTAAACACAGCCTCCTGTGGTTTAGAGACAGCAGGGTCTGTTATGTCCGTGGCTGCTGTGGCTGTGCAGTGTGCCCCGCACCCATACCCGCCCCCCCGCAAAGGCTTTGGAAAACCATGTCAGAGAATGAAGGTGGTCACTGGTGTGTTGTCTGTGAGGACCTCGGTTTGGGTAGCTGTTTTTGTGGAAGGCAGTGTGCTGTCCTTGTACCTTGTGACTTTAAGGCATGACAAATGATAATGTTTTTAAGCATACAGAGCTAAGCTGGGGATGCTGAACACCATGTCGAAGCTCCGAGGGCAGGTGAAGGCCACCGGCTACCCACAGACGGAAGGCTTGCTGGGGGATTGCATGCTCAAGTATGGCAAGGAGCTTGGAGAAGAATCTGCTTTCGGTGGGTACCCCAGCTCGGCTGGCGCAGTGGGAGCACTTGATGGGCTTTGGGTGGGTGCCCCCTGCTCAGCTGGCGCAGTGGAAACACCTGGCTGGGCTTTTGGTTGCCCACAAAACCTTTATCTTTGCAATGTAATAGTTTTTAGATACTACCAGAATAGTGTATTCATTACAGGGGCTTAGAAAGCATAGTTAAGGAAAATGCTACTGTCTGTGATCCCATCTCCATGCGTAGGCTTAGGGAAGCTCTTAGATAGCCTTTGCATCTCTTGTTCATCCTCATGTATTTTAAAGATGAAAACACAGTATGTATATACACACATATATGTGCACCCCCTCTCTCTGTTTACTTTTAATGGCCCTCCTCCGCCAGCATGATATGGATAAGCCTTTTTGAATTCCCCTCCCCCGGTGTTTCCTCACCCCTGCTCCCTCCTCTGGTCCTTCTCCATCCTTTCTAGCATGCATTTTGTTACTGTCTTCACCCTTCCCACTTGAGATCTCTTTGTCCCCTCTATGGTCCCTTTACAGTTTTATGACCCCAACCCATCCCCCTTCTCTCTCCCCCCCACATCTATAATAAAACAAATAAAACCTAGGATCTGCATATTTGTCTTTTTTAATCTAATTTCCTTGGATATATTTTCCAGCATCACCATTTTCCCCCACAAATTTAATCATTTCATTTTCCTTTCCAGCTTGATAGAATTCCATTGTGTGTGCACACCACATTTTCTCTGTCCATCCATCTGGAGAGACTGGTTTTGTTTTGTTTCATTTGGGGATGAGATCTCATCTTGCATCCCTGGCTGACCTGCAACCCCCACCAGGGTGACCTCGAACTCTTGTACTTCCTTTTTTTTTTTTTTAACATTTTTTAATTTTTATTTATTATGTGTATAGTGTTCTGTCTGCATGTATGCCTACTCGCCAAAGGGGGCACCAGACCCCATTACAGATGGTTGTGAGCCACCATGTGGTTGCTGGGAATTGAACTCAGGATCTCAGGAAGAGCAGTCAGTGCTTTTAACCACTGAGCCATCTCTCCAGCCCCTCTGTACTTTCTTTTGATTCACACTTCTTTGCTTGCGTTCTCATTCTCAAGCTCTTAAAATCCTGCAGATAGGGGAGAATCTGTGTGTGTGTGTGTGTGTGTGTATGCGCGTGTGTGCACACACATGTGTGTATACCGTAGAGCAGAGATAAACTTCTGGCATCCTTCCTCAGAAGCTGCCACTGTGTTTTGAGATAAGATCTCACTGGAACTGGACTTGCCAACTGTTAGCCTAGGTTGACTGGCCAGGAGTCCCGGGGACCCTTTTATCTCCACCTCTCTAGTGCTGGGGTAACAAGCATACACTGTCACCCCTGGTATATACCTAGAATCCCAGAACTTGTAAGAAAGAGGCAGGCAGATTGTTAGTTCGAGGCCAGCCTGAAGTAACTGGAGGCCTTGTCTCAGAAAGCACCAAAGGCAGTTACTGAATCCCTAACAGAGGTTGTAGTGTCCTTAGAGCCC
Organism: Chionomys nivalis; assembly: GCF_950005125.1. Lineage (NCBI taxonomy): Eukaryota > Metazoa > Chordata > Mammalia > Rodentia > Cricetidae > Chionomys > Chionomys nivalis. The sequence continues at coordinate 12,343,798 of NC_080108.1, read as the reverse complement.
TGTAAATGGGACTTTTGTTTTATTCCAAGGTTCTTTGAAAAGAAGGTGCCCTATTTTTCTCACCGTGAAGGTGGCACCCTGGGCTAGAAGGACACTGTCGCTGTGCCCTTGGTCACGATGACAGGTCCTGTGACAACACAGTGAGCTAGCCACTGGGACTCCCGTGAAGGGAGAGGGCTGATTTCATCAGGGCTCTGGGACAGGTGAACGGTGGCTGTCCCCAGGGAGAGTCTGGTCTGCGGAGGCTCTTTCCTTTGGGCCTTTTGCTTGGGGCCCCACGCCAGACCCTTCTAAAGTGCAGGAACGAGGGCACGCCGTGCTAGTGAACAGTGCTGCTCTTCATGTGGAGGGGGAGGAAGATTGTGAGCTTGGACAGCCAATGCACAGGACCTCGTGCGTGTGCGCATGCGCAGGTGCGCCCGTTTGCATGTGGAGGCTGGAGGTCTTCATCAGTATCTTTCCGTTGTATATTTTGGGGCATGCTCTCTCACTGAACTTGGAGCTTGTTGATTGCTACGGTGGCCAGTCAGGCAGCGCTAGGGGTCCTGCTGTCTCCACCTCCCCAGCACTGGCATTACAAGTGTCCCTTGCTGGCCTGGGTTCTGGGGATCAAACCTGAGTCCTCAAGTGTGCACAGCAAGTACTTTACCGAGGGACATCTCCACGGTCCCCCAAGGAGGTGTATTTCAAACGCTTCTGTCATAGTCAATACCTGGGCTCTGGTGACAATGAATGTCAGGGTCACACAGCTGGACAGGAAGGAGAGTATCCAAATGAGGAAGAGACTTCCTTCCTCCGTGTAGGAATGACCCGGAATCAAATTCTAGATAGTTCAGTTCAGAACCCCCCCCCCCCAGCTGCAATGACACTCAGTGGGTTGGACTGGCATCCTGGCCAACCTTAATTTCCAGAGATGGTTTCCGCTTCTAACTGGCAAGGACCCAGCTATGAGTTTACTTTAAAAAAAAAAAAAATGAGGTGGGGCAGCCACTGCTCTCCCTGTCTTACGCATGAGTGAATTGTCCATGTTCTTGATTGACTCAAAGGTCAGGCCCTTCTGGCAGAGAGAACCCACTAAAGATGCTGTCCACATCCAGGAAATATTCCTTCCCAGAGCATGCTGGTCCCTCTGGTCCACAGGGCATCCCTGACACCTGAGAGCTTAGGGAGGTTTGCAGAACGTTAGAATTGTCTGCAGGGAGTGATACTCTACTGCTCCTGAAGCACATGAGCGAGACCTTATTTCCATTGTAATCTGTATTGGTTAAACATGTATCCCTAGGAATGAATCCCTTTACTGTTTACAAAGAGATTTTATCCCTGAACTCTAAGGAACCCCTGGTGCCAGTTTCCAGACCCGATTTTCCACAAAAGATCTTTATCTCCATCTAGTGGCCAAAGGGGGAAGTGCTTTGGTCTACCAGCTCTCTTTGAAGGGGAGGCGAGAGCACAGAAGGGAGGGGAGCACAAGCGGAAAACAGGCAAACTTTCTCCTTTTTCCTATTCTCTCTGAGTCGGGAAGTAGAGGCCTTAGAGCTAAGCCTTGTTGTACCACAATCCTCAGGTCTTGGAGAAAGAATTAGCATCACCTTTAACCTGAGTATTATTCTGAAAGGAAGCTCTGTGCTCTTTCGTTCAAGGCAATGCATTGATAGAAGTTGGTGAATCCATGAAACTCATGGCTGAGGTGAAAGATTCTCTGGATATTAATGTGAAGCAAACGTTTATTGACCCCCTGCAGCTCCTGCAAGACAAAGATTTAAAAGAGATTGGGGTAAGTCTTCCCCTCTGTCCTTGCCCGGTGACTTAAACCCGTGACAAGGCTGCACAGGGGTTTAGCCAGCATAAGGTCTCACCAGAGGGCTGAGAACCGGACTTGTTAGATGGCTCCCTGGGAGAGTACTGGGATCCATCATCTCTGGAGGGGAGGTGCAAACCAGCTGTCACGTTCAGGGCTTCATCTCTTTGCAGCCACCCACACGCCAGACTGAGCGTCACATCCCTGCAGCCTCTTCTCATAGAGCACGAAGACTTGATTCTCTGGGGTGTGGTTTTCATTGCTAATAGCACACCGTATCCGTTGTGAGCTTGGCTCCATTGCACTCGCAGTCATTACTTTCCATTCTTTCTCAAGGAAATCATTATCTAGGAACTGAAAGTTTCTCAAGGAAACCGGCAAGAAATGGTTGTCCAGAGTGCCCCTGGGAACTTACAGGTCATGTTCAGGCTGGCTGCTTTTGCAATCCCAGAGGCCAGACTTCTGCTCTGAAGGTCCAGGCCCCCTCTTGTGGCGTTGTAGAGAATAACTGCCTGCCTTCCAGCTTGATAGACACGCCTCCCTTCAGCAGCAATATCATTTGAACCTTGGGTCTGTCTTCCTCTCCTTAGGCCCGGAGAGTCTTAACAGGGTAGCCACAGAGATGGACTAGTTAGTGAGACACAGATGGAGCATATGCCCTTCGGGAGCACACGAATGTGCGGTGGTGGGACAGCCAGCAGTTGCTAATGGTGGAGAGGCCAGAGCAGGGAGACCCTGAGGAAGGGCACATCCTCAGCATAGCTGGGGAGGGAAGGCCTCCGAGGAGCTGTCCAGGCCACTGGGCTGGGTATATAGGCAGCACATCTTGCTGGAGGGCCAGGGCTTTGATTGCCAGGAGTCCAGAGCACAGGGCAAAAACCAGGGGACCATGGATGGTGGGGAGGCTGGAGTCCTGGGGAGCCTCAGATGCTTTTATCTGCACTTAGAGTCATTCTAAGAGCAAAAAGCACGAGGCAAGGATCCAGGAAGACTGAATGAGACATAAAAACTGGTTTTATTGGTACCCCTTCCTTATTTGGACACCCCGAGTCCACTCACCTGCATTACCCCTTCCATCCCAAGGAAAGCAGGTCCCCATTTCTGTGACAACCCAGCCCCCACTGGGCCCCAGGTCTGTCTGTCTCATCCCATCAAGACCTATGAACCTGCCTTGCTGTGTCTTCCTTCTTCCTGTTTCTGTCGGCTTCTGCCTGGTGGCTCTTAAACATGTCACTACAGCATGCTAGACTCTGGCCCACCTCTAGCTCTTAGCTAGAGGGATCTTCCTAAGATCCAAGCTCTCAGGAGCTGACCCTGGCCTTGTGTGAAGATCCAGCCCCTTCCCCTTCATCTGCCCCTGGGCCTCTGTGGCCTTATTGCTCCCCCTCCCCTCTCTGACCTCTGCCCATCCTCCCAGAGCCACCGCCTGTCCCCAGGTCACAGTTGGTTTTGCTCTTACTATTGCTGTCTTTTTCTCACTTGAGCTTCTCTGATCTCAACTTTGATGCTGTCTCTCCTGGGAAGCTCTCTGTTCCCTCTCAAGACTCTAATGCACTCCTGGGCTTCTGGGCCACGAGTGAAGTTGTCCATCTCTTTCCCTCACTGGGCAGTCAGTCTATCTTGCGTAGAGGAGCTATGTTTTGCCCTGCGTTGGCACCATGAGAAATGCATCCAGGTTGTGAGAATAGCAAACATCTTTCCCAAACACAGACTCTTGCCCAGGGATTCCGCCTCCATGGAATGGTACTAAATGTTGTATGGAGAGGTCCACTGGCTGCTGCTGCTCTTCTGTGTGGCCGGGTCAGCAGGGGTACAGCTGAGTTGTGAGAAACGGTGAGAAGCACACTTACTCTTAGCTGTTGTCGTGAGAAGCACACTTGCTCTTAGCTGTTGTTGTTGGGCGGCAGAAAAAATTTTCTGTCTCCTCCATTTCTGAGGTGGCCTGGGACTATTGCCCCTCGGCATTCGTTGACAGTGTTTTATGTGTCATATTCTATAATTGTTGGGAACTTTAGGAGGCTTCCTGGACATCCTAGTGGACACCAGACACACATGTTTTTATAGTCCGCCTCTTATCAAGGAACGAATGGAAATGCCTTTACTTTTGTAGAGTTAGTGTGGTCGGAAGCTGCCTGTGCGTGAACAGAACTGGGTGAGGAGGCCCTGTGGAGGCCCTTGGAAATGGTTAGCCGAGTGAGGGTACTGCATCCTTCCTTAGGTTCCACAAAATTCTCTTTCTCTCATCCACCCGTCTGTCCACCCGTCCGTGTCTGTTACATAAATATTTCCTGAGTGCTTGGTGGCATGGGAAACCTTCAGCAGGAACCACGGCGGGCAGAGCAAGCAGAAGGGTGTGATGGTTTCTTACCTCCTAGAGAAGGGACAGGGTAGAGGCGTAGGAGGTCCCACCCCTAGCTGAGGGCTGTCAATCAATGGCTTCCAAGGGAGGAAGAGTCTGATTTCTTCAGGGATGTTCCAGCAGATGGCTCCATGAGTGGGGGCGACGATGTTGTTAAAGGGGAGGGAAGGGGGCGTGGCTTTGAGGACCACGTACTCCTGTGTGAAATTCTCAAACCGTGGAAGGTGGAGTTTAGGCTGGGAAGTACCGAGTATTTCTGTAGAGATCAGGAATATGACGCACGCATGTGGCCGCCCGCCACGGTGTGTGTGTCCACAGGGATTTTCTTTCTCTTTCCAGCACCACCTGAGGAAACTGGAAGGCCGCCGCCTGGATTATGATTATAAAAAGAGGCGAGTAGGTAAGATACCCGAGGAAGAAATCAGGCAAGCGATAGAAAAGTTTGAAGAGTCAAAGGAGCTGGCCGAGAGAAGCATGTTTAATTTTTTAGAGAATGATGTAAGTATTTAAAGCAGACAGAAGCTGTTAATGTGCATGAGTAAACCATTGCTGTGTGAGCATGACTGGCGTGTGGAGAAACTCTAAGACTGTAATTGTGGAGACACTCTAGAATGTTCTGTAGCTCTCACCTCCTGCTGTAGAGGTAGTCAACAACCCCTGACTGAAGCCCTCGGGGAGACTTGCTTATCTCTGGGGGTGTCCTTGCCCCAGGAGACCAGCCTTTGCGTGTAAGCCCCAGCATTTGTGATTTGGAGCTGAGGTTGACAGATGCTCTCTGGGACAGATGTTTGGGGGTGAAGATCTCTGAGGCTTTTACCCGTCAGAGTTAACACTAGGATAGAGAAGCCTGGCCGACATGTTGGCTGGCTCACACGGGTGCTTGTGAACTTGGGGGCTGTGAGGGTCTAGGGCCACACCCTTGAGAAGCAACAGCACTATGGTGGGCGGTTTCTTGTCACCAGTAGTAAAGTGGAGCCGAACTAAAGGAACAGGAAGTCCTAGCTGCAGGCTGGGACCTGCCTTTTCTGCCTTGCTTACCAGGCATCGCTAGGTGGTTCTACCCCAGCATCTCCCCTAAATCCCCATCCTCAGACAGGTCCAGCATCGACACTGAATGCAAACGAGGACATTATTGTTCCAAGGTATGGATGAGGAGAAGGTTTTATTGTAAATCTGATAAGTACAGCCAGAGGCATCTGGAAGAGTCCAGATTGAATTGGACCATGTGGAGGGGGCAGTGAGTGAGAAAGGAAGAGAAGAGAGAGAGAGGGAGAGAGAGAGAGAGAGAGAGAGAGAGGAGAGAGGGGAAGACCAAGAGAGCTCGTGGCCAAAATGGCTGGGTGATGTAGGAAAGAGGAGCTGGGGAAGGGAGGCAAAGCCCTGGGCTGGAGAGCTTCGGGGTAGGAGTAAGGGGGAGCAGAGCAGAGAGGAGCCAGGATGGCAGCAGCTTGGCTGCTGAGGGAGCCCTTTCAATGCTGAGGGAGCCTGAGGCCAGCTTGTACTTTGTATGTCTATAGGCACCACAGTCGTTTGGGGCGACAGTCACGAGCTGGGATACTAGCTTTGGACACATTCGAAATTGCCCACCAGTGTAGGAAAGTAGGATTTGATTTATTCCCATGTTGTGCTTACAGTGGTTTATTAAAGGCCCACTAAGTCCTTGTGTCTTCAGTCAGGTCAAATAAAAAAACGTAAGGAAGGCCTTTCACCCGGCGGAAGGCATGGGAGACGGATGCGCAAAGCCGACAGCTCATTAAATGCCGGGGACGAATTCTCCCCGCTCTAGAGAGCAGTCTGGAATTTCTCTTGTCCATCAACCTGCTGATGCCTGGGAGGTGTTCTCTGTTGTGTTTTGCCTTCACATCTGTTCATCTTTTGTACCTTCTGGGGTATGCATGGGGGGCATGAAAGTGTTAGCTGTCTCTCCCTCTGTTCGGTTTTTCCCTCTGGCCATTGCCCTAAGCTCTGGGCATATTTGTTCTGTCTGGTTTCAGAGTACCACACTGATTCATCTGAAGTATTTAGGAAACATTTTGGTGGTCCTTGTGGACCATGGTCCTTAGAGACCCCACAAGTACTGCCATGCTGGCCCCAGGCCTGTGACAGGGACTTCAGATGCTGAGGACACAGCTTCTGTGTCAGATTAATAGCCCAGCCACTTGCTCTACCCATGGCCTTCACACATGAGCTTCCATGATGCCCCCTCCGCTACCAAGTTCTGTGCAGAAAGGCCACCTCAGCAGCTCTGGCTTTGACATTCGGCCTAAGGGACCTGAGCTTTCTCCCAGAATCCAGCAGTCAGAATTCAGAAACAACCACTCCATCATACAAAAGCAGACATTTGTCCATTCTGTGACAGCAATGGGGTCTCTGCCAGTCACAGGTTAGTCCCCCTCGAGTAAAAGTAGGGCCTAGTTTTTACCCCAGGGCTTCGGGGGGGTCCTGGAGTGGACCGAGTTCAGACATGACTGCAGCGTACCCAGGTGAGAAGGCACCACCCCTGTAAGTGGGGCCCCCCTTCTCCACTCCTCCTAGGATCCACAGTTTGGCTGGCACTGGAGGTACCCTATATTCTCTGTCCAATCCTTTGTCGTCGGCCGCTGACCACTGAGGTTAGAAGAGACCCAGGCAGCTAGGCAGCGAAGGGTCGTCCAGGCTGCCTCTGCACCAGCCTCCTGGTTCTTCCTTCACTGTCCCATCCCGGCCCCTGTGGTCATGGTGATGAGGACTTCAGTGGTGGTGGTGATGGCAATCGCCAGGACCGCTGTTTTTCCAGCATGCTGCGGCGGGGCTCAGATGTGCTGCTGATGGCGCCCGAGGACACTTGCCTCATCCTTTCCCGCTGCCAGGTTTCTAGCTAAGGATGGCCGCTGGCCGTGGTGTCAGCCAGTGAATAGTCTTCCTTCTCTTCTCGAGTGACAGCATTCAGACCTGGAAGGGGTCTCCTGGTCCTTTTCATGTCCCTGTGGCCTGGAGGTTGCTCTCTTGCTGACCAGATCAAGTATAAAAACCCTGCTGTCTCACAAGCTAATGCCAGCACTGCCCATTGCTGGGGGGCAAAGTGTGGGTGTGATCTGGTGGGCCGGGGAGAAGAAGTGCTGATACTGCATCCTGGGGTTGGGTGGTTTTTCTCTTGCTTTGGCTTTTACCCTTTTCTCTGTGAAGTCAAGACCATGGTTGCACAGTCCACAGAGTTCTGATACTTCTTGGTCACCAACTTCATGTCCCCTTTGTCACCCAGCCTTACAGCCGTGCCTGCTTCCTTTCATGATGGGGAAACTGCTTCAGGGTTGGTGGTGGCTAAGTTTTCTCCCAGGAAGTCATCGTGGCTCCAATAAAGACGACTGGTCCCTCTAATGCTCGTCAAGCACAGTCTGTCTGTAATCCCTGGCTCTGCCTGACGGATTCAGTGCTTAGACCCTGAATTGGCAGGGATTTTTTTATGCTTATTACTTGAGAGAACAACTTAAAAGGAGGGGTGGTGAACTTTGCCTCAGAGGTCAGAGGTCTTGGCTGTGGTCAGCTGGCTTCATTATGTCTGTCATGGTGACACGGAGCATCATGGTGGGACAGAGATGCTACCTTTGTAGTGATCAGAAAGGAGATTGAGGGTGGGAGTGTAGAAAGAGAGGGAGGGAGGGAGAGAGGAAGGTGGAGGCAGAGATGGAGCCAGCCCCAGGACACGATACAGAATGAGAGACAGCATTACCCTCTCCCTTATCTTATTTCCTCCAAACTCTAGGCTTAATCTCTTTAGGATCCATAAGTTAACAAAAATAGTGCCATTGTCTCTGGATCAAAACGTCAGTGCATGATCCTGAAAGGACAGTTCATATTTAAACTATGACAAAGTTAGCAATGCCCCTGTCAGACATTGGGGGACAGACTTTTAGAATATGGCTTCAGGAAGAACATGGTAACAGACAGCTGGAGATCCACGCCTTCCTCCAAACACAAGTGGATGTCTGTGCCGTCAGCTACAGGGTACACTGGTTTGGGTCTAAGGGAAAAGTTGATAAAGAAGTCAGGTATTTGATGTGATTATAGTCCTTCTTATCAACCATGTTGGAGGATATAGCCCAGGGCCACAGTCTCAGAATTTCAATTTCTACTCTCTGCAACCTTAGCTGATGGATGCCAGCCTGGCTCCTTCACCGGAACACCATGTACAGCGCTGACATTGGGTAAGGAGCCCTCACCAGGCTTCGGACCATGGGAACCAGCTATGGGACAGAGTAAGGCTCATGGAAAGGGCAGGCTCCAGTCTCATCCCTAGGAGAGAGCGGAACCAGCACTTGTTAGCAGCCACTCTAAAGAATGAACAGTGAAGAAGGCGAGAGGATGTGTGTGAGATGACGCTCTGTCCTTGGTTATCTCCTGCAGATGCTTCTGTGGCACCAGGAATTCCAGGGCTCAAACCTCACCCCCTGAGGGAGCTGGACCCTCTGTCCCTAGCCCTCATCTCCCAAGGCCCTGGGTTGGATATAGTAAGAGCCCTAAAAGACAGTTATGTGCGTGGATGTTTACCACGTGAGAGAGGCCAAAAGAGACCCCCGATCCTAGAGTTACAAAGGGTTGTGAGCATCGTGTGTGTGCTGGGAACCGAACCCTGGTTCTCTGAAAGAGCAATCATTGCTCTTTGAGTGTTGAGCTATATACAGTTTCACAGCCTGCTTTCTTGAAGAAAACAATTCAGAACCCAGGGTGGTTCAGGTATCCTGGTAGCTTATGGGTGCTCCCCCATCTCACAAATTAGGGTGCTCATCTACCTTTGGTGTGGAACCAAGGAAAAGATGGTGTGGAACTTGAGTTGTTTACTCCACCGTCCCTAAACAAACGTTACACGGTTTACTCATCTGTTCCAGGCAGATTTGGGGACGGGAAACAGGGGCGCGTGTCCTTTAACCCCACATCCCAGCCTTTGCTGATCTTGTTGGGAAGAGCTGGATTCAAGGCCCGGAGGACCCCACTTCTTAGCTGAGGCCAGGCGACACCATTACTCCTCAGGCAGCCTTTTAAACCATGGAATGGTTTTGGCTCCCTTGATTCTCAGGGATCTTTAAGGCCAGGCACACGACTGCCTCCTTCCGTGCCAGATTGTGACTGGCACCCAGAGTGGACCTCCCTTTGGAGAAGGGCCATGTGCCCACCGCAGTTCATGCTCAATGGGGCTGCAGTGGGCAGAAGGATGGTTCTGAGGGTTCACTGCCATTTCCTGGAGATTCCACCCCACTCACAGGTTGAACTTTTCCCTGAGAAGTTTCCTCCTTACAACTTGGCATGATTAAATGTCAGCCTTTGACCTTAAAAGAAACCAGACACATTATATTTAAAAATACCGATTTCAGCCCAGAGAGGCCAGGCTCTTGCAACATTCAGCAGCTGACAGCTCCTCCAGCGAGAGGCCTCCCTTCATCCACAGAACTAATGGAATTACTGGATTCCAGATTCCTTGGTTTCTTCTCAGTCGTCCAGAGAAGTAGTATTTTCCTTAGGTCTCTATGTGTGTGTCTGTTTGTGTGTATAACTGTCTCTGTGTGTGTGTCTCTCTCTCTTTCTGCGTGTTTGTCTGTGTGTGTCTGTTTGTTTCTCTCTGTGTTTATATGTATGTCTCTGTGTGTATCTATCTCTGTGCGTGTTTGTCTGTTTCTGTGCATGCATGTGTGTGGGTCTCAGTGTGTGTGTCTCTGTGTGATGCATGTGTGTGTGTGTCTGTCTCTTTGTGAGACTGTGTGTGTGTCACTGCATGTGCATGTGTGTATCTGTTTCTGTGCATGTGTGTGTGTGGGTCTCAGTGTGTGTGACTCTGTGATGCATGTGTGTGTATGTGTGTGTGTGTCTGTCTGTCTGTCTCTTTGTGAGACTGTGTGTGTGTGTCACTGCATATGCGTGTGTGTGTATTTGTTTCTGTGCAGGTGTGTGTGTGGGTCTCAGTGTGTGTGACTCTGTGATGCGTGTATGTGTGTGTGTGTACACGTGCACAGGTGGAGGCCACAGGTTGACTTTGGGTGTCTTCCTCAGTTACTCCCCACCTTACTCTTGAAACTTGGTCTCCCCCCAACCAGGAGCTTACTGATTTGATTAGTCTGGCTGCCCACCAGCCCCAGGGATCCCCCCCACCCCGTCTCCGCCTCTCCAGCGCTGGGATGGCAGGTGCACAGCACTGCAGCCAGGTTTTTGTTTTTATTTTACTTTATTATTATTTTTAGTGTGGCCTCTGTGGATCTGAACTCCGGTTCACTGGAAAAGGCATCTCTGTTTATGACCAGACATTTCCTTCCGCTCCTCTGAGGATTCCAGAAGAATGGCGATCTTATGCCCGACAGTGAGAAGTCACTTGAGTTATCCCATCTGAAACAGAAGATGGCTGTCATGGCGAGCATGGGCTTCAGCTGTGAAAGGGGCTTGCTTTCCAGCTTCCAGAGATTCGTGTTTCTTTATCCATGTCTGCCAATACACTGTGGCTGCCAGGCATCTGGGTTTCTTCTCAGCCACCCATTTCTATGGTCCTCTTGCAGACAGTTGAGCTAGAAGACCTTTTGTAAGCTATAGTCTTTGACCCCTCTTCCTTTGGGTAGACCCAGGTCCATTGTAGTTGGCTCAAATGGCATGATTCATGCTCAGATCCCACATGAGTGTCCCTGAGGTTTCCACAGTTCATTGTAGCGGCCTCGACGGGTTACTCTGTCTAGGGTTTGTAACCCGCCTGGCTGGCCAGTTATTCCAGGGTCACGGAGAGGCACCACCTGAAAGACATAGGCTGATAAGCAGGAAGGAGGCTAAGCGTATTTGTCAAAGCCTCCGTTTATTAGAGTCATGGTTACAGCTTATATAGCCCCTGAATGGGGAGCTTGGGGGGCTGGAGCACGGGGTCTTGCCACGTGGTCCACGCCCATCACGGAGTCTGAGAGGTTACGATGGGTCGGGTCACGATTCCTTGGTCGGGAAGTCACAAGGTGACACACCTAGTACTCTAGATAGTTTGGAATGTGAGGCAGGTTCCCTTAACAGAGGCTCTCTATTAACAGTTAATTTGGGTGTGAGATAGGCTTGGTCAATAAGACTATTCTCAATACAATTGGAAAGTGAAGCCCTCTGTAAAAACTCCTCACGGCGGTGCTTCCTGTAAATTTTGGGGGGACACGGCTCCTGACAGTTCATGATGATGCTAATCCCCAGGCATCTATGGGTTTGCCTCCATCCCCATGGCCACGATGCTCCAAGGAGTCTCACAGTCTAGTACTTAATGCATTTTCGCAGCCAGATAAAGGTTATAGAACTAGATGCATGCATAGGAGGCATGGGTTCTTAATGCAGCATTCATTGCTGGCATGGGACGGGGTGAGTCGGTACTGTCTGTTGCTTCCCCCAGACCAAGGATACATAGCATAGAGCTGAGGGGGCAGTTTGCGTCCATGAGTCTCAAGGCCACAGCTTCCATCCCCAGGAAATGGAGTCCCTAGCGGTGCCGCTCACCCCCTTAGATTTCTCTTGTTTGGAGAAGAGGAGAAAGCAGTGCTGTTCATTGTCTATGGCTCCTGTATCAAGCATCTGCAAGCACCGTGGCTTAAAGAATATCAGTCCGTTGTCTTCCAGTCTGGAGACCAGAAATCCGGTGATGCAGTGAAGGGATGGGGCAGGGGGCTTGGCAGGAGGCTGCTTTGTTCCCTTTCCAGCCTCCTTAGCTCCATGCCCCTAGCTTGTCTTCCTCCATCTGCAAACCAGCAGCAGACTGTCTGCAAGCCTCCCACTCTGGTGGTCTTGTTTTCTACTCTGGTTTTGTGCCCCCCTCTTAAAAATTTGTCTCACGCTCGTGTGTGTGTGTGTGTGTAAAAGTCTAGTGTAGTTCAGGCTGGCCTCAAACTTGCTCTGCCATAAGGATGACCTTGCCTCCCCCCCCCCCCCGTCCCCCTTTAAGTGCTGGAATTACTGTCACTACCTCTGGCTTAGGTAACCCTGGAATTTGAACCCTGGGCTCGGTGCATGCAAGGCCAGCATTCTACTGGCTGAGCTGTGTCCTCAGCCCCAAAGCAGTTCATAGTTACATCAGGCCAGCCTGGAAGCCCAGGACGCCACCTCTCTTCAAGATCCCTATGTAAACTGTCTGTCAAGGGCCCCTTGCTGTGTACAACATATCCTAACACAGTTTCAGCCTCCAAGGACATCTACTGGCAGTTCTTCAGATTCCTTGATGTGGCCAGTGGAGGGGGTCTTTCGCCTGGGCAGCCTTTGGCTTTTGCAGGGCCCGAGTTTGTTGCTTTAGCACGGCTCTGTCTTTCAGGGCATTTCATTTGAGTTGGAGCCTTGGAAGCAGAGACTATCGCTCCTGGTTCCCAGCACACAGCTCACATCCTGGGGTGAGGGTGTGTGTGGCGGGGGGATGCTGGAAGCTTCTGGTTCCTGACAGTGATAGATAAATCCAGTTTGGGTCTGACTTGCCTTTGCGCTCAGCAAGAGGAGCTGAGTTTAGCGACTACTGTCAGGGTTTTCCCTGGGGATCCACTGTTTGCAGGCACCACGGGGAGTGCTGCCCTTTCTCCCAAGCGTTTGGGGCCCCTGGGATCCGTTGCCTCCCCAAAGTCAGCTATCATGAAGCCTTCCAGAGAGAAACAGTGGGTGATTCGCACTCCCAGGTGCAGGAGGGTTATTCCTTTGGTTGCCTCTTGCTGTCCTTTAAGTCGCAAATGGCAGGCTTAGTTCAAAGTGGGTACAAAGGCTGCTGTTCCTAAAGACAGATCATGGCAGTCTTCCGTGAGCATGCAGCTCCAGCGTCACAAGGAGGCAGTGCTGTTTCCTTAGCAGAGTCTACTGTGGTCATGTCAGGCTGTGGCGCGGACCATATTCAAACGTGTTCTTAAAAGCCAAGGAGATGAAATTTAAGAAATGCTTAGGATTTTGCAGGGGCCAGGCTGTCTTTGTTTTGTTTATTGTGTTTTGGAAATGGAAGGCGGGTGTCGCCTTTCTAGCCACAGAGCATGGTAAAGTATATGCCATGTCAAGGCCGGCCTTAGTCACGTGCCCATGACATTCTTGGCATAGTGGGATCCATGTAGACTGTAGACGCACAGTAAACCCAGGTTCAGAATGAGTGGGCGACCGTAGTAAAGGGCGGGCAGCTGAAAGAGCTCTCAGTGGTACGTGAAAACAACATGGATCTGTGGAAGCCAGCGAGCCCTGGGGATGGCTGTGCCAGGAGAGAAGAGATGGCAGGACGAGGATACAGCCAGATCGTTCCCAGAGCTGGTTAGAATACTGTATAAGAAAATGCTCTTTGGCCAGTCCTGGGACGCATAGTTTTGATTTGTTATCTCTGTCCAGATCTGGAGCTGCAGAAGAGTTGGGCTGGGGGTACAATGGGGAATCACCTCAGTCCTCTGGGCCTTGCTATAGAAGGTTCTAGAACTAAAAAAATCCTTACTTGCTGTAGTGGTTATTCAACCCCACTGATAAACAGGAAAGCCACCTCTGCAGCTCTTTGGGGCTTGTTAGTTTGTGGACAAGAGGGATGGTGGAGACTCCACAGCCCATCACTTTCTGCTGTATGTTTCAGGGAAGATGCTTTGCTGGGTGGTGACAGAGACACAGGGGACAAACAGTCTCTGCCCTGGAGCAGGTGTGGCTGACCTGACACCCCTGCTTCTCTGATCGTGACTTCATTGGCTTTGCTTCTTGGTCTGGCTTAACCAGAAAGCACACAGAGACATTTCTCTAAGAAATCTCATTTATCAAGCATTGGCTTCATTTACAGTTGGGTGAGCTCTCTCTCATTGTGGGGGTGTGAAAGGAAATGGCTCCCAAAGGAAGGCACAGTGTGGGGAGGTGTGACTTTGCCGGGGCAGGTGTGGCCTTGTTGAAGGAAATGTGCCACAGTGGAGGTGGACTTTGAGGTTTCACACATGCTCAAGCCGTACCCAGTGTCTCAGACCACTTCCTGTTGCCTATGAGTCAAGTTGTAAGGACTCTCAGCTCCTCCTCCAGAACCATTCTGCATGCTGCCTTGCTTCCTGCCATGAAGATAATGGGCTAAACCTCTGAGCTGTAATTGAGCCACCACGATTACTTTCCTTTATAAGAGTTGTTGTGGCCATGGGGTCTTTTCATAGCAATAGAAACCCCAACTAAGGTGCCCACCATCTTCAAATCCATGATTTCTAGAGCATTAAAAATATATATAAGAATATCATCATCCTATAACTGTAAAAGAGTGTTTAATGGATTTCCAGCAGATTCATAACTACAAATCAATTTGACAGTATTTTTCCAGCCCCTCCAGCCCTATATGTGACCCTCATCATGATTGTAGGGCCCCGAGATGGGATGAGCTGGACTGGACCAGGGCTGAGGCGGTTGCCACGCTGCCCGGCAGAGCCAGGCTGCTGTCACAGGCTTCCGGTTTGCTCTGGACGTCCCGAGGGCTCTGGCCAAAATGGAGTAATTTTGCATTTCTGCCACAGGTAGAGCAAGTGAGCCAGCTGGCCGTGTTTGTAGAGGCAGCGTTAGACTATCACAAGCAGTCCACAGAGATCCTCCAGGAGCTGCAGAGCAAGCTAGAGTTGCGGTAAGCACCTTTGCCTCGCCTAGGCAGGGGACTGCAGAGTGCAGCCAGCACCTGTCCTCCAGTCCCTCCTGCCTTCTGTTTGGAATTCTCTCTAGCTGACCTTCAGGGTGGGCATGAGATGAGGCTGAGATAATAAACATGTAGGGCAGAACTGGGTGAAGGGCTTTCTCCTTTTTCTTTTTACCAATATCCCTGCCCCCTTTCTTGTGACCCATGTGTAGAGCATACAAGCATGGTGGCCTGAGAGGTAGCTCCCGTGGCTTCTTTGCTGACTTGCCAAAGGGTTCACTCTCTGTCTACCTGTTGAGGAGTGGAGTACAGGCTCCATCCCCAACATCTAGGGCTATGGAAAGAGCCAGGTGACACTCAGAACCCTGTAAAGCCCATGAAAAATGTGATCGGGCTATGATACCCGGCTGATTCTGAACACCAAAAGAGTCAATTGTAGCTTCTGAATGATAAAGAAACTCTGTTCCCTGCCTTGGGACTTTCACAGTCAATGCACCCCCTACTTTCTGCAAATCAGTAATATTATTTAGAGTTTGCACAGCAACCCTATTGATCAAATTATTGGGCTAAACCTATCCTACGTTTTGACTAGGCTTTATAACAGAACGTGGTTTTACATGGGATTATAGTCATGAATAAATTCAGCGAGATTTTTGCTTCAATCGGTGCTGTTGTTACTTAGGGGAGCCTTCCTGACGCATCCACTTCTGTAGACAGATGACCTTCTTCGAGGTGTCAGAGAGGAGAAAAGGCAGCTAGCCTAGGGCGGTGTCTGCTTTTGCTAAGCCTTGGGGACATTATAAGGACATTCTTCCAGATGAATGTCAACTAGAGACTAGAGTACAGACTGAAAGAACTGACACCCCGGGCTCTCAGAGGTCGGGGTTCACAATCCTTGCTCTCACAATCCCACTGGGTCTGGTGGTCCTCAGGAAAAGCAAAGGCCTGTGGACTAGGGAGCCTCTGCCGTCTGGGACGCAGGTCTGACTTGGCTTCCCATGTGTGTTGCAGTATAACGTATGCCTCCAAACTCCCCAGGCGAGATTATGTGCCAAAGCCTGTGAGCACGAGCCCCAGTGACATCAATGGAGTCTCCACCAGCACTTCCTCAAAGATATCAGGTAAGTCAGCGTGCCAAGCGGGGTCTCCAGTTAGGTGTGCTCAGTCTTGTGTTGCTGCGGCCCTTGGTGGGAATGCGCTGAGAAACGGGTGGACTTTTCTTTGGCTGACTGACGAGTCCCTCCTTCCCCAGTTCCAGTGGTCACGTGTTCAAATTTTGAAATCCAGCACCGGGAAGAATTATTATTGTACTTTTGTGTACTAATGCCTTCTAGTGTGTCCGTTGGACAGCCCCTTGACCAAAGGCCCGCAGCTGCTATGGTATCCTCTACGTTTAAAGGTCAACACCTTCAAAATAGCTTCTCAATTGTTAGGAGGGTTTGGTTAGCATTCTCTGAGCACCTGAGATGTGGCAGACGCCACCTCAAGTGCTGCACTGTTAGATTTTAAGTAGGATCTGGGGTAAAACAAACCAGGAAAAACTCAAATGTCTATTTTCCTATAGTCTCTCCATGATTTCCATCCGCATCAGGTCTCTTTCCCTAGACTTAGCCTCTCCTAAGGACTGAGTATGCTGTTGTCCTACCTGTGGCTGGCACACTTTACATATAACAGAGTCTTAATGTTTTGTTTGGTAAATACAGAACAAAAGCAACTGTATTGTTTTACAGTTTTGTTTCCAAAATGCATTGCTTTCTTGTAGTTATTTCCATCTTGTTCATAGGCCTCTCCCACTGTGTTTAGCAACTTCATGCTTTTGCGTGGCCCCTATTAACTGTGACAGTGACCACCCTTAACTCCCTTATCTGCCTCCATCTAGAGCTGAGCAAGACTTTCTAGAAATGAAACTGCCAAGTTGGTGAGGCAGTAAGGGTTGGCGGCAGGGATGTGCCTACCTCTGGATCTTCAGCACTCTTGAAAGATGGCTTTCCTAGCATCTGACTCTCACAGTCTCGGTGATTCTCAGCCTCGTCTGCTAACTCTCCGGCTTCAACAGGGGTAACTAACATACACGCACATCTTAGTTCTCCCCATCTTCTGTTTTAGGGTTCCTGGTGTGTAGTCTGCCTCCAAGGTTGTCTCATATAAAACTTAGACCAAATGCTTTGCTGTGACCTCATTGGCGTCATGGGCTCTCAAACCTCTTACATACGCGTTCTCGCCATTGCTGCCTTCTGAGTCATTGTCTCTGGTGGCAGGTTTTATTGTGCCAATGCCTGGCTTCTGGAAACCGTTTCTACACTGAGCTAATAGTAGCCACCTCTCCCAAGAGACTCAAGAAATGGATAGAAATCCAGGTGCAGCGTTTCTCCTTAAAGAGCTGAGCCTAAGTGACTCACATCACCTGCCTTCCATCCTGCTGGCCCGAGCTTAGTCACATGACACATCCAGCTGGAGAACCAGATCTTACCCATAGTTCTATCACCATGGAAGAGGAAGGGGCGGGTAGGCAGCGTGCAGCTTCCATATGCACGCCCTAGGAAGTTCCTGGAAGAAACTGTCTGCTCTGGTTCTTGTGACCTCCTGTTGGGCGCTGCAGACTCCATTTCTGTTAAAATGTGTCACTCGGGCACAATCTCACAAGCACTGTGGAGTCATACATTAGAATCACTGAGGTGTGGGCAGACATTTTGGTGGAGGGCCAGACAGTACATATGTTAGACGTATGGTCTCTGCAGGGTCGTGTGGTCTCCGTAACAACTACTGAACTTCATTGTTACGCCATTGAGCATGTCCATGGAGGAGTGAACGAGCGTAACCGGCTTTCATTCCTACGCTGTTCGGCTTCCAGCCCAGTTTGCCAACCCCTGACACGACCCATGGGAAATCACTAACTCTGGCTTTCAAGTGTCTGGGCGCTTCGCTGGCTTCATGCCTTGAAACACACCCTAAAGAAATAACTTAATCCCGGAATATTCTTGTATACCTGGTAAATAATCTCCGAGAAGTGGTATGTGGAAACAATCTGGTGGCTAGTTATTTATTTGTGGACATTTTGTCGATAGTTGGATAGGATAAACAGGTGTTGGCAGATTAAGTGAGATACTGTACATCTATTTAAATTCCCGTGGTGTGTGGGTTATACAGAACCACCGGCAGGTATGGAGTTCAGAAAGTTAAGTGGATCCCATGACTGCATGGCCGTAAGCATGGCTGCATTAGGCTATGCGAAGCTGTGGACAGTGTTTATCTGTTTTGAAGCTATCTTTAAAATTGTATTTCTGCAACACATATTTGAGTAAATGCAAACCTCCCGTTGGGAAAGTCAGTGGCTTTGAAGAAGCCATTCAAACATGGATGCTTTAAGGAAATGGTGCCCCCCTGTGTAAACATGACGCTTTCTCTGGCTGCCGGGAAGCTCGCCGCCCTTTGGGCTGTCTGCTGGGGGAACCTGCATCCTGCTTTGCGGGGCCGCTCTGCTGTCTGTTGCCCTAGGACCAGGCTTCAGTAGTGCCCGCCTCCCTGTCTCAGAACTCTGGTTGTTTGGGTGAAATGTACAGGCTTTGTCCATTTTATGATTTGCCGATTTCTGGCCTGAAGCGAATCTTTACTCTGAATCCAGAGTTTTCTGGACGCCATTTCAAGCTTTCTGTTTATAAAAATGGTGGCTATAAACAAGTGAGCTAAACTTTGGAAACGAGTATAATCCCAGCCCTCGCTTCCAGGGCGTCAGCTTTGGGTAAAGCAGACCCCAGTCCTCAAGCTACTCCTGGCCTCCCCTTCCTCCCTTCCAGCATGTACCCAGCAAGGGCTTTGTTCTTAGAGACAGGACTCCAGGACCTTGGATAAAGTTCCCCCAGAACGCCATCTCTTCCTGGCCGTGAGACAGACCCGACTTTCTTTTGTTCTAGTTGCAAACTGGCAGTGAGGAGACTGTTGAGTTCTGTGAGGAGTCAGATATTTGGATCAAATGTCAGGGACAGGCATAGGGCCCGTAACACTGCGGTGCCTGCAGTATGTGGGTGCATTATTTGTTGCTTTGTGCACGGGCCTCCTCTCTTCCTCATACCATGTCGCAGAGAGCGATAATGACGATATTCCACAGTAGTAGGAATGCTGGTAGCAACTACACCGCAGTGTGGCGTTAGGTTAGACAGTCTGCCACACACATGCATTCTCTGCTGCCAATGTACCCTCATTTTACATAAGCAAGGGGACTCTCAGAGTCAAGGGGGAGTTCTCTATCGGTCACCCAGTAGTCCGTGGGTAGCAGGAATGGATAGCTTCCCTCACAGATGGCCTATGTGATGTCATCAAGAAGGGATGCTTGGGGATGGAGTGATGGCTCAGCTGGTAAAACGATAGTCATGCTGGCCAGAGGACCTGCGTTCAGACCCTCAGTGCCCACATAAAAGCACAGGCGCAGCAGTGTGCACCCGTAAGCCCAGTGCTGGGAAGGCAGAGGTGGGAGGAATGGCCAGCAGATGTGCAGAATCCGTGAACTCCAAGCTAGTTCAGTGAAAGACCCTGCCTCAAAGTTAAGATAGAGAATGATAGAAGAAGACACATGACATTGATCTCTGACTTCCACATGCAGGTAAACACACACATACACACACATGCACAGACCATGTCCACACACCTACACGCTTGTAAGCATGCACAGACCACATACATACAAGTATACACAGACACACATGTGCACACACATAGACCCCCCCATACACACAGAGGAAACCCTGGCAAATGTAACAGAACGTTTAAGAGCATTCGGAATGGTTTGTTCCAAGGATTCATAATGACGGGGGGTGAGGCCAGTGTGTCATGGTCAAGGGCATATGCTGTGTGCACCTGGCTTGGCAGAGGGGACGTAGGACAGGACAAAGGAGCCCTTGGCGACCTCACGTAGGCTGCGTCATTCTGAGCTCCCGTCCTTTCTCCTTGGCCAGTAGCTCTGTCCCCGTCCCCAGGCAGATTACATGGTGAGAACTGTGCTGCTCACTGGCTTTTAGAAAGCCTGTGTCCAGAAGCCCAAGGCTGTGGAGTCTCCCTAGTACCGCTGTGGCCCTGTGCCTTGTGAGCCACTGTGTCACGTATCCGTCCCTGAGCTTTGCTGATTTGTAGGTGGAATTTTTGAGTGTAAGAGGGCCCCGTACTGTTTGTTTCCCAGGCACAGTTTCAAAAGAAAATAGCATTTTACAGCCTGCATTAATGGGAAATTACTTTCCATTAGGGTTCTGAATGATTTGCCTATAATGTTTATAAAGGAGAGGAAAAATGTCAAGCATTTCAGTAACAATCTTAAGCAAAGCTCTGAAGGCTCTGCCAGAAATGGGTTCCAAGACCATTTTCTTCATCGTTTCTTCTTTCTAGAGAGGGAAAAGGGCGGAGAGCGATGAAAGGGTGTAGGTCAGTTAGGCAGACGCCGCCGAGGGACTGCGATGGAATCGCCGATAGCATCGTTGCGCCAGGGCGGAGGAGGGGACCTGCGCTGTGGAAGGAGGCCAAGTTCAGACCCTGGCCAGGAGAAAGGAGGGTCTGTCCAAGCTCCCGTGCACGTGGTCACGCTGTTTCATCAGCTCAGGTTGTCCCTTTGTCCCTGAAGAGACGCGGAAGCCAAGGAAAGCCTGAGCTGAACTCTGTACCTGGGCAGTTCTCTGAAGGTCATGGGTTAGAAAACAGTGTGGCACCTGAGACCTGTGTTCCAGAACCTTCCTCACCCCTGGAATCCTGTATGAGGCTCCGAGTTATCACTCACTCTACAGTAAAGTAGAGAGCAGGTTGTAATTCACCTTTTCCTGCATGTGTATCTTAGCTGTGTTGGAGACATCAGGGGAAGGCTTTAATACATGAAGGGCAGACATTGAGAGAGAGGCATTTGCGGAAAGGTCAGGACACACCTCAGACACAGGCTCAGCATTCTCTGTCACAGCCTTACGTTTTTGGGTTTTGGTGGCATCTCTTTATGAGGCTTTTTTTTTCCTTCTCCTCTGAGATTTCTGAAGGTCCTAATTAGTACTGTGACAGCTAAGGGTTAACAGGCCTCAGGCTGAGGTCTGTTTCATGTGTGTGGAGAAGGCTGAGGGTTGTTAACAGATGTGTGCCATGGGCCGTCAGAACAGGCAGAATAAATCTCTCCGACGACTTGTGCTAAGATATTCTACTTCTCCTTGGGTATAAAAGAGACTTTTATAAATTTCTCGACAGTTTAAAGGCTGCTCAGAAATAGCTCGTAGAGCCCAAGTCATTCCTCTCATGGGCGCCAGTCTCCTGGGACTATATTGGAAAATAAACATGTATTCGAAAGGGAAAGGCAGGGCTCACAAGTTAAAAAAGACACGCACTATGCAATAGGAGCACACACATTTATTGACCTAAATTTCCAAAGAGGAAATTAAAATTTCACAGAGTCCTGAGGACGGAATTCGTTCAGTTAGCAGTCTGTCCTGCCTCCCCTTCCTCCACAGCCATGTCTGTAGCTCTCGGTGGTTCCGATAAGCCAGGGCGCAGAAGTCCCACACCATAGTTCAGATGCCGGCAATCAGGGCCAGCTCTGGGTAGGGTCAGCTTTGGGTAGGTCTCTCACCATCTCTGACGGATGTGGACTTATGTTGAATGAAGACATTGGACTTCCTATGCTGGGGTGCTCTGAGCTCTGAATGCTGCGTCTGTTATGTTGTCTCTGAGTCCCTGGCATTCTCAACATCTTAAACTGTTGTCAAGGTTGAGAATTTAATATTTCCGATATTAAGAAGTCATTATTAGAAAGCAGATTGTGAAGTGGTATGTGTGTCGGTCAGTAGCTGCTGGTGTGGGGAAGTAGCTGAAGCCCTTTGCTGTTTTTCCCAAGCTGAAGTAGGCGTTGGACGGAAAAGGTTTCCTCACTGTACAGAATAGGTCCCAGAATTTATCTACATTCTTTGTCACAGAAGCTTCTGAGAGCCACAAGACATAGCCTCTCTCTTAGCTTTGGGAATTTCAGTAGAACTTAGTGTAAATGGCTGTATGATATTATCTCAAATGCAGAATATCTTATAGTCACCTATGTATTTTATAACAACATGGCTAAGCTAAGCTACAAGCTAACATTTCAAAGGGCATAATCCAAATATTGATCGGTGCCACTATTTAAGAGAGAGTGTAGAAGTCCATTGTCTCTGGGGATTATGAGCAGGGCAGCTGTGTGGAACAGCTCCAGGGGACCATGTGAATCTACACCAATGACACCCTGAAGGGACGAACTGTGGCACTTCCCTTCCCGGAGAAGGAGAGCCCAGGACGAGCAGGCCAGTCTTGATGATTCTTAGAGGAACCCCCGAAGCCCTTTATTTGTGCAGAGTCTTCTGGTTTTCCCGCATTAGTGATTAACCCATGCTGTACAAAGCAGGAAGTAGCTCTGCCCAGGGCCATTGGCTAGCCGGTCCCTGTACCAGTCACCAGAAAATCACCTTTGATGACAGCCAGTCTTTCCCATTCCCCATGTCTCGGCAAAAACAACTCATAAACACTGGATCTCGTTCTAGTTGAGGGCCACCAATCGGGGGGTAACTGAATAGATTGTCACTTCTGCACAGAATCTGCACCGGTCATCCCAATTGACAGCTCTGGCCTTTGTCGTGATAGGGCACAAGCTCTTTTCATTAAACCCAAGTGACGAACCTGTGTGGATGGTGAAGGTTGGTGTAAGGTTAGAACAAATCACATGCCTTATGATGTGATGATGATAATGAATAAACTTGCATTCCCCCTATTAGGCATTTCAATAAATCACCTGTTGTAATAAATAGTGGGCTGTTATTTCATATATATATATATATATATATATATATATATATATATGCTTTACCTAGCAATTTACAATGGATTCATTATAGATTAAGATTTAAATTTTAAGTTGTATAATCCCAACACTTGGGAGGACCAGAGGATCAGCATAGGGAGTTTAAGGCTAGCTAGGATGGAGACTCGCTTGAGGCTTCAAGGAAATGGAGACCCTGGTGATCTGTGCCAGAGCCGGGGCCCCGGGGGACTGCTAGTTTTTGTCTAATCTGATGGATGCAGATTGTAATTTAGGCATGGTGAAAACAAACTTGTGTGTGTGTCAGAGTTATACAGCAATGTTGCATCTTAGTCTGCCATGGGAAAAGGATTAGCCTCCAAAGAACTCAGAACTAAACTCGGAGATTATAAATTTTTGGAGAGAGAGCCTGAACCAAATATGCACCTCCTAACTCAAGAGAAACAGATTGGTACAGGTTGAGCATGGTGCCTGGCCTAGGTCACACACTGAGCACACACTGAGCACACACACACTGAGCACACACACACTGAGCACACACTGACACACACTTGGTGGCTGTGCACAAGCCTGAGCTAGAAATAGACATTGGGGCTAGGTATGGAGCTCAGTAGGCGGAGCTCACACCTAGCTTGCCTGAAGCCCTGGGCTGGATCCCCAGTACTGTGTTAGCGGAGTCTAGTGATATGTTGTGATGGACCCAGACTTTGGGAGGTAAAGTCTAGCACATTAGAAGTTCAAGGTCATCCTCAGCTACTTAGGAAGTTTGAGGCCAGCTTGGCCTGGAGACAAGATGGGGAAGGGGGGAGACGAGTGAGGAGACAGTGAGCAGAGAAGAGAAGAAAAGGGGAGAGGAAGAAGACGTTGAATTGTGGTTTTGTCCCAACATGTTTAGGAGATAAATTATTGAGTCAGGTTTTCCAGGTATAGTCAGATCTTTACGGTGACCATCTCGTGGAAACAAAGCTTCCAGGACACTTGGGTTTCATTCCCCATTGCCATGTTGACCCTCTACTGGCCAGGCTCCTTCTCTGAGCCTTAGCGTAGCTTAGGTGACGTGGCAACACTGTTGAGTGTTTGGCCACAAGAAATGGGAGAGAATAGAAGACAAGTCACGTCCTCCCCCCCTTTCCCTCCTACCAGCTGCAGCCCAGGAGGAGGAAGGGGGCTGGGATTCAGAGAGATCTACAATCCCATCTCTGTCACTTTGTACTTCCGGGTCCCACTTCTGTCCTCTGTATGTAGAGCAGGGGTAGAGTTGTTCTAAGCATAACGTAAAGCATGGTACTTGCTACTGTGTAAGAGCCCACAGCACAGCCACTGTTGATACTACATAATCGGTTATCTGATTTCCCAGCCTACCACAGATTGAAGGCAACAGATTAGAAGGGCCTGAGGGACTGCTTCGGGAAGGTCCACTGGCAGCGGGAAAAGTGACAGGTCGCAACCCCGGCTACAAGGGAGGCAAGAAAAAAGCTATATATGTATATATTTAAAACAAAACAAAACCAAAACGGGAACAAAATCTCAAAAGGTAAAACAGTTTGGGGCAGTTACTAAGAGACCAAGAGCCCTTCTCAGGTCAGTTGCTTCCTGGAGATCCCATGCCTTGTCCTTCAGGACTCATGCTGACAGTGGGCGCTGTGAATTGTTCTCCACTCCCCCGACTCCCAGAAAGTGGGTGTGTGTGAAGGGATCCAATGTGCCTTCATTCATGTGCTTGGAGGGAGTGCTGCCTGGGTCTTGGAATCCCTGGAATGAAGGCCAGCGGAGGAGAGAGGAGCTCCTTTGGTGATCTGGAAGATAGTCAAGATGAGACGTGATGGACGATGGACACGAGCTTCCGCTTTTCCAGCTTGTGAAGAGAGCATCCGCTGCTCACCGCCCCTCAGCCTTCATCTCCCTCAAAGCCAAGCGTGGAAACAGCATTTGAGAGCAGCTTCCCAGCCTGAGGAAGGGGTGTGAGAAGAGGGAGGAGGGAGAGGGAGAGCAAATCAGGCGCTCTGCTCTGACAACAGTGTCCGTGTTGGCATCTAGCGAGTGGATGCTGTTGCAAATGGCAGGCCCCAGACACAGGAAGGGAGCACAGAAGCCCCTATAGGGAAGAGCATCCCTTGAGGGTGGGTAGAATTCAGGCACAGGGTGTGTCTTAGCTTTCCCAGGCCTCAAAGCTCCCTGGGATGTGTTGGGCTGAGGATCTCAGCTGAAGGGTAGGGATTGGCTCAGATAAGGAGAGGAGTTGAGACCTCCTGAAACCTGGAACAGGTTATACCTTCCCACTGCTCCTCAGAGATGGAGTGGTCCTCAAGCTGACCCTGCCCATGGGCGGGGTCAGAACTCGGCACTGCCTTCCCTGCCCTTACACTGAAGGGAAATGGTAGTAGCTACTCATTGGATTCAATCCACTGTCTCTGAGGCCGAGGGGCCGCTGTTGCCACACATACGGTAAATGCTAACACCAGGGAGGTTTGCAGCTGGGTAAGATGAGGCATTATGGGATTGGACGGCTACTGCATGAAAAATAATGTCAGCATGTATGTATGCCAGTGACACAGTTGGGTAGGAGCTGTGCAAATGGGTGAGGCTGAGGGGAGTGCCCGGGAAGGATTTTCCTGAGGTTAAGATGGGACCCTGTATCGTTAGAAAATGGATCACATCATGAGAGCCAACAGGGAAGTGAAGAATAGGTTTCCATCTCTATTGTGTGTGGCTAACAGAAAACACATTCTCATATTCTCTCTCTCTCTCTCTCTCTCTCTCTCTCTCTCTCTCTCTCTCTCTCTCTCTCTCTCTGTGGTTTAGGGCAGATCTTGAATGATAAATATTTAAAAGGGTTCCCCTCTTTTCTCTGTTCACAAAGACAAACTGTGTTTCCTACCTCTCCTCTCATGTTACGTTAAAACCAGGTCTCAGAAGCAAGAGAAAATAAACACAGCCTGCCGAGGGTGGGTGGAGGGGGCTGTGCCTTCCCCAGTGGACTCCATGGGGTCCTGGGTGTCTGCTCCCTGAACTAGGGCACACACCCTTGTGCTAGCTAGTAACAAACTCGTGTGCACGTTTTTTTCCACGGTTCTGTTTACCGACAGCTACATGCAAAAGCAGGGGTGAAAGGGGGCTTGGGGCTCTGAGACCTCAGGGGACAGAGGTGGGAAGCTGGCTGGGCGATCTGCTTGCCTGCCTGGAGTTTTGTGTCTGGCAGTGGGAAGCCAAGCATTTAGGAGATAGGTATCCCAAACACTGAGGAAGCAGAGATTGTTTTGGCTGACTGCAAGTTCCAGCTTCCGTGATGTGGATTTTGTGTGCTGGAAGGCCCAGCCACTTTCTCTCAGGTGGGCAGAAATTTTATTTCTCTAGCTGGCCTTGGTGTGAGTCTCCGTTTAGACCAGTGGCGGAAACAGCCTGATCTTTTTTCCATTCCACTCTTTGCCAAAAATGGAAAGAGGAAAAAAAAAAGAGAGAAAGATTAATCTTTTTTCCATTTCTCTTAATGGAAAAAGATGTAATCTTGCCATTCAAGGTAATTCAGTGTCTTCCAGTGAAGAGCACCGATGGCCCGGTTATTACTCACAGATTCAGGAAATAACTGTCGTTGGCTCAGAGATGAACCCCTTCTTGGAGCTGGTGGTTTTCCTTAGCTGTGTCCTCGTCCCCTTGTCCTTCCCAGGCTGTCAATGAGCGAGGGCCGCCTGTGGGGAGACTTGCTTCTGCAGGTGGCTGTCTGCTGATGGCTGCAGTCCCACCTTCAAGAAGCCAGGTTTGTGCGTGCCGAGCATCTGTGAGGTCCTGCAGGTGGCCCGTGGAGCCCCAGCCGTGCCTCACTCCTGCCGGTGCTTGGGAGATCTGTCTACATTTAGTGGGGAGCAGGTGGTGGTTACCTCAAGCCCCTCTTTGGTTTCACTCCACCATATTTTCCCTGGCTCAGAGCACTTTGGGAGCCTGCCTTGCCCCGCAGTTCCAGTGGGAAGTCGGGCTGACGTCATCCTCTGGGTGTAATCTAGGGAGTGATTCCGCCCTGTGGGCCACTGTCTTCTTTTCCAGGTCCTTCCCTCTAGGAAGTGCTTCTATCTCTTTCCTAAGTGACAAGAAGCAACTCGTCCATCTCCACGAATTGAATAAAATCTCTGGGCTCCGAGGTCTTGTACCCCTGGTTCTTTGGAACCGGAGTCCGCCTGTTTCTTACATCTTACAAAATGTCCCTGGCCTCCGGCACAGAAGCCGGAATGCCTTGACCCTCTCAGTGTCTCACAACCGAAACTGCAGTGTTCAGAACTTAGAAGCTGACATGGACCACTCCGTGGCTTCACTCCCAGGCTCTCTGCTCCCTCTGTCATAGGGAGGCTTACTTGGTAGAGCGCCCCAGGTAACAACGATGCCCCAGAATGAAAAATGTGTCAGAAGCATTTCAGAATGTCGTACTGCCACAAGGATAAGCCCGAGTTCTGATTGTTGTTCATGGACAAGTTTGTCCACATCCAAGGAGTGTGCTTGGTAGCAAGGCAGTGCAGAAAGGGCGCAAAGGGAGTCCTTCATGGGGTCTTCCTCGCGATCTCATGATGCTCCTTGTGTAGTGTCTATCCACTGGCGCGGCGATATGTGTGCTGGTCGCTGCCTCTCTGGGAATATCAAAGTGGGCAACATGCTGTGGCCTTTGCCTGTAATGAATGAAGTGAGAAGTGAGTCATGTGTCTGTTTCCTGATAAGTTTAGTGTGTGTGTGTGCGTGTATGTGTGAGAGAGAGAATGCACATGTATGCGCTTACATGTTGGCTTGGACAACTGTCTCCTACTCAGAGTGTGTTTTGGTCATTGCAGTGGCTGATACGTAAGTGGAAGGGAGAGCTAGCTAGTGAGCCCCACAGTGGGTGTGAGAACCCGCACAATATCTCAGCAGCATCATAGAGTGTGTGGAAGGTGACCTAGAGTGAGGTGGACCATGCATGGTGTGGGGTCTTAGTGAGCCCCACAGTGGGTGTGAGAACCCGCACAATGTCTCAGCAGCATCACAGTGTGTGTGGAAGGTGACCTAGAGTGAGGTGGACCATGGTGTGGGGTCTGGAACCTTGTTTGTTTCTGTCTGGCCTGATATCCGCCCCGTGACCTCTCCCAAAAGGGAAGGTTGGTGCAGGACTCGCTGCTTGCCTCCTGCCTGGACAGTGTTTGTGGAGGTGGCTTTCAGAGCCCATGGAGTGTGTTCTACCTGCTCTTCCTCAGTGGCAGGGCCATGGAAAGAACCTGGCTCTCTTACGAGCCACCCTGAAGAAGCAGTTGTTCCTCAGAGATGTGGACCTTGGCTCGCAGCCCCAGGTTCTCGGTGTGTGGCCCCGCCCACCTTCATTAGGAACTGAGTGACAAAGTCAAAGTGGAGCATCCCCTGTTGGAAACTTGGTTCCCTGGTGCTTTGCCATCACTGAATGTTACTCTTTAAAGTTTGAGACAATGAAGCTAAGCCCCAGCGTTTACATTAGTCCCCTTGGCTGCCATCAGGGTAACAAAAGGGATTTACTGACTGGCTGGGCTCAGGTCTCTCCAGGAAGGAGCCATCCAAGTCCATGAACATCCAGAAGGTCCAGGATGTCTTTGTGGATAGACCCGGATTCCAAGAGGCTGGTCAGCCCAAAGGGTGGGGGCTGCCTCTCAGCAGAAGGAGAGGCCTCATCACCTCTGCTTCCTCTTCCCCCAGCAGCTGAAGCTCTGTCCACTTCCAAACATGCAGGGAAGGCAATGGCGCTCATGGTTTTCAGTTCCCTCCCCCAGGCTGGCAGGATCTGGAAATTTGAAAAAAAATAACCTACATTGCAAGACCTGCTTAAACAGGTCCAGGAGCCATCCTTGGCCAACCACAGAAGTACTTGGATCATCCATTGCCATTCTTTCTCCTGGCTTTTCCTCTTGTTGGCTTTATGTGAGCCCCATATGTGAGGATGGAGCACAGTCTCTTACAGAGCCTCAACTCTCTGCACAGTCTCAAGGTTACTGCTCTATTGCTATGCAGAGACACCACGACCCATGGCAACTTGTCAGAGGAAACATTTGGGGCTTGTTTACAATGTCAGAGAGTTGGTCCATGACCATCGTGGTGGGGAACTGTTGGGGGCCGTGTACCCGGGTCCAACACAGATTCCCTAACTGGACTGGAATGGAACCGCGAGGAATAAACCGACGCAGCTTACACGGTCATCATAGAAGGGCAAGATCTCTGCGAAGATCTCTCTCTTTATTCTCCAAACACCTTATATATCATCACATAAATTGAGTGGGAAAACACATTAGACTGTCTCCTAGGTAACCAGGCGAATGGGCTCTTAGTCACGTCCGCATCTACCTGTATGCTAGCAATCACATAGGCCATGAATTAGCATCTCTATAAGGCTTCCTCCGAATTACAAAGGAATAAGCACCAAACATCCTGACCAGCTTCAGCCAACACCTCTCCTCAGGAGATCTACATTTCTAACAAAAGAAACTAGGAGCAGCACATCCTGGCTATTCTTAAACAGAGACAGCTTGTCTGCAGAGTTATGTGATCAGCTCAGACGAGGCTTATGGTTCTTGTGCCATACAGAAATATGGGCCTACAGGGAACATGGTGGCCGGCCAGCAGGCATGGCACTGGGACACTGGTGGAGAGACTGCATCACATCCTGATCTGCAGGCAGTTAGCAGAGACAGACAGACAGACAGACAGACAGACTAGGTCTGGCAGGCACTTCTGTAACCTCAAAGCCACCCACAGTGACACCCCTCCTGCAGCAAGGCCACACCTCCTGATCCTTCCTAAATAGTCCACCAACTGGAAACCAGACATCCAACTATGTGAACCCCTTTCAGACCACCACTGGCCTAACAGCAACAGGAAAAGGAAACAAAAATGGAAACCATAAAATTGAACGGCAGAAGGGAAGGTTTGTCAGAGATTTCAGTCGGGATATTGGAGATTGGTTTTGCTCTGGGAGCCCGTCCTTCTGGAATGATCTCTGCTGGCTCCGGGTTTAGGAAGGAGCCTAGGGGAACCTTTTATAGAGGAGGCAGCTATTGGTGGCAGAGAGAGTCTCCCTATCTCTTTTTGGATGGCTGATTTCCGACTAATGCCTATGGCCTTCCTTTGTGTGCAGTCTGGGCTGGGGTTAAGCTTCCTCCCATCCCATCCCTAGAGACAGCCTTGTCTCACCAGTGGTCCATGCTCCTGCCTTTCTCCAACCACTGCATCATCTTACTTGGCCAAGGCCCTTCAGCGCTTGCCTGTCATTACAGTTTCAGCTCCTCACAGGGGACTGTGGGAAACTCTGAGGTTCTGCAGTGACTCCCGAGAGCTGGAGTTCGGGAAGACATGTCTAACTTTAGACATGCTAAGTCCATTATCTTAAACTAGCCTGGAAAATGCCCTAGATTCACCAACTTATAGGCTCAGGGAATTTGTGGAAAATCTTTAGAATATCTAGGAAACAAAGAAGAAATATTCATCTCCAAAAAGTAAAATCAATGGTGTTTCCAAAGCCTGCTGAAGTCATTTCATCTTTAAGTATGGGCATAGAAACCTTAAAATAGTAGCAAGTGTGATACTGCCACAGAGTCAAAATGTGGTACTTGCATTACTGTGGCCTTTTCAAATGGCCAGTCATTTAAAAAAAAAATCTCTTAAAATTAATTTTATTACTACTCAGAGGAAAAAAACACCAAGTGTAATCCAGTCAAAATGGAAATTACACAGCGGCATTAACATTTACCTGAATGATTGTAAGACTAGCCAGGACATTCTATGATGGAAGAGTGGCCAGGAGCTTGCTGTAGTAATCATTAACATTTACTCAAAGCTATGATATGAAGAGAGAGAGTACAGTGACCACATGGATCAACTGAACTAAACTGAAAATCTCAAAATAGACCCCAGGCTCATGATAAATGAACGACAAAGCCAGGTGTGCTGGTATACACCTGCAATCCCAGGAGGATCCCTTTGAGTTCAAGGTCAGCCTGGGCTATGTAGGAAGACACTCAATAATAAGATATAAAAGCAGTGTTTCAAATCAGTAAAGAGAAAGGATCATTTAAAAATTTATAACTGCATTGGCATTATTAAAGCATAATAAACTTTCCCTCTTTTTGCTAAAATCTAAATGGATTTAAAACAAAAGTTGTAACATGAAAAGATTTGATTGAAATTCTCTAATAAAATTCTGTTCAAAGGGGGTGGAGAGATGACTCAGCACTTACGAGCATTGACTGTTCTTCCCGAGGACCCGGGTTCAATTCCCAGCACCCACATGGCAGCTCCAGACTGTCTGTTACTCTAGGGGTTTTCTGACACCCTCATACAGACACACATGCAGGCAAACCACCGATGCACATAAAATTCAAAGATTATAAAATTCTGTTCGTTAACCATACATGACTGCGGAGGATAAACTATGAATGAAAAGCCTCATTTATCCTCCTTTATTGTCCTGAAATTATATATTCTAAAGCAAAATAGAAAACCTACCACTTGCCCAGTTGCCAGCACAGACGGCAAAAATAAAACATACAGACAGATGAGAAGCTGGGAATAGTTTGTACCAGACTTGGCAGATAGGAGGCCAGTGTTTGGAGTATATGAGGGCTTCTAATTTGTTAAAATAAAGGTAGAATATTAAGTCGATGGCAAATGTCAAACATCTTGGCAACTTCATGTTCATGATGATCAAATCCTGTTCTAGGCAGTTAATCACACACGGACGTCTGCACTCTTTGAGAGTATGTCAAGAGATGTACCTGCCACTTTCTTCAGAGTTATCTCTCAAAGCCGAGAAAGACTAAAAGAGACAGGAAGCAGGAAGAGGGTGGGAGGTAAGAGTGAAGGACAGGAACAGGGAAGAGGAGCGGCGAGAAAAGATGGAAAGAGGCAAGGCAAGGAGACGAGGGAGAAGGAGAGAAGGTAGGAAGGGAGAGAGGGCCACAAACGTCCAATTACAGAGTCGTTAAGATCAGGTGTGCTCTGAACGGACCGGCCCTGATGGATGCCAAAAATAAAGGGAAATTAGTGCAGGTGGCAGCTGGCCAGTAGCCGTGTGGGGCCAGGTTCGCAGCATTACGTACAAGAGTGTTATTTAATGGAAGCAAATGCATGGAAATATATTGACAAATATATATTCATACACACCCTTGGTATTCACGGGCTGCACACTGGCTTTCTCTGAGTCAGTGAGTTAGAAGTGACCTGACCCAAATCCGCATACACATCTTCTCGTTTCCAGCGACCATGTTTTAGATTTTTGGCCACGTCAGTCGACTCTGTGGATGTTAGTGTTCCTGCTCTGACTGCTCTCTTCTTGTCCCCGTGTTACCGTCTCAGAATTCCTAGACTCGTGTCAAACACCGCCTCAACTTTGCCCTTTAGCCTTCCCGAGTCCCATCCGGTCAGCGCAAGGAGAGTCTGAGCATCCCAGAGACAGGACTGGGGCCTGGTGATTAGTTTTTCCCCTTGGGCTCCGGGACAAGCTGAGTGGAGGTGGGGTGGACTCGTATCTGCTTCCTCAGAGGACTGGGAAGACAGACACTGGGGACAGAGGCTTGCCCGAGGCAGCTGGAGAGCTGAGAGCAACGGAAGCCAGCACTGGGGTGGGCAGGGAGCAAGCACAGGCTCCTCCCCCATTTCTTGTTTCAGGGTGATTGTCGTGTTAACCTGTACTTTTTGTCTCCGTATCACATGGACAGGTACTCACATTCCCGCGGACCAACCCTGCTGTCGCGGTCTCTATGACTTTGAGCCAGAAAACCAAGGAGAATTAGGATTTAAAGAAGGGGACGTCATTACACTAACCAATCAGATAGATGAAAACTGGTACGAAGGAATGCTGCGTGGGGAATCTGGCTTCTTCCCCATAAATTATGTGGAAGTCATTGTGCCTTTACCTCGGTAAATGTGTCCGTTGGACCTGATTTCATAACTGAAATGAATTTGCACCAGTGTTCCCTCGGTGTGATGTTCTGTGACACCCTCCCTCTCTGGCCCACTTACTCACTTTTGTATGTGTGTTTTCTTTATAATGTATTTTGTATCAATTTAATTTGTTTAATCGATTTCTTTGTCCTAACTCATAAAGATAGTTTTCTTCTTGTTCTAAAAAGTCATTGGTTAAATGTATTTGCTTCCTGTTGCTAAGAAAAGTGAATTGCACCCATTACAGATACGTGAACGAATGGCCTGTCTGGTCCTTAGCTGCAATGGAGCGCACCCTTTGCGGCTAAGAAAGCTAACGAGTTTGTTTCTTGAGGTTTTGATGGCATCCCGTCTTTTCCTGTTTTAAGCTTACCTGTGAACAGCCCAATAAACATGACACACTGTGTTCATAAAAGACTATGGCTATTTTTTATGTTAAATTGCTTTTTAAGCATGGACTTCAGCACAGATTCCTCCTGTGGCCCCTTGGCCGACCCGGGGTCCCACGAGGGGTCCTTAGACGATGATTGTAGATCAGTGTCAGCAAGTGGGGGTGTGGCTCTTTATCTGCAAGCGATTTAAACGTGGTTCGTCCTTTCCTCAGCCCAAGACTGGAAAACCTCCTTGCCTAGTGTTAAGTTTATAAAACAGCCCACATCAGCCTTGTCTGCCGTCATATGTGGGCAGGGATGTTTTCAAGCTGTCCCATTGTGGATGCTGAGGCAGGAGCATGGTCTCTTGGGCGGAGTGTCCGATAACTTAGGTTTACAGAACAGCCTTGGCCTTACCCTGAGTATGACTTCATCACGTGCTGTGGCTCAGTGGAGTCCACAACAACCCTGCCGCACAAAGAAGAGGCAGCCATTGCTCCCCTTTGCAGAGTGGTCACCCAGGGTCAAACAACCAAATCGTGGCAGAAGCAGAACTTGAACTCTTGACTGTGTAGTGGATGCTGGCACCCGAGTGTCTGTCAGTCACTGGGACCTGCCCTGTTGATCCCTGGCATTTGTAACCAAAGCCCAGAGGCCAGATTGGTCCCCCCAAGAAGATGACCTAAGTTGTGTTTCCTAGTCTTCTGAGCTCCCTTTCTTAACAGGTTTGTGTGCGTATGTGTGTGGGGGGGGCGGGGGTGCATACATATGCACACACATTCCTTGTACATTCAGTGTCTACCGGAAGTGGTAATTCTGAACATTCACGGGATATTTATTATATGCCAAATGCTGCTCAAAGCAGCTTCTGCGAAATGGGCACACACCATGCTATGCTGTCCGCTTGGTGTTCTTCTTCAGATACTAGGATTGCGTCACAGAAATGCCAGGTCACTTTTCTGGTCACACAGTCAAGTGTCGGAGCTGAAATTTTAATTCACAGTCGTCTCCCATGCCCATGGTCTTCACACTTCCAGAATGTCTCTCGTGATATCTTTTCTCTCTGTAAAGTCACAAACAAGCCTGTTTTTCTACCCGGCTTTTATTCGTGGTTTGCTTTATTAGAAATTTACCATGAGAGACCCAGCGGCACTCCCCGTCCTTATAATTTACTGGAATAGCTTGTTTAGAGGAAATAAACGGTAATTGGACTTCATTGAGAGCTACAGATTAATTTCTAATAATAACTGAAAAAATTCAGCAATTTATAATAGATCACCTTAAAGCAATTAAAAATAGGACTTGGTTAATGGCCAGACAGCTGCTGAGGAGGGGGCAATGACTATGCCTGTGTCACATTGTGTCTCCCACGGGCTTTTGACTTCAGCTCTTTGGCAGGGTCCCCTCTCTACATGATGTTTGCCGAGAAGGCTGGCAGATAACATCTGGGGCCTGGCACAGGCTTGACACCAATTGCTTTGGGCCAGCTGTCAGAGAGAGCCTTTCCTTGTGAGCTCCTGTGTCAAGGAACTCACAGCTTTCTGAATTCTGCTCCTTCCTGGTTTGTTCCTAATGCTAAAGACTGTGAGCAAAAGCAAGCTGAGGAGGGAAGGGGTTATTTTATCTCACAGACTATCTAGTTCATCATGGTGGGATCAGGGCAGGAACCTGGGGCAGGAGCTGCAGCAGAGAACTAAAGGAAGGCTGCTTACTGACTTGCTCAGTCTGCTCTATTAAAGAAACCCAGGACCATCAGCCCAGGGGTGGCATTGCCTACAGGCTAATCTCATGTGGGCATTTTCTCAACTGAGGCTCCTCCTTTCCCGATGAGCCTAGCTTGTGTCAGCTTGACAAAGTAAGGAGCACACAGCCCGGCTTGCACTGAGTTTTCTGTTCTTATCATTAAGAAAGTCATGTGAATTTTCTTCTATTGGAAAAAGTATCCGTGACCTTTCAGAAGGCTAAACAAGTTTGAACATTAAATAGCATTATTTTTCTAATCATAAAAGGCAATGCAGATGTATTATAGGACAATTCAGGCTGTTGTTAAAGTTATAAAGGAAAATACCTTTGAGTGCACAACCCCAAAAGAATTATTGTTGTGGTGGTTTTTTACTGTGTTCTTCCCAGATTGCCCTTGTACATTTCTGGATTCATATGTGTACATGAACAGAAGTGTGTATTGTGTTTTCAACTTTGTATGTTACTTGCAGACCTAAGTCCTTGAACTAGCTATATAATATTTTATTGTGTGGGGGCATAAATTCTAACTAGGTTTCTGCTCTTACACATTTCCAGTTTTCTTGGTCAATTTTAAACTTACTTTACATGGAAATGGGTTAAAAGGACAAGCAAACTGAACTTGGATTTATGTTGATTTGGTGTATTCATTAATTATTAAATTATTAAAGTACCTCTATTTCCTGAAGGTTGTATGATTGTGCTTTGGTTGCCTTTCCATATTGCTTTCTATGACATTACGTCAGTTTACATTACCACCTAGAGTGTCGTGGCACCCCCTTTTCCAACCCCTCGTCACCTGTTATCACTTGGCTCTGATAACGTGAGGTGACAGTCATTTCCCCTTACTTCAGGAGATATGCCCCCCACACACACATGAGAGAGACATACGGAGACATAGAGACAGAGATACACAGAGAAAGAGACAGAAATACAGACACACAAACACAACACACACCACACACACAGACACACACACACACACTCATAGATTCCGCCTATGTGGTTGTACACAGACTCAGTGCCCTTCCATCTTTACTAACCATCTTCCATATACTGTGGCTCTCACGTCTGCAGTCTGTGGTAGGATGGTGAAGTAGTTTTGTCTTCACAGCTTCGTAGATTCTACCACAGATTTTTATCAACCTTAGCACATGATTAATTTACCTATTAAGAAGCTCCTAATTTTTGTGTAATTGAAACACCTTACAGCCTTTCCCTGGCATTTCCACCTTCGTAGTGAGGGTGTGTTAGGAGGGGCATGTGCAGGACAGTAAACATTGCTTAAACACAAGTGCTGCTGTGCCACAGCAGGAGATTGACAGCAGACACTTTGCTAAGTGAGCAGGTAGTGGATACAGAGTGGACACACTAGACATCGTGACAGTCATGCAGATGCTCTCACAGCACAGAAGGGGGAACTGGGTCCCTTCAAGCTGGCGGTTGTGAACTCAGGTTCTCTGCAAGAGCAGTATTTTGCTATTAAAAAAAAATCTTTATTTTCTCTTAAACTCCACTGCTGAACATCTATCCAGCACCAAAAATGTATTTCTTTTTAAAGATACAATCTGCTCAGTCTTTATAATATGACATGTATGGATATGTATAGACCACATGGTACTGGATAAACGATTTAGGATTCTTGTCCAGGGAAGACTATTTCTCCCACGCTCAGCCTTCCTTGGTTGCCTATAGTTCTTTGTCCAGGGCCCACGAGGCTTGCCCCTTCCATGTTAGCATCTGCTGGCACTACTGTTGTTCGGGTCTTGTTTCGGTGGCCATGCTCAGTGAGACTTCATGGGATATAACTCCATATTTCTAGGAGACAAAACCCTACAACAAACCTCCTATTTCTCTGGCTCTTAATATCTCTTCCTCCTTTCTTCTGATATGATCCTTGAGCTGGAGGTGCAGGGGTTATGTTATTAATCAGGGCTGGACACCACAGGGTCATTTATTCTCTCTGTTTTTATCGGTTGTGGTGTTCTGTTTGTTACAAGGAGATGTTTTCACATTGAAGACTGACTGAGGCCTGGCTGTGGGTATAAGGACAATTACTTAAATGTAGTTAGGAGTTACTCTACTTGAGTAAAGTGGTAGTTGTAGGTTCTCCTCCAAAAGCCATGCCTTCCCTAGCCCTGGAGAGTTGGCTGGGTTTCCAGGATCAGGCAAGATTTCCCTCTGGTTGAGTGGGCCATTTAGAAGAACTAGTCTAAATTAGAGAGCTGTTGGTTACGGTCAAGGTACCAGCTTGTACTATAGTAGTGCCATGTACCCTCAGGAATATGATGCCATGCTGCTGTAGAAATATTAATTTAAGACGTGTTACATTAATTTATGTTGTGGAGTATTTGTTTAATGATGCAAAGATATGTTGCATCTGTTTAATTCTGTAAAGCTGTGTTACTTTGACTTACCTGGATGATTGGTCTAATAAGTAGCTAGGCAGGAGAGAGAAACTGGTGTGCCTGGCGGGCAGAGAGAATAAAAGGAAGACATTCATGGAGGAGAGGGAGGAGGGAGAAAAGGAGGAGAGGAGGATGCCAGGGGCCAGCCACACAGCCAGCCACAGAGTAAGAAGAAAAGAAAGACATGTAGAATAAAGAAAGGGAAAAAGTCCAAAGGCTTTTTAAAGAGAGAAACAGGATAATTGAGGTTAGAAAAGCTGGCTAGAAACAAGCCAAGCTAAGGCTGGATACTCATAAGTAAGAATAATCTCCGTGTATTTATTTGGGAGCAGAGTGGTGGGTCCCTAAAGAGTTAAAAAAAATCAACTACACCATGCTGGTGACTTTTTTAGCTCATAGGCATCATAGCCATAGCTGGCAGGACTATTGGTGGCTTCCCTCACTCGCAAGCTTCCGTGGCAGCTCCTGGTACCTTGAGAACTAGCTCTCAGGATGGAGGCTTTTGGTCAGATCCAGGGTGAACGCTCCCAGTCCTGTCTCAGGGACATGTTGTCTTCAGCAGTAGGGATGCACCTTCAACCTCCAGAAGGCAACTAACAGCAGTAGCCTTTGTTCTGGGGGGGGTCTCTTGAACATCTCTGCCCAGCAATCCAAAAGAATCTTTCTCGTGCTTGTTGTTGAAGCTTTTGTTAGTCTGTGGCTTGTGAAGGGAGCAGTATCTGCCCAGATGGGAAATCTTTAAACTGTATATGTACATGTGTCCAAAGACATGTATGTATTTACTTAGGGCTTTCTAAGACATCCTGACTTTTTTTTTCTTTCTCTGTATTAGTTTTTCTCCACTCTAATTAAATCCCTCCCTGTTTCTATCCACCCGCCCCCATCAAACCGGTGTGCCCTGCTATTCCTTCCTTCACCTGCTCCCTCTCCATGGTCCTTTTCCACTTCCTGGTTCTGCAGTGACTCCAGGAAATGTACTCACATCTGAAGGCTCGGAGTTAGGAATCTCAGGTGGAAAGGGACACGGGGCGTTTGTCTTTCTGGATCTTCTAGTTCTATCGTTTACTTGACAAGTTCCTGATTTCAGTTTTCTTTACAGCAGAATGATATTTCATAGTGTATGTGTACTGCGTTTCAGTACCCAGTCATCTGTTAGGGACATTCAGGTTGTTTCCTTTCCCCATCTATCGAGCTACAATCCAAATAGCCACAGTGGTTAAGTATCTAGTATGGGAGGAGGAGAGAATACGGTGATATGGATAGACTTGCTCTCGTCACAGATTCAAGAACTAAATCAGGCCCCACGAGAAATACCTTAGCCCCTTCTGAGGGTGGTGCTCAATGACCTGAGAACCTCCCATTCACACTTCCGCACTGGGGACCAACCTACCAACACCTGAACCCTTGGGCAACAGGTCACACCCAAACCATCCCAGTGAGCAGTGTTATAGTCCACAAGGCAAGTTAGGAAACAAGCCACCGTGTGCACAGGTAGGACCTGCTGCAGCTTTCTAACTTGTGGACTTGGAAGGTTTGCCTTGCCTTCAATCTCCTGATGCATGGCCCACATTGGACCAGCACTGGGTTTCCTGAGCCATACTTCAGTGCTAAGATGCTAATGACACTCTTCGGGGCATCTGTGCTTGTCCACAGTCCACAGCAGAGTCTCTGAGGACCTGTGTTGTGTACATGTATAGCATTTTAAAGGCGTGAGGTACAAACACCTCTGAGCCAGGCCAGCATCTTCCTAGCCCTAGAAGCCAGAAGTCAGCCTTTGGGGGCGTGGCTTACAGAATCTTCTGGCCTTGGAAGGGCTACCAAACCTAGCTTCATCCTTCAGAAAACATTCTGGGGCCCTAGCCTCCCTTGTACTGTCCTACCTGGAAGACTTGGAACTCTGTCCATTGCCTCCCACTCTCTTGACAGAGGATCTCATACTCCCTGTGTGGTACTGCCTTGAAAGTCCTAAACTCCTGACTCGAAATTGTGGACTCTGTGCCTTTAAGGACTGCCAAGCCCCTCGTCCCCCCAGGAATTCCATGGAGTACAGGCAGAGAGGAGAACCAAGAGTAGGGGTGTGCGGCAAGTGGACCCTCTCTGCTGCTGCGATGAACCTCTACCAAAGCAACTTACTGAAGAAAGGTTTATTTCAGCCTTTTGTACGGAGGGTGGGGAAGGCATGGCGTGACTGCAGGAGCAAGAATCTGGGTGATCACATTTGTACAAACACACAGGAAGCAGAGGTAGAGTGTGTGTGTGTGAGGGGGGGAGTTATAAGCCATCAAGCCATTCGCCAGTGATGTGCTTCCTCTAGCAAGCATGTACCTCCTGAGAGTTCCATAATCTCCCCCAAACAGCCTCACCAACTGGGGACCACATGTCCAAATACATGAGCCGATGGGAGACATTTCTCATCTAAACCACCACATCCAGCCCGTTGGCCCTCATAGACCCCATGACCTTTTCATGATGCAAAATGCATTTCATATAACTCCAGAAGTTCCCATAGTCTTTAATAATCTCAACACAGTTCCAATGTCTCTTAACTGTGACACCCTGCTGCCCCTCAAATAAAAAGCCATTACAAACTTTCAATATATAAGAGCACACAATAAAAATTCCTATTTTAAACAAGCCCCAAGCCCAGCAGGTAAATACTCAAATCCTACAGCTCGATGTCCAGTATCCGGGGCTTCAGTTTTAAATGGCTTCAGAGGGCCCCAACCCTCCAGCTTTGCTGTTTTGATCCACACCCCCTCTATCTGCACTTCCTACCTGTAGCTCTCCCAGGTGAAGGTCTCAGATTCTGGTGTGTCCAACATCCTGGGATTTCCACACTCTATCATGGTGGGAGGGGTGTGAGAAAACAGAGCAGTCCATACCACAGCAGCCAGGAAGCAAATAAAGGGAACACAGGAAGGGTCCAGAGGAAGCCAGAGCCTCTAAAGACACCCCCCCCAGTAGCCTATTTCCTCTAAGTAGGTCCACCCCTACCTTTCAACACCCCCAGTTATGCATTTGTATTATGAATCCAACAAGGGACCAATGCATTCATTAGGGCAGACACATCAGGATGGATCTAGACATCTCGAAACATGACGTCAGACGTGTGCTTTATAATGTCCTCAGTGGTTGTGAATCCACTCAAGGTGACCGTTAAGGTTAACTGTCACATTGGGACATCTCTGAGGTGCAGAGAGGTGGAGTCTTCTCTTTATAACCCTTTGTAATCCTAATTCACAGTGCCTCAGTCACCCATAAGAGATGGCTCAACATGCCAGGATTACCGGAGTGGCAGAACTTCCGTAAGAGTGAGGGAAGTATATTTTTCTGGTTTCCTCCCTCGGTCAACTCTGCAGGGACAGCCTGACTCTAGATGGGACCTGAAGAAATAAAGCCTGTTCTGGCCCCAGTTTACAGTGTGAGGCGTTCCTTGGAGGCCACCTCAGGAATCAAAAACGCCTCAGGGAAAAGGAGACAGGAAGTTCTGTGGAGACGTCAACACCTAGGAGCA
Source organism: Chionomys nivalis (assembly GCF_950005125.1). Taxonomy (NCBI): domain Eukaryota; kingdom Metazoa; phylum Chordata; class Mammalia; order Rodentia; family Cricetidae; genus Chionomys; species Chionomys nivalis. The sequence goes on along the minus strand of NC_080108.1, from coordinate 12,303,328 downwards.
GAGCCACTAAACATTCCCGGCAATGCCCCCATCTCGGGAGGCATCCTCAGGCCTTCTCCGTCGCACACACAGGGAGTCGAGCTTGATGCAGCTGCCAAGGCTTACACACAATAGTTCTTTGAATTCTCCATTTCTCCTTGAATATGCATGCGAGTTTTCCAGTGGCTTCCATGATACTTGAAGGCCAGTGTTTAGAAGGCGAATGGTTTGAGAGATCGGTCTAGTCGCTAAGAACATATGGTGCTTAAATCTTTCTACACTGGGGCCTCATTTGTAAAACAGGAATAAAAACATTCACTTGTTGCCTTTTGAATGCGAAATGCTCCCCACAGGCTCCTGCACCCAGCTGTTTTGGTAGGTGGTAGAGACTTGGGAGAGTGGAGTCTTACCTGGAGGAGGGAAGTTACTGAGGCTGTAATTTTGAAGACTGTTTGGCAGGTCTCAGGTCTCTTTCCTTTCCTCTGCATTCTGGCCACCAAGATGTGAACTGCGCTCTGTCCCACCATGTCTGCCCTGGAGCAATAAACTGGCGACTTTGAAACTGCGAGACAAAAGAAATATCTTAAGTGTTTTATGCCGGGTCAAATCAATACGCCGTCCTTACCGTTACCATTTAATTGCTGTGAAGAGACAATGTGGCCAAGGCGACTATTAGAAAAAAAAAGCATTTAATTGGGGCTTGCTTATTGTTTGAGAGGGTTAGTGTGTTATCAAGGTGGGGAGTGTGGCAACGGCAGGCAGGCCTGGTGCTGGAGCAGTAGCTGAGGGCTTTACATGCTGATGTAAGGGCAGCAGGCAGAGAGAGCCTGGGCATAACGGGGCTTCTGACACCTCTGAGCCCATCCCCAGCAACTCGACTCACTTCCTCCAACATGGCCACACCTTCACATTCTTCACCAACTATTTATCCGCTGGGGACTAGGAATTCAAATATGTGATCTGATGGTGGTCATTCTCATTCACACCACCACGTGGCATGTCATGGATGTTCTGAAATGTAAACACGGCTGTCCCTCCACTGACTCACTGACATAGGTGAACAACCATGGAGCCTTCTCATCTGCGATGTCTTTCTAGAAAACTCGTCACCTGTCACCCTATAACCAATGCACACAGCATTTTCGAAGCCATCTGAAGATCAGTGAAGGTTGTGAGTTCACCGGTGTGCACATTCACCACGAAGGTCCCACAAGCCGATGCCCTTTCCTGTGTCTGCTTCAGCTCTTCCTGTGTACACTGTTATCCTAAAAATCCCTCTTCGCAACATTTTGTCGTTTGCGCCTTCTCTGTTTTAAGCCACCCTTGGACACAGTGATGTCTGTGTGTCCCCAAGGCCCAAGAGGCTGTGACACACAGTTGAATAGAGGGCAGTCCCTGTCAGGGGAGAGACAGGTGCTGGGGCCCTCAGCTCAGTGTGAACGTATGAACGTGTGTTATGGTGTCTTAACACAGAAATGTCTACAAAATAAGGCCGTGTGCCAACTGGCTGACAAAATGTGACCAGAGGCTCATGGGAACCTGATCCTGTCTTACCCACCACAGTAACAGCCCAGTATTCATAAATGCATTGTTTGCCCCGCGTTCCAGAGCTAAACTGGAGCGAACAGAGAGACTTAGTCGTCTGTAGGTGAGTTAGTCACAGTCTAGCTCTGTCGTCTTCTCTTGGCTCCTCCTGGATCTCTCCCCATCCGCCGCCACCTGCTCATTTTCCCTAGGATTCCAAGCCCTTTCCTGCCTGGAGTAGAGGGACACCCGAGGTTCCTCTGGTTAGAGGAAGCCATCTGACTGGGGAAGGGAAGAAAAGGCGAGGAGGACAGGCAGGGGGACCTCTTGGCAATGCTTGTGACCGTCTGGAAGCACCAACAGTCCAGCGGTCAAGAGAGCAACTTTGGATGCAAATGTTTCAGACTCCTGAGAGAAGTGGGTATCAGTTCCCGACCTGGCCTCTCTGATCACCGAGGGCAAGCTATTCCCCCAGGAATTAGGATGGCTGGCTGCACACACAGTGCTTGGCAGAATAGCATCACTCAAGGGACCTAAGGGTGGTGGCACAGCGCTGCAGACCTTAAAAGGAACACCCTGACCCTTGGCTCCTGTTGTTGGGATGAAGCTGAGGCCCTTGCATGTCTTCCCTGACTTTTCTTCCCTTCAAAAGTACCCAAGGCACCCTCAACCTTGCCTCCATTCCCGACTGAGATGCCTTCATTCCAAACCCTAGGCTCTGATGCTGAATTTATTTTCGAACAGGTCTGGAGTTCGGGGTCACCCAAACCAGTTTCATACCCTGGGCTTCAGGTAGCAGGTTTAGGTGTTCCTGCTGGGTCACCCAGGGTCTCCTGCAGTCCAAAGTCCCTGGATAGCAAAGGCTGCTGAAAGGTCTTGGTCAAGCTCCTAAAGGCTCCCAGCACGAGCCAGTGTCTTCAGGCAGTCCTCCGCGGGGCACGACTTAGCAGACTAGGCGCCTGGGCCAGGCAGCGGAGGTGGGAGGGGATGGCATCCTTGCACGGGCCCGGCTGGCCCTGCTGGCCCGAGGCACAGCCGCTCTCCTCAGCGCGCTGCCGGCGGCGGCGGCGGCAGCCGGGGCTCCTGGCACCAGGCCTGGCTGCAGGCCCAGGGCGAGGAGTGGCTTCCAGGAAGCGGGCGGAGAAGCGTTCCAGCCGAGTCTCGCCGTGGCCGCCGCGGCTCCGCGCGAACCGAACCGCCCGGCTGCGGCTCCGCTGCTCCGCTCGTCCTCGCGTTCCCAGCGACCGGGGGTTCGAGCGGAGGACGAAGAGCGGGCACGGACCGACCGGCCCCGGGGCGCGACGCGCACTTGCGGGACAGACGGCGCAGGTGGCGGCGCGCGCCCTCCGTCTCTGGGCCGGGGCCAGCCCTGCGCTCCGCGCGCCCGGAGGGGCGGGACAGGCGGGGCGGCCGCGTCCCAGCCCCATTTAACTTTGGCGGCGGCGCGGGCTGGAGGCCGGCGTCTGGGACCATCGGAATCCCGCGCTGCGCACGAGGTGTCTCCGAGTTGGTACTGCTCATCTCCGCATCGCGCATCCTCGCGGCACCCAGAGACGCTGCTGCGGCGCTGGGTTGGAAGAAGGGACACCCTCGGAGATCCAGGGACAGGTCTCTCCTAGGATGGTAAGGCTGAGCAAATTGATGGGAATGACACTGGCAAGTAGGGTCCTCTGTTGGTCCTACGCGGGGCTTCACAACCTGAGCACCACCCTATGGGACTTAGATAGGTCCGGGTAGGCGCACGCCACCGGGTCCGGAAACTTTGGGCAGAACCTTCCAGGGTCCTCAGCGAGCGAAGGGCGCTCTCCTTGACGGGACACCCTGCAGGGTCAGTGGACTGCGGGTTGATCTCAGTCTGGAGTGTCCGAAGGTCCTGCGGGTTGGTTACTGAAGCTCGCACGCCTGGAGAGCAGAGGACCCAGGCGAGACGCACGCCAGAAATAGGAGGCGTGAGGGTGGCGGGCGTTGGAGTGTGCGAGCCAGCTGAGAGGGGCGCGTGGTCCCGGGCCCGGCCCTGGCCGCCTCACTTCGTCCCAGAGTTGCCGCCTCAGGTCGGAAACAGCAGCACATTTGCGGATCGCATTAAGCCAGGCCTTAATGCTTTCTCCAGATGGAGAGAAGCCACCGACCCGCCCCCGGACACCGACTCCGCCAAGGCGCCCGCGAGGCGAAGCGGGAGTCGAGTGTGACCTCGGCTTTTCCAGTCTCCTCTCAAACTCAGTTCTCTGTAAATTGACAGGAAAACACACTGGGAGAGGGAAAAAAAGTTCCCATCGCCCTCCTGGGCTTAGTCCTTCCTCACCTTTAAGAGACTCACTAGTCAGGACTGCCCTCCCCCACCCCTGCTCTTTTAGCCACAGGCTTGGGAGCAGAGGACATTGCATCTTTAGTGAGAAATGCCTCAAACTATCTAATCTGCGGTCCACTCCTAGACTCACTGTTTTACTGTGTGACCTTAGGCAGGTCCTTCCCCTCTCTGGTCTAGTGGAGGTGGCTTTGCACTCATTTTTGCCTCAAGGAGCCTAAGCTGGCAGGTGCCCGGACCCTTGGCTGTAGGTTGGCTTCCCTAGACCACGCCAAAAGCCACACCCTGGTGCTTACAATCAGGCTGGGAGGTGGCTGGCGCAGGGGTGTCTCGACTTCTGGAGCGCTGGGAGTATGAGTTGCTGACTGGGGAGTGGGACAGTTCCCGCCTCCTCCCCAGTCTTGGAGGGCTCATTCTAAAGGGAGCTCCATATTGTCTCCATTCTGCAGCAGGCAGCCCCATCCTGGGCCAACACAAACCTTCCCGAGACACTGCCTGGCTTCAGGGTCTCTGTCCTGGGATTGGTCTCTCAGCTCACAGACTATCTCTGGAGCCAGACCTGGTTGGAAATTAGGTCTTCTCTGTTTCTCTTTTTTTGTAGGCAGTGAGGGAGGCTTCTAAGATATTGGACCCTATGACTTCCTGGACAGGATCCCAGTGGCTGCTGGCGTGGGTGATGGTTATGTTCCCCGGTCATCTGCAGGTAACAGGATGGGGGACACTGAGAACGCGGGGCGTGCCCGTCTTTGCATAGCAATATGATTCCAGACCGTGTAAGATGTTAATAGGACCAGCGTTAACACCGCGTCAGAGAATCCCGCGCAGGTAGTGTCGTGGTTGGTGTCTCTGTACGCATCATTCGAAGACCAGGAACTTGATACCGCTGCGGACCCATGTCCAAATTGGGACTTGGGGCTTGGGTGAACCTCGTCTTTTCTGCCTGTGGTGGCTGTGTGCATGAGCCCAGGCGAGGCTACACGGTTTGGGGTCAGGACGAGACTGATATCTGCACTAGCTTAGCCTCTAAGAGAGTATTCCAGATTTACTCGGTTAACACAGCCCGCCACTGTGCGGTCCTCCCTCTAGGCCAACGGCTCTCAGTCTTCCTGACACAATGACCCTTTAATATAGTTCCTCATGTTGTGGTGAGCCCTGATCACAAACTTGCTTTCGTTGCTCTTTCATAGCTGTAATTTTCTACTGCTATGTATTGTAATGTAAGTGTCTGTGTTTTCTGATGGTCTTAGGCGACTGTGAAAGGGTCATTCAACCCCCCTGGAGGGTCGCGAACCACAGGTTGAGAAACTGCTCTAGACTCTTGTCTTTTTCACCCAGCCTGAGAAACTGAGCTCATAGATTGCATAGTTATTTGTCTACTTGGCAAACTCAAAGGCGAGCCGCTGGCACCGCCAGAGAGACGGCAGGGAGCGGTAGAGATGGAGAAAGCTAGAACTCGGTTTCTCTTCATAAGAGCAGTCCCCGCTTCCCTCCGGTTTGTCGTTGTTAAGTTGGAATGCAAGCCCAGGATTGCTGGGCCTTCTTCTGTTTCAGGATAGCTGGAACATCCAGGTTTCTTCTACAACCCTTTGGTTTATAACAAAGTGAAATCCAGACAAATATGTTTGCAGCTGGATTCCGCCAAGAAAGTGTGTGGGCCCTGACCTCCAAATGCAGGGGAACTTTTCAGTTAATACCGTGTCCTGAGGGTGGCTGCTAATCCCGTGCAATGTCTTATGTGACTTAGAACAAGACAACGCTTCCCTGCGGATTTCACTGCTGGCTGTGGTCTGTGCGCCCTCATGGTCTTAGCAGACAGCCTAGTACTTAAGGGCTTAAGTCTGTTAAACAAGCATGCAGGCATGGATGAAAATCTATACCCCGGGTAAATGAAGCAGAGGCCCCTGCGCCTTGCTGTGTTCGCTTGGATTTACTGTCTTTAAGCCCCTTTTCAGAACTCCATCAATTCTGCGGCTTATACACAACTGGTTAGTGAGGGACATCATCCCCTTTATCCCATTTTACGGTGCTCCTCTATCGCCATATTTTAAGTGGATATATTTTGTTAGAACAAAGGCTAAGAGGATGGAGAGAAGTTCAGTGGTCAGGATCTCTGCTGCCCTCACAGAGAACTGAGTTCAGTTCCTGGGACCTGGGGTAACCACCAGCTCTTGATCTGATGCCCTCTTCTGGTTTCCAGGAGCAACTGCGTCATGCGTGTGCACGCACCCCCATACATATAATTTAAAATAAAATGAATCTTTAAAAAGTCAAGATTGAAAAGCATGGCTTCGGGATTTTCTGGACAGCATGGCGCAGTGTTGTTATAAAAGCAAGATGGTTTATTTTCCATCTCACCGAAGGATCTAAAGTAGAATACATGGCTTTAGAGAAATTTCTTCCTGGTCAAGGGCACTGAGCCTTCAAGACAGAGTATTTCTCTTTGTACTTTTCCCCTCTAGACTGTCTCTGTGTGCTTTGAGTCTGTCTGCTGCCTTCTGTTCTAAGGGAGCATTTGCCCAGCTTGAATCACTTAGTGACCTCTTTGGATTTTCCCTTCTCTGTGTGCCTGCGGCAGTACTGTTTCCATGATCAGTGTAGCACACATAGAAGGGCATGACATACGATTCCCGGTCAGCAGTCTCAGTCATCCATGCCCTCCACTGCTGGAATCCCAACAGCACCACTGTATGCGTTGCTGGGTCACTCATCTGTGCATCCCATCTGTCCCCACACTTGTAGAGAGGGGCTCATAGCAGTGCCCACCACTTAGAGCTGTTTTCAGGAGGCAATACATGGCAACGTGGAAAATGGGGAACAAAGCAAGGATGTGGGCAATGAATATCAACTCTTACGTGGGCTGCTTGCTAAAGGTTTGAAATCAGCATTGTGCCTGCATATTCAGCCATGGAGCTGTAGGGGGCGCTCAAGAGACATGAGCTGAGGCGAGAATCTGCAAACTGTTCTAGGTAGGGGCTGATCTCCAAAAAGGTTCTTGCAGAAGTGGACAGGGCGCCTCTGGTATTTCCACCAGGCTCATTTGGGCTTTGTAAGAAGTTGTTCATCTGTATTATGATTTTAATGTTGGGATGGGACTGCAGGTGGCCCCTCAGTTTTGTTCTCCTTGCCTCGTAAGTAGGCTACAAGGAGACGAACAGATGTGTGAGGCTCAGCTGGAAGGGTACTTCAGCTGTCTAGGGTGCTTCAGCTAATTAATAAAATGAGATTCTCCTTCTTAAACCATGGAGAATGTGAACTCTTATAATTGCTGGCTACAAGTTACTGTGATAGGCACGGGGCTTGACCAAGTGAAGCTGAAGGCTCCTCCCACTCAAGCAGGAGGACCCTCCCTCCCCTTCCTGCCTATTAGGCTCTGGGAGCTTGCTGTTGCTTGGGGTCTTAGCACCTGATTTTCCTAGCGAAGACAATAGTTGCTCCCCCACCCCAAGCCTCTATTGTTTTGATCATTATAATATCGAAGGATCCACTGGGTCTAGGGTATGGAAACCTCTGGGAAGCGCGGTAGGCTGAATAGTGGCTCCCAAAATATGTCCATGTTGGTTCCTGGAACCCATCAGTGTACATGATGAAAGGACTTTGCCGTGCAGGTGAAGATGTCGAGATCGAGGAGGCTGTCCCAGGGACCCAGGATAAAGTAGAGGCACAGTCTTCAGGACCTGGATTTCAGTTCATAAAACTCCATTTCAGGTTATAACTAATAGAACTATAGACGCACAAATGTACATACATGTTTTGTTTTTGTTCTCTCTCCCCCCACTCTCTGTAGATGCTGTGTGTGTGTGTGTGTGTGTGTGTGTGTACAGAGGTTGACATCAGGTGTCTCCTTCAATTACTCTACACCTTATTTTCAGAGACAGGGGTTCCCACGGTATCTGGAGGTTCCGATTGGATAGAGTGGTGGGCCAGGGATCCCCCCTTGTCTCCACAGTCCCAAGACTGGGATTGTAAGCATGCCCTGCCGCAGCCAGCTCTTCTCGTGGGGGCTGAGGCTCTGAAGGTAGGTCCTCAGGCTTGCATAGGAAGCATCTACTCACCGAGCCATTGCCTCAGCCCCAGCTGCTCATATTCATGCTCTCTCCTTTCCCCTCCCCTCCCCCCTTGGTTCACCATCAACTAACCGTTGATCCCCAGGAATACTCCAAATGCCTTTTCTGTTGTCTGTGCTCTGTACCCAACTGGTCATGAGTTGCCAGATCAGAAGTACCTCTCAAATCTGTTTCCTCCTCTGGGTTTCCATGGACACCATGCACGTGAGGAGTAGAAACATGGCAGGAAGGGCTAGGGGGTAAAAAGGAGTGGGGACAGCTTGTGGCTGCCATGGGGGAGGAGCTGGAAGAGCATCATAAGCACTAGGCAGCACAGTCCTTGGATATCGAGCAGGTGGCGGGAGCACTATCAGGACTCGGTGGGGCTGCTGGGGACTCACGAGGTTCCTGGCACTATGGTAATGGTGAGTCCTAGGCTGTGGAGGTGGAGGGGGCTAATTGTCAACAAGATGAGGTGAAGGCCAGAACCTTTAAGAACCCCTTAGAGGCGGACAGAACATGGTAAGAGATGAAGCAGACTTGAGAGAAATACAAAAATTGAAAATCCTCTCAGGTTTTGAATTAAGCTTAGGACAAGAACTTGGAAGTTCACCTTGATCCTGGGAAATGTCTAGGTTTGAGGGGCTGATGGGAATCGGAGAAGGTGGAGATGCAGAACACGGGTTACGTAATAGTTTCTGGGAGGGAAACGGAACGACAAGCAGGTTTTCTCCACAAACTGCACGTCAGCATATCTGAACTCCACATGGGATGCTCCCGAAAGAAAGCAGGACGGTGAAGATACAAGGGGAAGCAGGGAGCCATAGTTGTATGTGACTGTTTCATAACAGGGGCAAATTAACAGTTCGTGTTCCCCCACTGTCCCTAATGGTCCGAAAGCTCAAGCCTAGCAGCCTGGAAGTCACGGTTCAGGGTTTACGATTGTGATTACTCCTGGTTTATTTTTACAAAGATGCTAATTTCCAGAAATAGCATGGAAGCATAAAGCAATTTCCTCTCCAAGTATTTTATGCAATTACTTCCTGGAATTTGTCAGTGCTGAACAGCTCCAGCCAATGTATGCTATAAATTATTGTGGCCAAATTCGCAGAAACCCATTTGTTCTCCAAGTATTTATTTAATCACTCGATAGAATTTTCCTTTGCAAGTGCTTTTAGAATCAGGAGGACGAGCTATCGTATTAATAAAAGTAATTTACAGCTTAGTAAAGTCCTCTCTTTTAAACTTACCTGTGTGCGCGTGTGTGTACACTTGTGTGCATGCATGTATGTACATGTGTGCATGCACATGCATATGTGTGCACGTGCATGCTTGTGTATGTGTGCATGTGTGCGCGCGCGCGTGTGTTTTAGAACTCAGGCTGGAAATGTGAGAAGTGCAGGAAAGGACAAAGGTTAAAGCCAAATAGACCTGAATTGTACCCGCTTCTTAGGAGTTCCCTGTACGCATCTCTGACCCTGGAATATTAGCGTATGTGCTTATTTAAAGAAGTGATAATGGACTGCAGAGATGGCTTAGTTGGCAAGTGTTTTGCCATTTTCAGCAAGCATGGGGGCCTGGGCTTCACCCTCAGAACCCACATAAAAATGTGGGGCATGACAGAGTATGCCTGCAATGCCCCCCAGCTCTGGGCATGGGGAGACAGGCAGATAGATCCCTGGGACTGGCCTACAAGCCTAGACTGTTTGATCAGCCCCAGGCCAGTGAGAAATCCTTTTTCAAAATAAAAAGAGGGGTGTGAACAATGCCTGAGAAACAATACTCCAGATTAACCTCTGGCTTCCACATGCATGAAGACACACACACACACACACACACACACACACACACACATACATACATATTCTCAAACACATGAAAAAAGTCATACTACTCATTTTGATAACTAAAAAGTTTGAACAATGTGAGGAGTATTTACTCTGATAGTATTTACCGTGTTATAACATTGCCTCATTTGAATATATCAGAGTTCATTAACTAGGTCTTCTATGTTGAGCATTGGGCACACTCTCCCAGATTCTCCTGCCAGCTGCAAAGGTAGGCTGTAGCTGTGCCTGCAAACCCATCTTTGTGTATGCCTGGGATTATTTGATTTAAATAGAGTTACAGAAAAAGGTTCTTGGTTAGACATTGTTCTGGGGATTAACTCTATTATGAAAATTGAAGTTTTTTGATTTATATAATCAGATTACCTTCCTAAAAGTGTCCAGACTGGCCTTGGATTTATTGTACAGTGTAGACTGGTCTTGATCAGGTGCTTGTCTTCTTCAGTTTCCCAATTTCTGGGACTACAGGCATGAGTACATGCTTGACTTAGTGAGATATTCTTAAAAATACTTTACGGCTGGGTGGTGGTGGTGATTAAATGCCTTTAATCCCAACACTCAGGAGGGAGATACAGGCAGATCTCTGAAAGTTCAAGGCCAGCCTGGTCTACAGAGAAAGTTCTAGGACAGGCTCCAAAGCTACAGAGAAACTCTGTCTTGAAAAACAAACAAACAAACAAACCCCCCCAAAAAACCAAAAAACATTTGGACCATTTGTATTATTGCTTTTATATATTTTATCCTTAATGCAGTAGAAACATGGGTCCAGGGAGATGGCTCAATGGATGAAGTCCTTGCTGTACAAGCTTACGAACTGAGTTCAGGTTTCCAACCCCCATATAAAGATGAACATGGAGTCAGGCATTTGTAATCCCGGCACTGAGCAGGGCGAGTGGGGATACAAGGATCCCGGGAGTTCACCCGCTGGCTCATCTTGCCCATTTGGTGGATCCCAGGTTCAATGAGAGACCTTGTCCCAAAAATTCAGATGGAGAATGACTGAGGAAGACGCTAATGTTGATCTCTGGCCTCGATCTACATGCACACACGTGCACACATACAGGTTTATATACAGCACACATGACGTTTGAAATAGAAAATCAGTTTCTAAGCATTATCCATTTGTAAGTATTCTCGTGAACAAAGATTACTCCTTTATCATTTTCATTTACATCTTGCAAATAGTTTCCCAATTTTGTCATTTGTGGTGGTTTAAGAGAACATGGACCCCAAAGGGAGTGGTACTGCTAGGAGGTGTGGCTTTGGAGTGGGTGTGGCCTTGTTGGAGGAAGTCTGCTCCTGTAGAGGTCTCATGTATGCTCGAGCCACACCTGGTGTCTCAGTTCATTCCCTATTGCCTCCTGATCAAGATGGAGCCAGCATCATGTCTGCCTGAATGCCACCCTGATGACAATGGTTAAGTGTTTTTCCTTTATAAGAGTTGCCCTGGTCATGGTGTCTCTTCACAGCAATAGAAACCCTAACCAAGATATCATTTGTATTATATTTTTATGCATGGTTTTGGTGTACCAACATTGAAACTTTTCAAGCAGTCTGCTCTAAGACTCTCATTTGAACTCCCAGCCTTTGCATCCTATTCAGAATTAATATCATGCTGAGAGGAAATACATGCAGACCTGAGTTTCCTTCTGGTCTTATTTTCTTTTTCAATATCGAAACGTCTCAGAATCTGTTCAATTACTTAATCTCTCAGCTGCCTCCTGTGCTAACACATACTTGGAAAGCTGTGGCTGCCTTGTAGCGTGCTTAACCTCCTGTGGCAAGGCCTCTCTTCCTTCTTGGACTTCTGATAAGTCCAGGTTTGTCAATTATTGGGTGAAATTGGGAACTCGGAGTGGTTCTTGGAAGAAGCAGTCAGTGCCTCTAGAGAGGCCCCAGATAGAAGCCAAAAAATGACAAGGTTCATGGGCTGGGAGGGGAGCCCTTGTCGCAAGTTCCTTTGGCTCGGTGTATACTACGGTCTGCCACCAAGGGACACTGCTGGAGGCTGGGATAGGTGGAAGGGACAGGGTGGGGAGGGAACGCTGTCTTTTCTTAATAGGTTAGATTAGGAATTCTTTTCATGTCTTTATTGCTGAGAACTAAGGAAAAATGTGAACGTGCAGAAAAGAAAATCGAGGAGAAGCCTACGCTGCCTCGTGGTTTTAGAGGCTTTTAGTTCAAGGTCAGATGGCTCCTTTGCCTTGTGTGTGAGGTGAAGTAGGACAGCCACGGTGGTGGTGGGAAAATGTGGCAAGAAGAGGCTGCTCACCTCATGGTGACCAGGCAGCTGGGGTGGGGGGATGAACAAGATAAAGGCTTCCAGGACGTGTCCCCAGTGACCTGCTTTCTTCAGTCAGGCCTTCCAGGACGTGTCCCCAGTGACCCGTTTTCTTCAGTCAGGCCTTCCAGGACGTGTCCCCAGTGACCCGCTTTCTTCAGTCAGGCCCTACCTCCTAAAGATTCATCGATTCCCAATAATGGCACCAAGTTACAAATCTATTAATATATTAACCCACTGATGCACTCAGAGACCCCCACGATCCGATAGTTTTCAGAAAGCCCCACCTCGGAATGGCTGTCTGGTGACCAAGGCTTCAACACAAGAGCCTTAGGGAATATTGGGAATATTCCATATCCAAGTCATGATAGCTGCGTTTTTTTCCTTCCTTCCTTCCTTCCTTCCTTCCTTCCTTCCTTCCTTCCTTCCTTCCTTCCTTCCTTCCTTCCTTCCTTCCTTCCTATTTAGAAACATCTGGGCATACTGATTTTGTCAGGGTTCTGTGTTGATGGACATTCTTCTTCTCCTCCCTCTTCTCTTCTTCCTTCTTTTTTAATGGAACTTTTCTTAATGCACCTCTTTCTTTGGGCCAGGAGACTAGCCAGAGGATGCTCATTTCTTGGTGCTGATGGGAATGCACACTGGTCAGTCAGGCTCCTGCAAATGCCATTTCTGTAGATGTCACATAACTGTAGGGAAAGGTGGGGCTAGGGAAGCATCCTCACCTACCCGCCTAGTCTGCTTTCCATGGTTGTGAGAAAACACTAACAAAAAGCAGCTTGGGTGCAAAAGTGTTTACTTCATCTGACACTTCCAGGTAATAGTAGTTCACAACAGAGGAAGATCAGGGCAGGAACTCAAGGCAGGAACCTGGAGGCAGAACTGAAGCAGAGATCATAGAGATCACAGTTTACCGAATGGTTCAGCTAACTCTCCTACACAGCCCAGTCCCATCTGACAAGGGATGGTACCTCCCAACAGTAGGCTGGGTCCTTCTGCATCAGTTAACAACCAAGAAACTGGCTCACAGACACAACCAGAGGGCGATCAGATATAGACAACCCCTCAATTGAGGTTCCCACTTCCCACATGCCTCACGCTGCAACTGAAGCTATCCAGGATACCTTCCTTGAGCCCAAGACTAGTCATGTGACCAAGTCCGATTCAGCGTGCTCCTCTCTGAGAGACCATATATATGGGGCAAAGATGAGAAGTAAATATTAGACAATTTCTGAAAATAGTCTAATATCATTACTGTGGGATTTTCCACTGAGGTCCAGAGAACATCATCTAATCACTACGTGGTCAAGACTTTCAGAAATTATTGCTGCCAGGTTTGGAGAAAGTAGACAATGATTACAGTCAGGGCTCGCTTTGTGATCTGCCCGAGCTTCATTGCACGAGACAGATTTCCATACAAGATCGGTAGAAGCTTTGAGTCTTTTTGCCTGTCTCACACATGATCCCAGTGTTGAGCTCAAACCAATTCTGTAGCAGTGAAAATGCAGAAAGCAGCTTTCCTAAAGCCCTCTGGGTCCAATGCGCTGTTGACTAAGATTCTTCGCTATCACCCATGGGAGGCAACGTCTCTGACCTCATCACTACATAAACACTTTTGCATGCTACTCCCAAGATTTCAGAAGACACCGCCATCTTATGAGTCATTCGCCCTGCTATTTTTCTCGTCTTTTTCGTTCTATTTCATTCCAGTCCAAATGATTTCATGAACAAGTGGCTGGCTAAGACGTAGCCAGTTCATCTCATGGCCCGCCTGGGGTTTCATTAATTGGCCCTGTTCTCTGTTTACACGTGTGTGTTGCAATCAGCAGTTGGCTTCGAGACTCTAGAACGATCCTGACTTTGAGAGGCCACTACTTAGCTGTAAGAGAACCACCTGTTGCCAGCGGTGGCCCTGTAAAACTGGAATTCCTGGCATGCTCATAGAGTTCTTCAATGCTGCTTAGATAACCACACCCCTTTTAACTCTTCTATAATATATGGAATCATGTTAATAGCTTTTCTAATATTGAATCTTTCTTGTGTTCCGGGCAGTAGCTATGATTGGCCATGGGGGTATTGTGGGTTTAATGTTCCATTGGATTTGGCTTGAAAATATTTTGTGAAAATTTCTGCACCCGAATCCATAAGAGATGTTAGTTCACACGGTGTGCTTCGGGTTTTCATATCGAGGATTTGCTAACCTCATCAAATGATCAGGGTAAACATTTCATCATTCCCCTTTTGTCCACTCAGCACGAGAAGCAGAGAAGCAACCAATCCCTTGAAAGTTTGAAAAGAACTTACCAATGACATAAAAGAGATACTTTGGGGAAGTATGTCTTTGGCAATTTCTATTTTTTTCTTTTACTCAGTGTGGGTGCTGGGAACTGGTCTTCGGCAAGAGCAGCAAGCGCTCTCAACCACAAGCCATCTTTCTAGCCTGACAACCGCTTTATCTATAGTTATTAATTTACACAAGCATCTAATTTCTTGTGCCTCATAGATCAAGCTGGGAAGGTTTTGTGTCCCAGAGATTTTTGTATGGCCACAAATTAAACAGCTGACAGAGTGGGGCAAAGAGAATATGTTCTAAGTTTTCAAAATAGTTATCTTGCTATGGACTTCTGAATTATTTCCTCTTTTGAGGATATGACCTTGATGTTTTAATTTTTGGATTGTATGAAAAGGTTTAATGTCACTTGTACCCTGAAGCTATTTGGAAATGTAACATTTTTATAAATTACTGTATTTGACATTCAGTTACATTCCTCTGAATTAGAGCAGGTGGTTCTCTCCCCATTTCTTCATGGTACCCTCCCTCCCTCCCCCTCCCTCCCTCCCTCCCTCCCTCCCTCCCTCCCTCCCTCCCTCCCTCCCTCCCTCCCTTTCTCTGTGTATTTTTACACTGAGGAGCGATCTGTCTTCTACTTCCACGTGTGCTATCCTTAGGACCTTAGCTCCACCGTTTGCTGGCCTGGCTGTTTTTATAAACAAAGACAACACTCTGTTTAAAAGTAAGACAGGATTCCGTTGCCCTTTCCATGTCTCCTGTCTCTGGGTTGCTCGGCAGCTGTTCCAGCGTTTCTAGTAATGGACCACAAGCCATTTTATTCCCGAGACTCTCTTTATTACCAGGTTGTCCGCTATTAGCCCCAGAGAGTACTGCTATCATGCTCTTAAAGCTTTTAGTGTGGACATGCTCATCTCTGTCACCCTCAAATCCAAATAAAATCAGGTGCTGTTTTGTTGTTCTTCTCCATGGGTATGATGTATATGCATAAATGCTGTTTGTGTGTTTTGTGTGTGTGGTTGTGGTTGTTAGAAAATGATTTCCCACATAGTCTTTACTTTCTGCCTTGTTTGAGGCAGGGTCTCTTTGTTGTTCTCTGTTTCTCTGGGCTAGCTGGCCTGAGAGCTTCTGGAAAGTTCCTTTACTCCACCTTCTATCTTGCTGTAGAATTACAGATGTGTGAGGATGCACCTGGCTTTGCACGAGTTCCAGGGACTCAAACCCAGACTGTCCGGCTTGCGTGACAAGTGCTTTCTCCACTTGGAAATCTTCTCTGCTTCTAGGTCATGGAGCTCTAAGGATCGGTGTGGTTCATGGCGGAGCATACTTTAAACCATGCTATAAAATGGATCTTCTGAATCTGTAATCTGTGAACAAGAGACCAATGCATGCTAGAGTTCAAAACAACTATATCAATGAAGGAAGAGGTGGTGTGGTTGGAAACAAAACTTGCTGGTACTTGGGTGTGTCTGGAAGACAGGACTCTAGGTGACAGGGAGGACACCATCATGGGGATGTTTGACTGGTGTGAAGGCTCGGTCTGCAAATTCCTTCTTTCTTCTTGCAAGCTTGCTTTTCTTTGTGAGCTCGGCAGATGGCCCACGCATCTGCTGGGCTTGAAAACCGAAGAAGGTGCTAGAAAAAAAGTCAGCCTGAGTGTGACTAGCATGGTTGCCCTGGAGGGGACATTGCCTATTCGTTGGCAACCATTCGCTCGTATTGGGAGAGACTGGGGTGTGTGGGGATGGCAGAGCAAAGTTAATCCAATACCCCGTGGACACTCAAACCAAATTCCTTCCAGAGCAAACACTTCACATGGAGAAGGCAGAGCATCCACGGGGCCCTGATTAGCGGCACAGCTGCAATTAACCCTCCCTCCAGCCATGGATCCCTTGTGGAAGCAGACACTCCCAGACTCCATTGTGTATGTGGGGGTCCGCACACTGCTCTCCCTTCTCAGGCCAGGCCCTGTGGCCTTGGCCTCTGAGGGTAGCCTGCTGGCTTTGGCCTGACCTTGGAACCCTCCTTCCCACTCTTGGGAGGCCCAGCATGTGGCAGACATCACCATTCACAGCTCTGGAGGAGGAGCACTTGTGCTGAGTGTTCTAGAAACACTTTCTGGGATGCATTAACGGCTTCCAGCAGCAGCAGAGCCAGGAGAGCGTTTCTGTGGCCTGAGCAGGAAAGGGAAGCCCGGAGTGACGGTGGCTACACTCTAGCAAGCTCTGCTCAGACCTGTTTGTGAGAGGGCCTGTTTTCTCTCAGCGTTTCCCACTGTGCGACTGACCTACGATTGCTGACGTCTGGTGGGTCCCTATCAACAATGTACTTAGAGCCTGACACTTGGAAGATTACTAAACAGGCTTACAAGAAGACAACGAACCCAAGCTACACTGTGATGAATTCACCACTGTTTATTACGTAGTCCTATTGATAAACACACTGAAAAGACCCTGAGGCATATCCGTGCACGGGTCGAAAAGTGCTGCTGCCATACTAAGCCAACCATGGGTTCTTCCTCAGTATAGCCCTGCAAGTTCTTTGAGCCGAACAGGACAGGGAGGCGGCCCTGTTGGCCTCATTATTGGGTTTTCTCTGTGTTGTCAGATGCTCCTCTGTGATGTTCATCCCAGGACTCAGAGAGTGTATTGAGTAACCCTTGGCTCCCAAGAAACTTCCCTCGCCAGCACCACAGCGATGTCCTAGATAGCTTTCACAGGGTTTTTCCACTCTAGGAATAACCAGGGGAGGCTTGTACTCCAAGAGACGCATGGCACACGGGGCGCAGGCATTTTTATAAGTGCCATGTGGAAGTACTCGCCGCACTCAGAACTCTGTTTTGCTCTACAAGACTGGGATTAGCACATAATTTAGAAGCTCAATTAGCAAATGCATTGATTGACAGTCTCTGATTGGAAACTTGTGCTTCTCGGAGGAGCTAATGAGAAAATGGAAATCCAAGCTTCAGACCGTGAGCCCATACTTAGTCCGCCCCATAAAAGGAATCCTAGCACACCAAGAAAGCTAAAACTCCTTCCTGCAACCGCCACCTTGTGATGGAGGAGAACACAGAGAATCCATGACTTATAAAGCTGAGCACACAGGAGGACACCATAGGTTCCGCCCCTGCCAGGTCCAGTCTCCAACGTGTCTTTTACGATCACTTACTTGCTTTCTTGACCCCCTCAGACCTGGCCAACCAGTCTCTAAGCGAGCCGATGAGCTCCCTTGGTATAATGCTACAGAGTAAGGCCATCCTTCCTTTAAAAAAAAAAAAAATCAACTCTAGCCCCAAGGGTTTTGTATTCTGCTGCTTGGCACATGCACACTGAGAACTCCTTCCTGTTCTTGGAATTATTCTCCAGAAGCCTCACCGTTGTCTGCTCTGAAGCCCACTTTGCCTTCTGTTAATGAAGTCATCGCTTTAGACACTGCTGTCAAATATGCTATTAGCTTAGTAGATGTATTTCTTTTTTATCATGTTGCGTTCATTCCACCATTATTATTAATATATACAAAGTGAGTTTCTTACTGATAATATATAGTTGGGTCACTCAAAAAAAATCCATCCTTCCAGGTTCTAGGCAGTTTACTGGTGTATTTGCTGTATTCTAAGAGTAGTGATTGGCATCTTAGGGCTGTGGTTTGACATTTTATTATTTATGTTGTTTTTATTTCTGCTGTTCCTGGCTCCATGTTCCTCTTTCTTTCCTGTGAGTCCTCAGAATATTTCCCAGGCGGCCATGTTGATTTATCTGTAGATCTCTAATTTCTGTCCCTTCTTGTCTCTGCCTTCCTGCCCCGATTATTGTTTTGCCACCATCTGCTGATGCCAACATGCCACCCCTCTCAGTGAAATGTACAAACCTTATTTCCATTCAGGTTTTCTAATTCTCTCCCCTAGATTAAATATGTTGAACACCATATCATATGATACAGGTTTCATTTCAACCGTAGAGCTTCATTAGAAAGTTATTCTGTTACCCTCAACCCTGTGTTTGCTCACTGTGTTAGTTTTCCTTTCCTTCTGGAGTTTGAAGCCATGTTTGGTTACTGTGTTCTTTCCTTCTTTCTTTCTTTCTTTCTTTCTTTCTTTCTTTCTTTCTTTCTTTCTTTCTTTCTTTCTTCTTTCTTTTTCTTTCCTCCTCCTCCTCCTCCTTCCTTCCTTCCTTCTTTTTTTCCTTTTAAAATTATACTTCTTTTGTCTTTCCTCGATGGCAGGTTCTTTGGACAAATCCCTTGTCTTGGTTCATACAGAGTGCCCTGGCAATGGACCATGCTGAATAGAGACAGTGTGCTTGTCAGTGCTCCCCCCTTTGAGCGTTTGAAGCATCCTGTTCCATTTCCCTCTCTGGCCTCCATGGCTCCATGAACTCTACTGGCCACTGTCCTCCAGGTTATTTCCAAATACATGGAGCATGATCTCTCTCTAGCTCATTTTTGGATCTTTCTCTGTCTTTAGATTTCACGTTTGTCATGTGTCTTCTTGTGGGTATTTCCCCCAAGCTGGACACAGCCCAGTCTTTATTCCTTTAGCCATTCACCCCTGGACCTCTTCTCTTCCCCTTTGGCCCTTGATGACCAGCAAGTTCCATCTTTTGTTATTGTCCTGGAGGTCCCTCATGTCCCATTAACTTTACTTTCTAATTGTTTTCTATTATTTAGATTGGGAGATTTATCTTTCTCAGACCTTGCCATCTCAATGTGACAAAAATAAAATCTAGGAGGGACATTTTTAAAAATCAAGGTACTGTCCTGATTTTTATTTAGTTCGTGATGTCTTCTCGCTTCCTTCTGGTATTTTTTATTTCCCCCATTTGTTTCAAGCGTGACTGCAATTGCCATGGTGGTTGCTTTAAAGTCTTTGTCAGATATCTGAGCTCTGAGTCTTTCCAGTATGGAATTCTTCTGGCTAATTTTCTTTATTTGCATTAGGACTGTGCTTGTTCGTCATATAGCAAGTGATCGTTTAATCGTGCCCTATATATTTCATGGATTATGCTATGAGACCCTGGCTCTTGCTTGATCTAATTTAAAGCTATCTCCTATTTATTTTAACAGCCATCAGCTCTGCTATGCTCTGTTTCGACAGCCAGGAACTCTGTCTAGATTTACTGTGCAGTGTTTGCTGCACTTGTGGGCCGTAATGATAAAGACAGTTTAATTTGTAGGTCTTATGCAGTCCTTTTCTGGTCTGCCCTCTCGTCTTCAATGGTGTTCCACACTACAGTTCACTCCAAACCTCTTGCAACTAGCCACTCTCCAGTTCCATCTGGAGGCTGGGTGGGGATCTGCCTGGGACTTTATAGGTAAAGTTAAAGATTTCCTTATGCAGCATCCTCCTGAGCTCAACCACTTCAGCATGCCTAGCAGGTATGTTGCTTACAAACAGCCAGCGGCTTATACCCTGGACTGTGCCCCACCACACTGGGCAACCAAGTCCAGACTTTCTATTCTCTGCTGGCCCTGATGCAGATGGTGGTGATGGAGCGGCGACCATGGTTATTGGCATAAGAGATGTCTAGCTTGCTGGGCTATCTCCTTGGGCTCTTCTGCTAGAGAAAGCAGCCTTAACCATTTCTACTCTCCTGTCCACTATTGTGTGTGTGTCAGGGTTCTGTAGCACTCAGCTCAGAATACATGGAGCATAAAAGCTTTGTATCCCAGAACTTGGGAGGCAGAGGTAGGTGGGTCTTTCTGAGTTCGAGGCCAGCCAGACATTTCATTGTATTTTAATAAATAAAGCTTGCCTTTCAGGATTAGAAAAGTAAAACAGCCACACTGGCCAGCCTTACAGAACAGGCAGCACCTGTTAATCCCAGTAGCCATACTAGCTTGCCAAAGAAACCAGGCGGTAGTGGTGCATGCCCTTAATCTCAGAACTAAAGAGGATTATAAAATGGGAGGAGACAGCTCTCAGGCACAGTCTCATTCTGAGATTCTTGGAGGCAGAATCGTCATTTTGGACTGAGATTGAGCTAAGAGCCAGTGGCTGGTTGCTTTGCTTTTCTGATCTTCAGGGTGAACCCCAATATCTGCCTCTGAGTTTTTATTAATCGTGTTGCAAAGAATTATATAACAAAACCCCGTCTCACAAAACCCCACTCCAACACAAAACAAAGCCAGAAACAGAACAAACCAGCAAACAAAGAACAAAAACAACAACCAAAAAAGGGGGGGACTCAAAGAACCCACCAGAATAGTTCCCCTTAAGTCTTGAGGATTCTGTTCAGTCTGCCCTCTTCTCTCTCCCTCTCAGAAGCCTCCCTGAAATTGCTATCTATGCTGCACGGCGCTGAGATGTATGGACGACTCCCAGAGCTGTCCTTAGCAGCAATTCTCAACCTGTAGGTTGGGACCCCTTTGTGACGGTTGTAGATCAGAATCCTGTTTATCAGGTATTTACAATATGATTCATAACAGTAGCAAAATTACAGTTATGAAGCAGCAATGGAGTCATTTTATGGTTGGGGGGGTCACCACAACATGAGGATCGGTATTGGGGTGACACATTAGGAAGGTTGAGAACCACGGACTTAGAGGAAGGGACACGAATGTTTGTCCGTCTACTGTGTCCGCATCCAGCACCCTTCTTCTGTCTCTTTGAGGTGTTCGGTACCTTCTCTAGAACATGGCTAGCCTCTGGTTTTGATCTGCACACTTGGGTGCTTGGAACAGAAGTTACAGACCTGGCTCTGGACCACATGTGGCATCAGGGCCCGTGTTTAGCAGCTGAGCTACTCTTCCCGCCCCTTTCTCCCACACATCTGCCTGTATTCCTGTCTTTCTTACCTGCCATTCCCTTCCAGGTTCCTCTCCCTTTTTGCTTTCTTTAACTGATAAATGTCAGCCCTATCAAAAGAGCCTACAAATACTGGCACTAAATACGTGCTAGGCATCCCCTCCCCCGGCCCACGGAGAATGCATTTCAACATCTGGCAGGTGCCTAGAGATGGAGCCAATGTCAAGTTCAGTACATACTCAGTACATACTTAGAACATACTTAAGTAACCCTCGCCCACGTGTCAGTGTATGTATACCCACGATAAAGTTCAACTCATAGAGCGCACACTTGAAAAGTAATGGCGATCGGCAATAATGTAGAATAATTGCAGCAAGACGTGGTTCTAAAAGTTACATGATTTTGGTCTCTTCGTCTCTCCAAATATTGGTTCTTGGGATGACCTAGCTGCTACAAAGCCCACAAAGATGAGGTGAAATTAATGACATAGGCATCGGTACAGCACTGGGCTCCCACTGAAGGGTCCCTTGAAGCAGAGCACCGTGATACCACGATCACCATTGATTCCCGAGAGAGGGTGCTAACTAACTCACGGGGAGGGGCTGCACGTAGTGGGTGAGCTCTGGCAGAAGGGCTAGTCTTCTTGTGGGTGACAGAGTGCTCGGGACTCTGTGTCTATCATACTTCTCAGACTGACACAGTGTTTCAACTTCAAGGTTATTTGCTTTCGGAATGTTGCTTTTAACATCTTCAGACTGAATTTGGCAAGAGGAAACTCCTGCACTGACCAGTGTACTGGGAAGAAAAAGAACGTGGTGTGTTTTTATGGAGCAGCAGTGTCAAACGGGAGAGGGATTTGGTGTTTGTTTACCGTACCGGGGAGTATGGCAGTGTGGTAGTCTAAATAATACTAATTGGTGTTTCCCTTGGCTTGGCTCGGATCGTGCTGTTTACCTCAGATTTTCCGTAAGTGAACAGATGTCATCTAGTAACTTTTGTACAAATGTTGGCTTTCTTAGAGGTGAGCTAATTTTACTTCCTCGGCTACAAAAACATTGTTTCTCGCTCATAGACGCGGCTTGCTTCTTGTTCACTCCTCCAGTTCTCTAGAACAGCCTTTCTCAGCCTGTCGGTTGTGACCCCTGTGGGGCTTGAAAGACCCTTTTGCAGGGGTCGCGTGTCAGATATTTACAGTATGATTCATAAAAGTAGCAAAATTGTAGTTAAGTAGTAGCAACAATAATAGCTTTACGGATGGGGTCGCCAGCACGGGAGGAACTAAGTGTATCAAAGGGTCACAGCATCAGAAAGGGTGAGAACCACTGCTCTACAGTCTGGTGTCAGGAGGGCCACTTGTTTCATGGTGGAGGAAGAATGCCTTCAAAACATACCTGATCTCTTCTGGAAGTGGATGAGTACCAGGATGCTCACTTGGAAATATTTGGAATTTGGCTACAGCCAAATTTTGTGGTCAGATCCACTTGGATTTGAGTGTAGTCTTTTTCTCTGGTGTCATCGGGGATTTCGAGTCCCCGCTGCTCACTGATGTATCCAAGTATCTGAAGTGTGGTGTGTGGCAGAGGCTCAAAGATGTTTGTTGAATGAGAACGTGAGCCGTTACCCATCTCATCTTTTATAGTGTGCCTTTTCTGTGTGTCATTTAAAAAACATCCCTTCTTAATTTAATGCCACCTGGCTCCTCAATGTTTCATCCTAAATGTCTAGTCTTTTCTTCTTCCCCAGCAGATTCATCCTGCACCCTGTGTGGCTTTGGAGAGAAGGAAATGCAGGGGCTTCCCGGTAGCCTCTGTTTCTTATTAGATAACACTCAGACCTCTACCTCTGGGGCCTTGGGCTTTCTGCCTTCATTTTAAAAAGGGCTAGAGATGATTTCCAATACTCTCGGGGCTGCTGGAGCTGGGATGCATGTCTAGGTATGAGCCAGGATACTATGGGCTCCGATCACAGATGCGCCCCTTCCCTCACCTCCCTCACAGAGAGCCCTAGGAGTAAGGAGGATGCCTCTTTTCTCTTAATTTCTCCGAGTACACATAGACACCCCACGATGGGCTCCCTCCAGCCTCTTCTCCCCTTCTCCCTCCCAGTCTGGGCTTCTGGCTGAGCCAGGCATCAGATGTCTCTGTTTTACAACCTGTCAGGGACCTCTGAGTGGATGCAGGCTAGCTTTTGAGCAGCGACACTATATCTCCTGAGCAAGCAGACACTTTTCCTTTAGACCAGATTTGCCTTCAAGGCAGGCCAGTGACTGGTTTCCTCCCAGGTCTGTGATTGCCTCCCACCGTTCCTCCCGCCTCTAGTCGATTGCTCTGGTGGTTCTCAGCTGTGACTAGTGGCTTGCTAGGCACAGGGCAGGTCTGCAGTGACCATCAGACATCATCTAGGTATAACTATAGAGTCAGGCGGCGGTGGTGCACACCTTTAACCCCAGCACTCGGGAGGCAGAGGCAGGTGGATCTCTGTGAGTCTGAGGCCAGCCTGGTCTACAAGAACTAGTTCCAGGACAGCCATGACTGTTACACAGAGGGAAAAGAAAAGATGTAACTATAATAACCCTGATTTACACTTTGCTAGCAGCTTCCCAAATGCAAGATGTTGCATGTTGTAAGCTGTATTCAGCGTCTTGGTCCAGCTGTGTGTTCTGGCGTTGTGGGATAACATAGTTGTTCAGGTCCACTGGGGGCTTGGGACGTTGTCATTTTCAGTCTGACTTGGTAGCGGGGCGTAGTGGGATCACCCCTCGGGCAGGGCATCTAAGCCAGGAGTTCCTAGTCATGTCTCATGAAGTCTCTTTCCTATCATTTGTTCGATCTCCACATTGTTTACTTTTAAAAGTATCTTTATTGTTTGAAAATTTCATACGTGCACGTGGTGTGGTTTTGATCAAAATCTGCCCGTTTCCTCTCCTGCACTTCTTCCCCAACCCCCCATCCCCACCCCTATTCCCTCCCAGTTATTTTTAAACCCGCCGAGTTTTTCCATGGCTGCCATTAAATACATGACAAGTAACAGCTTGAGGGAGAAGAGGTTTATTTTGGCTCGTGCTTGGAGGAGAAAGTCAGTCATGGTGGGGAGGCTAGGCAGCAGGAGTAAATGCCGCCTGCTCACCGCTGGGTGCAGCAAGAAGCGGAGAAAGGGGAGTCTGGCATTTGTTTCCAGACCTCCGTCTACAGGATGGTGCCTCTCAGGTTCATGGTGGATCTTCTCTCAGTGAATCCTCTTGGGGAACAGCTTATCAACACACTCAAAGGAGCTCCACTAGTGTTCTGCTATTTCTTGTGAATGGTGTGTACGTGTGTGTGTGCGTGTGTGAGCATGTGTGTGGTCATGTATGTTTAAATATGTGGAGGCCAGGGTATTTTGTATTTTTCTCATCTACTCCCAACTACTACTCCCTCCTTCTTCTTCTTCTTCTTCTTCTTCTTCTTCTTCTTCTTCTTCTTCTTCTTCTTCTTCTTCTTCTTCTTCTTCTTCTAGACAAATCTCAAATCTGTTAGTAACCCTGAGTCCACTAATTTTCTAGATTGACTGGTCCACAAGCCCCAGGGATCCTCCTGCCTCCACTTCCCCAGTGCTAGAATTATAGGTACCTCCCCCGATGCCCAGCTTTTACATGGGTACTGGAAATCAAACTCAGGTCTTCATGTTTGTGTGGCAAACACTTTCCATACAAAGCCATCTTCCCACCCTCACACTCGAGTGTCTCAATCCGATAAAACTGACGATCCAAATTAACTGTCAGTCTTGAACTCCAAACCTCAGTTTGGTAAGAGAGTATTGCAGACCCCCTCCCTCTTAGATCCACAATATTCTTTTCTTCTGTAACTTCCAGGGAAATAGCCACCACCCCCAAACAGTGCTATTCAATACAAGATAACACCACAGCCCACATGTATAACCGTAAATGTTCTGGTAGCTGCATTTAACAAGTTTAGGCAAACAGAAATCAAGGTCAGTTTTAAATTACATTGTCTCCGCTATATCCAAATGTTATTTTAACAAGCAATCCACGTGAGAGCTCTCAATGATTTGTATGTTCTTGCTTTTTTGCATATTGCTTGGAAATCAAATGCTCATTGTATGCCCCGAGTTCATCTTAATAAAGATTGGTCACATTCTGAATACTTGATTGCCAGGTGTGCCTAGGGACTGCTCTGTGTGGCTGATTGGCAAGAGAGGGCATATTCATTTCCTTGTCTACCCCCTCCCCAACCACTCAGACCACAGCCAACTATTCTCTATGTCCCCTTCTCAGTAGATGATGATCTCTGTATAGAGTTAAAACTTTCTGACTGTGTTTTGATTGTGCGATGGTCCTGCATGGTCATATGCTAGTTTCTCACTTGAAAATTCTGCTTGGGGACATGGTAGAACTCTAGTGGATCCTCACAAGGGCAAGCGGGGCACGGTGGTTCGGTTTTGAGGCGTTATAGACGGTCCTATTTCCTGTCCATTCTCTCTGATTCCTGTTTGGTTTGGAAGTGAGAAGTCTTAGCCACACCCTTTGCCCACCATGGGACTGCCCAACCATACATTCCTCACTGTATGGGCTGTGCACTTAAAACCGTGAGACAAAGTGAACACTCGCTTCCTCAGGTTGCTTCTTGTGAGGTGTTTGGTTACAGCAATAAGCAAAGAAGCCTTGTGTGTTTATACTCAAGGGAGCCTAGGAGCTTCTGGGCCAGGAACTGCACATCTAGGGCAGATGTCTCTCACAGGTATGGTACCGGCAGAGGAGACAGAACCAGCGCAAGCAACCAGCACTTAAGGAGAGTCCGCTACATCCCCAACATCCCTCTTACGCTAAAATAAAATGAGATTTTTTTTTGCAATGCAAATTCAAGGAAGGAGTTGAGGGAAATGCAGTGGGAAACCACAGAGTAGGC
Organism: Chionomys nivalis; assembly: GCF_950005125.1. NCBI lineage: Eukaryota > Metazoa > Chordata > Mammalia > Rodentia > Cricetidae > Chionomys > Chionomys nivalis. The sequence continues at coordinate 12,277,413 of NC_080108.1, read as the reverse complement.
AGTGGGAGGGAAGAGTTGAGAGAACTAGAGGACAGAGCAGGAGACCTAAGAGTTAAACTCTAGATCCGTGGAAGGAGAAAGAGAAATGGAAGGAGGCGGGGCCACTTATGAAGAAAGAGGGACCAGCAGAGAGTGGAGGAAGACTCACTGGGCTCACTGGGTTGTGGGCGGGAATGGAGGGGTACACACTGAGATGTACACTTAGGTTGGATGTAGATGAGGAAGTTGGGAGATGATGAAGAACAGGTGGCCAGCCATATTATTTAAAATTCTGGGTTTGACAAAACCTCATGAGACACATGAGCACACTTCAAAGCCATGGCCACACGTGCGAAAGGAAGCCACTCGGCAGGCCCTCTCACGGGCTTGTCTGGTGTCCGATGTATCAGGTAAATACCTTAAACTGGTGATTACAGATTTGCTTTAAAACTCCGGAAAAAAAAAAATAGCTTCCAGTAGAAAATCAGTTTAGATTGGTGGTGGGGTCTTCTTTCCCAGTTCTTGAGTCTAGAAAATGGTGAAATCATTACACACCCCCCCTCTCTCTATATATATATACATATATGTATATATAATATGTGAAATATTATATATTATCCACATGGAATTGATTGTGGTGCACAGATATAGAAAAAAAACTGTTTTCACTTATTTCCCTCTGATTTTTACCTATTGTACTAAAGAACTTATTGACTAATCTGCCATTCACCAGGAGAGCTTTGCTTATCTGATACTTAATATTAAATATACACCTTACTTCTACAAACATATATTCCTAGCTAAAGTGAGTTTTACTATGCATATGTAAATTCACAAGATAATTTATGTGATACAATGTTTAAAAGAAGGCAAAGGTCATTACTTTTCTGTTCCTGGCGCAAAATAGTCTAGCAAAAGCAAGTTACGGGAAAAGGATTGCTTTGGCTCCCAGGTCCAGAGCAGATAAAACTCGTCGTGGTGGGGAAAACTCGACAGCAGGGTAGCGAGGCCATCCTGCCACGCTGCATCCGTAGTCTCCAAGCGGAAAGTGGACAGCGAGCAGGAAATGGAACCAAGCCATCAAATCTCAAATCCCGCTTCCCGTGACGTACTTCCTCCAGCCGGGCTCCACCTCCGCAGCCTCCAGGAGCGTGCCAAACAGCGCCATTGCCTGGGGACCAAGCATCCAAACACAGGAGCCTATGAGGAACACTGCAGAATCAAACCACAGCATGACAATATACATTTGTGGAGCACCCAGCTTGTACAGCCATACACGAGGCAGCCCCGGAAGCGTGATCTAATGCTCGTCATGTACCCGTCATGGGTCCTTAAGTGGAGCGTTTTGTTACCGCATCCTTCTCTGTTTGGAAGTAACCATAGCAAAAGGTAAAGGTTGCCTCATAATTCCTTTGCTTGTCATTAGAGTCTAGCCACTCGTGTGTGTTTATAATAACATATTATTTGGTGTTATCCTGTTTTGGATTCTATACACATGAAATCATACCATATCAACTCTGCTCAGTGTTGTGGTTTTAAGTTTTATCTCTAGTGACGTGTGAAGCTGAGCTCATTCACTTTTACTGTTCTGTTGTCCTCTGGGTTACGGATACTCCACAGCGCACGGATCCATTCTGCCGTCCGTGGCTTCGCTTTGTACGGTTTGATTCATTTGCTCTTAGGAGTGTGATTGATATGTGGTTTTCATTCTTCTGTCATTTGTGTCTTGTTTTGTTAGCAAGATTTTGATAATGTACAAAGTGAGTAACTGGGTGTTCTTTACTTTTTACTCTGCTCTAAAGGATTTTTTAAAGTTGGGAATTGTTTATATTTCGAAGGCTTTGTGGTGCTCACTCTAAAGTCCTTGTGACTCTTTTCTTTTCCTTCATGGGAAGAATGTTAAATGTTCCTTCCTTCCTTCCTTCCTTCCTTCCTTCCTTCCTTCCTTCCTTCCTTCCTTCCTTCCTTCCTTCCTTCCCTCCCTCCCTCCCTTCTTCCCTCCCTTCCTTCCTTCCTTCCTTCCTTCCTTCCTTCCTTCCTTCCTTCCTTCCTTCCTTCCTCCCTCCCTCCCTCCCTCCCTCCCTCCCTCCCTCCCTCCTTCCCTCCCTTCTTCCCTCCCTCCCTCCCTCCCTCCCTCCCTCCCTCCCTCCCTCCCTCCCTCCCTCCCTTCCTCCCTTCCTTCCTGGTCAGTTTTTATTTACAGTTTTCCCCAGTATGTCATATAAAGTGGGATAATATTTTTTATACCCTGTGTCCTGAGATATTATTTCATCATAACTAATTTCCCTCTGTCAGTTGTTGGTGCCAAGAGTATTACCGGTCCCTTTGCTGATTCCCCTGCCTCTGTCACTCATCCCTCCTTCCGTCTATAATCAATTCACTTTTTAATGGCCTCCCCCAGTCTTCTGAAGGAGAACATGGATTTCATGACCTGCTCTCCACTCCCTGTCAGGATCCTAATGGTTTGCCATGTCCTCCTCTTTCCACTCCTCTTATACCCGGTGCTCCAGCTGTGCAGGGCTCTGCTCCACTTCATCCAGCTTGCTCTGTTCTCTAGCCTTCTACCTTTGCTCATGCTTTTGAGAAGGTTCTGTTTCTCCATTTGCTCTTTGCCTTTCTGGGTGATTTCTGCTTATCCTTTCACATCCTTCCTTGGTGGCCACTGCCTCTGTGACACCCTCGTGTGCGGCTGAACTGCCCTGTCTTTTCCTCTATAGTATGGCTGGTATCACGTGACTTGGTAATCTGTTAGCTTGACTATCAGTCCGTACTCCAGCCCAGATGGTGAGCAGCCGCAGAGCATGGCGTGCGATACTTGCTCTCACGGATAACACAGCATCTGCCATGGAAAGTCCTCGGTACATGCTTGCATTAACTCGCAAATTAAAAACTTGCTTTTGGAACCCTAGGATCTCAATAAGCATAGCATTGATCATCTACGAGGCCCCCTTGGCTGGCGGAGCTCTCCCACGTGGATTACAGCGGCACAGCGACTGTGGGAAGCGGAATGACTTTCAGTCCATTTACCAAATGAGAAGTCCAAGGTCTTATGAGGATGTAGGATTTTTCAAAATATGCAAGCTGCCTCCTCAGGAACACAACGCCGTCCTGGATGCAGCAAGGGCAAGCAACCCAGGTGCTCTTCGAGCTCGCCTCCTTGTCTAGAAGTTAACTTTCTACTTCCCGTCATTGACCCCAGTGTGACTGCATCTCAGGCCCTTTGACCCAGGGAGGATCTTTATTGGTTTCTCATCTGGGCCTGATTTTGATGAAAAAAAAAATGCAGTAACTCATGACAAAAGCACCAGAGGCATTCTTTTTAGTTTGTTTGGTTTTTCTTCAGTGGATTAAAAAAAAAGTTGGCAACAATATTACTTTAATAATTAAAAAGCATAGTAAATAAACATTACTCCACCTGCATCTTCTGGCCTGCCTGCCTGCCTGGGGTGCTGTTGAGTCTGCCTGGCTTTGTTTAGTGATGTTGGAAAAAGTCCTGGGGCTGTGCATAGAGATCCACATGCTCACTTTCTTACGGAGGTGGCTTGGCCTCGCAGGCTACCCTGGCCCTCTGTGGACCTGAGTTTCTGTCACTCATTGCAACAGGTGTCTAATATCTCCACGTGGGTCTAGTTTAGGAGTGTGATTTCCCATATATCTGGACCACAGACTTCAGGGAACGCAGTGTTTACTTGGGCTTCAAAACTAAGGGACAGTTTCATGTCAAAACAAATACATCACAGTAGGATTCTGTTTCAGAGCCCCAAAATAAATCTAATTACATTTTTCAGAAATTAAAAATTATACTTTAAAAGTATGTCAATTTAAATCCAGAGATGTGTATCACCTCTAACATATAATTTGATTAAGGACAATAGTTAGCATGCTCCCCACTTTTTTTGTTAAACAGAATGTGTAATGTTATAACATAGTGCCCTTTTAACCAAGGACGTAGTACGTTGCTGATTTAGAGCGCCAGTGTGCCTTTCCGGCCACTGAGCTAGAAAAGCGGATGTTTGTATCTTGTTACGAAAGCATCACCTTTTATCTTTAGGAAGTCCTATATCTTTGATGCTAAGCTTCAAGATTTTGAGGTTCGTGGGACTTGGAGTGTTGCCGTTTATACCCGGAGCACAGACACCCCAAGTCTAAATTGTTATCTGCTGGACCATCTTGCTTGCTTAAGAATGCTCTGAAAGGTTTGAGCATCCAGTTTTGGCGGCTCCTCTGCACACTTCCTGCCTTGAAAACTTAGAAAAACAAACCAGTGTATGGTGAACACAAGTGACTTTTAGAGTGTGGGCAAACAGCCGGTTTCCATCTTGTCTTTCGTTCGGGAGACTTGCTTCACTTTGAAAGCTTGCATGGTTTCAGCCCCACAGACGTGTTGTTTCCTGAAAGCAACACAGCTGTAGGGCTGAGGAAAGGCCTAGAATAAATATGACTATGTCCCCAGTGGGTTTCTGGATGTTGTCAGGTTAGGAGGTGTCTCATTGCCAAAGAGAACAGCTACAATGCTTTTATTCCCTTTGCTACTGATTAACAGATTCATGCGTGAGGGTTATATGAGGGTTGTGTGCAGGCTGCATGCCACTCAGTAACGTCACCACGCTGCCAGCAAAGAGCACCATGTGTGGGTGATTGGCACGCCTTACATGCACACGCTGTGATTGTGTTATGAGGGTGTGACCAGCGCCAGGCTGTGGTTCTCCAGACAGAGGAACAGCAGGTGTGGCCCACTGCAGAGGATAGCAGGCAGAAGGCAGAGGAGCAGGAAGCTAAATATGGCCAGGCTCTCCTGATGCTAGAGAGCTACGTGGGCCACAGAGCAAAGGTGCTGTAGGTAGAGCAGACTACAAAGCTTATTGATAGTGGGAACCTGGTAAGACAAAGCCTAGAGACACTGAGATCCCCAAGGAAAAGGGCAAGACACTCCTATTAGTTTAGAGACTCAGACAGGAAGGCGATTCCCCAGGGACTTCCCACCTTCTTGGCATTGACCACCCAATGTTCAACTGCCATTGGCATTCTGTCCCCACCCCTTCCTTTCCTGTATGACTTCACCTGCAGTTGGCTTCTCTGTTTACTTCCTACTTTGCTGGCTTAGACTCTTAACTCTTTAGGATTTGATTCCTGTCTGCTTCGTTGACTGCCTAAATGTCAGTGTTAGAAACACCGCAGGACACATGGAAGACACATGATGAACGTCTATTAACTTATGTCTTTTTGTGATGCAAAGTCTCATCCTATAGTTGACGCTGGCCTCAGACTCATCCTCCTGTCTCAGCTTCCCAATGGCTGGAATCGCAGGTGTGTGGCACCATATGAGATTATAAGGAACGTGTGTTGATTGAGAGATGTAACAGGCCTTATAGACCTCCAGATTTACTTGCATACTCCTTCCTTTCGGGCTTTCCTTCTTATCACTTTGCTAAAATAAAATGGTTATTCATCCTTCACCTAAAAGGTCAATATGTCTTGCCTCTGCCAGAGAGATAGATTGTGGGAAAATACAAGTTTCACTTCAGGGTCAAAGCGCAGATTCCAAAACGAAGAGCGAGCATTTTCTCTCGGCATGGAACTCATGTTGGGCCTACATACGGCTCTTCCTCAGTTCACCATTCCTTCCAGGGTGCATAGAGTGGTCTCGCTTTACACATCCCCCCCCCCGGGGCCTGCGGTGTGGTCTCTCTTTGCATAGCGTTCCAGTCAGGGTCTGTACAGCGGTCCCCCTTCACGCAGCATTCCTGTCAGGGCCTGGAGAGTCTCCTTCATCACAGGCACGGAATTCCTGCTCAGATCCATGTAGGATCTCACCTCAGCACAGAATTCTGGTCTCTTGTCAGGGTGTTGCAGTCATTCCAGGGCTAGAATGAAGGGGACCCCTGGTTCCCCTACTCTTGCACAGGACTCTCCCCAAGTAGTTTTCTCCCCCTACCCACATTCCTTTCTCCACTGACTTCCTTGGCAGGGGTTTTTGTCTCCCTCTTTTGGGCAATGGGGCCAGGAAGGGTGAGACTAGAAAGAGGAAGAGCCGTACCAGGGCTTTAGGTGTCCAGGTCTCACACCTCAGGTATTTCTTCAGTCAGGGAGCCCTGCTCGTTATGTTCAGTTTCCTGAGGTGTTTTAAGGCAGACCCAGTTCCTTGTGGAGTTTTTCAAGCTGCAGCTCTTTCCGAAGGGTCAGCTTACTTCAAGGGCTTGAAGAATGGACTCCTCTGGGGCTTCAGCAGCTTGGGTTGGCTTCTGGGAAAGAACTCCATTATCAGAGGAGCCTGTATGATGCCTGATGCTGAGCACTGGAGTCTCGGAGAGGTTGAGGAGTGAGAAGATGCCATTTTCAACTTTTTTTTTTCTTTCAGGAAACTGAAAGGCACAACGTGTTTCAGCAAGATCTTTTTATTGACCACTCAGAGCTCTGCCGATGAAGGATGTGTGTGTGTGTGTGAGAGAGAGAGAGAGACAGAGAGACAGAGAGAGACAGAGAGGGAGGGACAGAGAGGAGGGAGAGAGGTGTGGACATGGTGAACTTCATTTAGATCTAAATTACAATTTGCTAAGAGTCTTAACGTGACTTATTTACATTTCTAGAACCTTCTCTCTAGAACACCCCCCCGGCCCTTCCCTACCTGCTTTGCTACTCACACTTTTTAAAAACACGTGACTTAGAAAGAAGATCAAGTGTAAACCTAGTATTTTAGCTGAAGCTGTACCTAGCTGTTTTTTAAGATGCCAGGCCTTGCTTGCTCTCTATCAGGGGATGTGGTTCCTTGATGGTAAACAGAGATGTGCGATACTAAATTCCTAATTAATTTTTGTATTTGAGACAGGGTTTTGCTATATAACCCAGGAAGGCCTCAAACTCAGATCCCCCTGCCTCAGCTTCTTAAGGGCTAGGGTGAGGCATGTGTCATCATGCCTGGTCCTGGAGTTAATTTGTAAAACAAGAAAAAATCATAAAAAAATGTGAGACTGTCCTTCTGTCAGTCTCCATGACCCAACCTTTGCCAGAGCAAATGTGTTTTATATTTCATCAGGATGTTTCGGAACCAAATACTTAAATGTCTCAGAATGATGAAATCCTCCTTAAAAACCAAAATTATCTGGAAAGTTTCTTTTTTAACCTTTATTTCAGGTTCAAGAAACAAGATGCACATTGTGGTTTCTGGAAGAAAGATGTGTGGGACTGAGTTTTCATACTGTTAGTTGCTTGAATTTTTCCTTCTGGGTCCTAAAAGGGACAAACCCTAGAGTCCCATGTGCCATCCTGGCCAGGAGGCTCAAGGGCCAGAGGGCCCTAGAGAGTGGTCCTTGCTGACTTGATGCTGGCCGAGAGTCCGAGACTCTCTCTGTTGTCCCTGCACCTATCTGCTTTTGTGGTGTGCCATCATTTTGGGGGACTCCACCTGCAGGAGTGTCCCCTCCATCCAGAGGATGAAGTCTCCCCTGCAGAGTGTGGCCGCCCTGGCTAGAACACTGTTTCTGACAGCAACTTTGGAAGACCTCCTCAGCTCCCTGGCATCACGGGCAGAGCTCAGCAGTCGTGGCTCGGGCTTTGTCTTCTTGGCATTTAGCCTTTGCTTCAGTCAGTCTCGGGAATGATGGAATCTCGGTCCTTCCATTGATCTCCATACCCCCCCCCCCTTATCACGAGATATGAGTACTGGAAAGGTATGATCTATTTCTTGATTCACTGATGACCATCACGGAGCCATCTGAAGGGAGCGAGGAGACCCTCCCAGGGTTGATTCTTCGTGGGCCTGGAGACAGGCAAAGGTCCAGGCTTCAGCCTGTGCCTGCTCAGCGTGTGTATCAGTGACAAGGATGCGGATGGAGCGCGCCCCTCACCTTTGGGCGGAAGTGAAACAAGGAGAAAGCAATGCATGGACGGGGACGGAGCTGGGATTCAAAACAGTCCTGACAGGCCAGGCTGACGAGCCAGATGGAAAGGGGACGTGAACAACAGGAAGCTGGACAGTCCCCTCTCAGCCCGGAGCGCAGGCACGTGGTTCAACGTGGTTCAACAGCAGCCCATGGGAAAAAGACTTGGGGGCCTCGACTGACCACGGCTCTGTAAGCTAGTGACGTGGTGCTTGGCTGAGCTCACACTCTGGAGAGAGATGAGTATCCCACCTACAGGGCTCAGACTGAGCCAGCAATGTTCAAATCGGCCTGCTGAATTTCAGTGGCAAGACACACTGTGTTCCCGTTAACTGCTGACTGCTTGATTTTAGAGGTGCCTTAGGTTCTGTTTTCTGTGATAGGAATACCCTCTTCTCTTCCATAGCGCTCTCTTCTTGAAAGACATCCTGAAAGACAGAAAACAAAAATCCACCCAGCGTGATTTTTCCTACACTGCTCGTCAGTCAACACAATATTGTAGGCATAAAAAGCAAGGAGGTGTAAGTACCAGTTCTCCAGCAGTGCCGGCTGGGTGTCTTCCTCTTCATTCTGGAGCTGTCTCTCTGAAGGTAACATCAGAGCCACGAGGTTAAGGGTGCAGCCTTACAAAACTGCTTTCTCCAAGTTCAGATCTGATACTGGTGACAAACTCACATGTCCACACTGGCAGTGAACCAGACTCCCTCTAACAGAACCCTCCTTGAGTTTGCTAACTGGATGGAGTGGCTCATGGAACTCTGGGAAATACCTCCCTTACAGTTACCGATCTCTTTTGTTTTTAATCAAGACTTCAGAGTCAAGCTTGATGGCACATGAATGTAATCCTAACACCGGGATCCCGGGGTACAGGCAGGAGGATCACCCCCAAGTTTAAGGCTAGCCTGATCTAGAAAGCAAGTTCTGGGCCAGCTGGAGCTACAACACGAGGACCTGTCTCAAACAAGTCACGTAAACAAAATACACGAGAAAGAATACAATTACGGATACAAGTGGACAGTTGAAGAGGAGAAAGGGGAGAAGTCAGAGACGGTCCTAAGGGCAAGGAGACGTGGGCTCCAACTCAGTAGCCCCCTGAGCCTCGACCTGAGTTTTTTATGCAGATTTTATTATATAGTTTTATTATATAGTTAATGGTGTCTCTGATGTCAACTGTAGCTTCAGTTTTTCCCCATTCCTCAGTGGCTGGAATGAGATGGAAGCTTCAATCATCTTACCACATGTCTGGTTCAAACCAGCTCGGTCCTAGTGAGGGATTCTATTGGTGTGACGAAACACCATGACCAACAGCTAGTTGGGGAGGAAACGGTTTATTTGGCTTCCACTTCAACATTGTTGTTCATTTAGTGAAGGAAGTCAGAATAGGGTCCCTGAGGCAGGAGCTGATGCAGAGGCCATGGAGGGGAGCTGCTTTCTGGCTTGCTTCCCATGGCTTGCTCAGCCTGCTTTCATATACAATGGACCGACAACCCAGGGAGGGCACTACACGCTGTGGCTGTGCCCTCCCCTAAGTGAGAAAATGCCTTACAGCTGGACCTCAAAGAAGCATTTCCTCAGCTGAGGTTCCTTCCTCTCATGGCTGCCTGTGTCAAGTTAACACACAAAACCACCAATACAAGCTTCTGCTTGACGTTTTCCAGGAGCCCACCTAGATTGGGTGGGCATCAGGAGATGTGCCTTCTGTTACCCCAGAATTTACAATAGTCTTAGGAATCTTGTGTTAGAAACTGTGGTTAAAGATCAAATATAGATCCTATCACAATTTTTACAGTGTTCCAAGCCCATCATGGTCCTTTCCAGGGTATGAGTGGAGGCGGCGGCGGCGGCCATCTAGTTCTTGTCGGGCTGTATGTATTTCCTCCTGTGAGAATTACAACCTTCAGCTGGGTTGGGGGTGGGGAACCCAGCTGTATCCCCAAGTCTCACATTCACAGTCCCTGGAGCTCATCTGGATTCCTCCTGCATCTGTCCCTGGTGACTCAGCAGCTGTGGACAGTGGCTGGTGTAGATGATGCATTTTGGCAGCGCCTTTCCCTGGCCCTGGCTCTACGCCCTGGGAAGCTCTCACACTTCCTATCTGGCCCTCTCTCCCTGGCCTGGCCTCCAGCTCTTGCTACTTGGATGTCCTGACCTCTTTGGTCTCCTCATCCCATAAGAAGCCACATGCTTAGAGTTTTCCTGACAGTTAAGTAGTCACCTCCCTTTTGGGTGGAAATGTCAGAGGCATGGGCTTTCTGAAGCCATGAGCGGACCAGGCCATCTTTCCTGAGACCTTGTCACACACAGACTGAGACACAGCTCAACTGGTGCAGGATGCTGAGCAATCGGCTTTTGGACCTTGGGGCAGACACAGAGGAGCTGCTTCCCAAGCGCACAAAACCCATCTTCCTGGCTGTCATCACGATGGCATTATCTCTTTTGGAACAACCTTAGAGAATGTGTTGTAATCTTTTCTTTGTTTAAAAAGCAAGATGTCTCTATCTGATATTTCAGTAGCTCAGTTTTTGCTTATGAAATCAGTCTAAGCTCAAGCAACAATGGCCAGGGAGGAAGCAGGGTAGAAAAGAGGTGATGTTTCCTTTGTACTGGAGGTTTTTTGTTACTTGTTAAATGGTGCTGCTTCTTTGGAGACACAAGGCTAACAATACCCATGCACATGGTAGCTGTGAGGACAAAGACAAGACTTTATTTTTTAAGTTTGAGATGCTTTCACTATGTAGTACTGGCTGGCCTGGAACTTACTATGTAGACCAGGCCGGCTTCAAACTCACAGACCTTCCTGCGTCTGCTCCCTTACTGCTAGGATTAAAGGTGTGTGCCACCATGCCTAGTGAGACTTTATTTTTCAGATGGCAAATCCTAGTTCATAGTAGATTCTCAGAAATGTGCATGGCTTTTTTTTTGGCCCTCTTTTCTTTAAAAAATGTATTTGTAGGCCGGGCGGTGGTGGCGCACGCCTTTAATCCCAGCACTTGGGAGGCAGAGGCAGGTGAATCTCTGTGAGTTCGAGACCAGCCTGGTCTACAAGAGCTAGTTCCAGGACAGGCTCCAAAACCACAGAGAAACCCTGTCTCGAAAAACAAAACAAAACAACAACAACAACAAAACGTATTTGTGTCTCCTCTTCTGATTGGCTCCTTGAGCCCTGAGGGGAGGGGTTAGTAAGATCCGGTGGGGGTGGAGGACTTCAAGGAAGCCGTGTTCTCCAGACACCACAGAACTGGTGCATACATGAGCTCAGAGAGACTGTGGCAGCCTGCACAGGGTCCGTACAAGGTCAAGTCAGTGTTGATCCCACTGGCTGGGAATAAGACCACTCCCACCATTTAAAGCCAAATCTGAAGCAAGCCTTAATTAAATACTGACCAGGTTGGCATTCTCTGGGGTCCCAGGAAATAAACAGGAGTCATGTCTGCAAAGTCTTAGAGAGGCTAACCTCATAATTCATGGCACTTCCCATCAGGTCCAATCAGGAGCGAGCATACATCTTTTTTTTTTTTTTTTACTTTTTTTTATTTATTTATTTATTTTTTTCGAGCATACATCTTGATGTATCTCTTGCCCATGTACCTCCTGCCTTCATCCAATCAGGGGCAAGTGTGCATCCTGACATATCTCTGCCCATGTACCTCTGCTCACATGTGATCAAGCCACCAAGTGCAGATGGGTCAAACAGACATAGGACAAACAGGAACTTACTCTTTTTTATTTTTATTTTTTTCTGTTTTTTTGAGACAGGGTTTCTCTGTAGTTGAGCCTGTCCTGTAACTAGCCCTTGTAGACCAGGCTGGTCGCGAACTCACAGAGATTTACATGCCTCTGCCTCCTGAGTGCTGGGATTAAAGGCATGCGCCACCACCGCCCGGCTCAGGAAATTATTCTTAACTGCAAACAGAACTCTTAACCTGCAAGGTATATTTCCTGTTTTGATCTCACACTGATGAGATCCCAAAACTGAGAGGAGATGCGAACATGGACTCATATCCCTAACCAAATAGCTATGCAAATTGACACCTGTGTGCAAAGTGAAAATGAGTTTTCTCCAAAGGCGTCTTCCTCTGGTGTGTTAACACACTTGTGGTCAGGCTGCATGCCCAGCAGCAGGTGGCCAACACAAAACCAATGTGGAGGGATGCTAGTAGAGGTTTGTCTCATGTTGCTTTGTTTGAGATAATTTTGTTTGTTGTTGTTATTGTTATTTTGCTTGTATCGTATAGTTTTTGTGGGCTTTGTGTGTGTGTGTGTGTGTGTGCGCGCGCGTGCGTGTATTTACTTTCTTTGCTTGTTTTTTAAATAGAGACAGAAAGAGTGTAGAGTTGGGGAGATGGGGAGGATCTGGGAAGAGTTGGAGAGGGAAAAAGTCTGCTGAGAATATATTGCATACATTTTTTATTTAAATTAAAAATAGTAAATAAATGAGACACAGCCCTCAATGATTGGCATTTATCTTTATAATCAAGAAATGATGTTTGTATGTGAGTTCAGTCTCCCAAATCAGAGGCAAATCACCTGCAAAACAACAGATTCTCTCTGCGTCATCATTGATTACTCTCGTCCTCTGTTCTACTTGGGGAGAAAAGAGCAAGGAAGGCTGTATTACATTTAGCATGGATGTGCAGAACTTTCCTGTATCTACCATACAGCTGACTACTAATGAACTACTATTAAATGACAAAAGAGATTATTTTCTGCCATGAACTCAAAAAATAATGCATTTGAAAGTTAAAAAAATCATTTCCTAAATTCTGAATGTCAGCCAAGGGTGCTATTGAGTTGGCTAAGGTTGTTGCTGGAGAACACACTAAGGCTTTGACAAGTCAGCCTGAAATTCATGCATTGCAACTTGCTGCATACTAAAAACTCATTCTTTATAATTAAAAATGTGTGTATGCATGCATGTATGTATGCATACATTCATTTATGCACACATGAATATATGATGTACGCATGCATGCATGTATGCATGTATGTGTGCATGTGTCATATATGTATGAGGAACAGCTTTGAGTGTCATCCTCATGAATGCAGTTCATTTCCTTTGAGACATGGTCTGTCATTGACCTTGAGCTCACCACATAGGCTAGACTGCTGACTGTGTAGAGTGCAGACTCAATGGAGAGAGACAGAGAGAGCATCCTTCTGCTCCCCCAAACCAAAAATCCCACCAAACTCTCCCTACTACTTCTGGCACGTCTCTCTATCCATCTTCCAGACTCCTTCTGACTCTCTATGATTACTTCCTGTCAACTAGTTGTTGGCTCCGCCTCCTGACTCAAGGTTGATTTTATTCAATTAATCCAAATGCAGACATGGGGTTCACAGTGTGATCGAATATACTATAGCAGATATACATATGGGGTAGCCCAGACCACTGTGGGCAGTGCCACATCTGGGAATGTGGTCCTAGGGTGTATCAGAAAGTAACCTGGACAAGTCGTGCAAAACAAGCCAGGAAGTAGCCGCCTTCTCCCAATCAGTTTCTGCCTCCATGCCCCTGCCCTGACTTCCCTTCATGAGGGACTCGTGACTTGGACATTTAAGCTAAGCCGATGTTTTCGTCTCCAGGTTGAATTTAGTCAGAATGTTTTATCAGAGCAGTAGAAAGCAAACTAAGAGAGTAGTGTTAGATCTCTAATAACAATTTATGAAGAAAATCTTACAGTTCTTTGTGTCTGGCGCTGGCCAGTTTAGTAGAGTTATCTGTTCCCCGTCCTTTGACTAAACTATTATGTGCTTATTTTTCTTTTCAGTTTATTACTCAAATAAATGATTGACTGATTGATTCAACCAAGTTATATAGGCAAGAATATTCTAGAATTTCTGATCCTCCTGCCTTCCCCCCCCCCCCGAGTGCTGGGATTAAAGATGTTCACCTCTGAACCTGGTTCATTTGGTGCTGGGGATCAAACCCAAGGTTTTATGCAAACCAGGCACCATTTTACCAACAGAGCTCAATCTCTAGTCCCTGATTCTGCTGCACTATGGAAAGGTGATCCCTGGGGCAACAGAACCGTCAGGAGTGCTTTTTCTCCCGCTGTTCTGTTGCAGAAGGCAGTTTGCGGGGGGGGGGGGGGGATCCCTGTGAGCTCCTCCTCTGTTTTATTCTCACTGCTCCCCAAGCAGGGGGGGGTGGTCTCAGTCCGGGTGTGTGCAACCATCGTTCCCCATGTGTTACCTGGATAAGACCGACAACCATCGTTCCCCGTGTGTTACCTGGATAAGACTGACAACCATCGTTCCCCGTGTGTTACCTGGATGAGACTGAGCATGAGGCATGTCATTTCCTTTGCCGAATCCCTCCTTGGCTCAATCAAGGCAGAGATTGAAGAAAACATTTCACACGCTTCGGCCACTCTTGACTGGCTCTGCCCGGCGTGTGCTGGGTGCCACAATGGGCGTGGATCCAGGCGCACCGTACCTGAGGGATATTGCACAGCAGAAGTCTTAACTGTTGAAGACCCCAACCATTGGTGCTTCAGATCAATGAGCTGCATGCAAATGTGTGAGTTTCCCGAGGAACAAATGGAGCCTTAAACTTGTGAGCAAATCAGCCTGTGAAAGGGGTTTATTTAAACATGGGTCTTTATGAAAACATGCCAAGTATTGTGATAAAAGAAACAGAAGCTTCAAAGGAAATATGGCCAAATAACAAAATTCGTCATTATGGGTTGCAGGGATTGTGGGGGACTTTTTGTTGTCTTTGATAGCCGTCTACATTTTCTAAAAATTCCTGTCGTGAACACACATCTTGTTTGCAGTGTGGGGGAAAACGGCCCCAATCTTTCACATTGAAGAGAAAAAGGCGGAATAAAGGAAGGCAAGAAAGAAGGAAGGAGAGAAAGGATGAAAGAGAATGAATTTGAGGGGGTTAGAGAGATGGAGCAGCATTAAGAGCTCTTGCTGTTCTCCTAGGGACCAGAGTCCAGCTCCCAGCTCCATGTCAGTGACAGGGCTGACAAACCCCACTCCAGGGGATCTGACGCCCCCTTCTGGCCTTTCGAGGCACCTACCTACATGTGGCATAACAGGCATGCTCTGGAGTATCAATAGGTACTCCATAGTACCTACATAGGTACATAGTGCATATTCACACAGACAGGCATGGGGCAACCTGTATAAGAGTGGCGTCCATTCATACAGATAAACAGGAGGCATGCACATAAATAAAAATAAAACACACACACTTGCCTTTAAAGGAAAAGAAAATCCTAAAATAATGGATTTGCAATCATAAAACTTGAACAAGTAATTGTTTTGTGTCTCTATTGCTGGAAGGTGGAGCAAAGAGTGGGAGGGGGGGGAGAAAGGGGCCATGTGTGCCAGTTTGGGATATCCTGGTGTAAAGTGTCCAAGCACTGATGTCTGATGCGCCTCACCTTCCTCCTTGCTCAGAGGCCATTTCTCTCTTCTTTGTAGGAGAGGGTTTGTAGTGGGATCCTTTTGGACTCTGTCTCTTATAGGATCCTTCCCGGTGTCTTATTTGTGACCAAGTGACCTTGCCTTTCAGGCCACAGCAGAGAAGTCTCCTGGAGCCTACTTCCTTCCCGAGTTTGCGCTGTCTCCTCAGGGAAGCTTCCTTGAAGACACCACAGGGGAGCAGTTCCTCACGTATCGCTATGATGACCAGGTAAGGCCTCTGCAGAAAGATCCATCACGGCCTTTCCTACCCCAGAAATGCTGGCGAAGGGCTGAGGAGAGGCTCGGTGTGGACGAGTGGCTATGTGAGCATAAGAACTCGTGCTCAGGTCAACAGTGTTCACATGAAAAGCTGTGTGAAGTTACGGGTGCCTGCAAGCCCAGTGCAGGACGGTCCAATCAGTGAGGCTTGTTGGCTCGCAGCTGAGAAGGTATAACCTGAGCTCCAGATTCAGCGGGAGACTGTCTCAAGGGAATAGGGTAGAAAGTGATGGAGACAGGCAGCCAGTTTCCTCTGGCCTGCACAGGAGCACAGATGCACACAGAGATGCATATTGCACACACAGCATTTGCTTAATACAGCAATGTGTTCCTTGGGGCAGTACCTAACACAACAGACCCTCGACATCCTGTTGGGGTCTGAGGCTGCTGGCTGCAGTGACTTCCTGATCTGTGTGCGCTTCAGCTCTGCCGGGAACACTGGCTCAGAAGAGATGCTATGGCTGTACTAAATTTACTCTCCTAGAGAGAATGATCTGTGGATTCTGACTGTGTGGACTGGCTTCTTTGCCCTCTGAGCCTTCACTTCACTTTTCATGGGGGTCTCTGCGAGCACCACAGCCAGCCGAGTAACCACCCGGGTGAGGCAAGACGCATGCTTGTTTTGGTTCAAGCTCCTAGGGTCTGGCACTAGGCAGTTTGTTTCAGGCATATTTAAGATAGTACAATTTGGGCTGCCCACAGGGCAGGGAACCCTGACTGCTCTTTGGACTGGAGAGGGAGGGGGAGGGGAGTGGGGTGTAGGGAGTGGGGGGAGGGGGAGGGAAAAGGGAGGTGGGGAGGAGGCGGAAATTTTTAATAAAAAAAAAGAAAAGAAAATTAAAAAAGAAAAATACATATATAAAAAAAGACAATCCTGCAGGTTTTACCATTCCTGGTTTCTCTAGTGCTTACCTGTGAGCTCATGGACCTCTGTTCTCCCTACAAAATCTTTCAGGAGCACCAGCACCTGAGTGTGTGTGTGTGTGTGTGTGTGTATGCACGCACGTGTGTATTATGTGAAATCGCTTCACAAAGGTTAACCAGAGAATTGAACCATGTTTGGCTGCTATGTTGTGTAAACTGTACACTTAGAACCACGACTCTCTTTCAGTCTCAGTCTGCAGCATTGACAGGTAAGAGTAGACAGTTCTTTGGGATCATCTTCAAGTTGTGACCTACAATGCCAGCTCTACACAATGTAGAGATTGAAAGATGAATACCAGAATTCCAGGGACAGTGGCAGAAAACAGTGAGTGGAGATTTAAACCCACATGGGACCTGGGTGGCTCTGGCTACCTAAAGACCCAAGTAGAGATGAAGAACTGGTCACCATTACCAACCATGTCGTGGCACACAGTGGCATGGGGGAGGATGGCTGATATTTTGGGAAAAGCTGTCTTGTCTATAGCTGTGTGGCCAAAGGCCAGCACCTAGGTCGACATCTCTCAGGAGGAGCAGCTCTTGACAGACTTAATCTATTGGCATGGGTTTGTGTGCTATGCAACCATTGGAGCAGGATCAGCTTGAGAGCTGGCTGGACCTGCACTGGGCTGTTGGTTAGAATGGGAACTGAGGTCTCACCTAGCTTGACAGACTAATATAAATGACAGCCTGGAGTAGAGGGGGCAGGCAGATAGGGAAGCCCACTGCCCAGGACTCTATAGCCCCAAATCCTTGGGGCTGTTATGGAACTACCTGCCCTTGGTGGCCTTTGTTCTACACCAGGGTGAGGAATGAGGGGCAGGGCTATGACACAGCAGACTGTCTGCTGATACCGAGCTTCACAGATCCCTGGGGTTTGGTGAGACATGACCAAAGTTTTTAGCTGAAAAGTCCAACAAGCAATGACTTCTCCAAGGTCCCCGAAACAATATGTTTGTGGGACCTGAGCAGAGCCAGGTTAATTATGGATTCATATTGCTAGCCCCAGCCATCTGGGGCTGGTCCCAGGTAAGACCCAAATAGCATTAAGCTGCGTTCTGCCTTTCTATCCTATGGGTCATTAAAAGGTCTCTAATGTCTAGCTCCCTCTTAGCCAGAAATCAATGCTCCGTCAGTTTGCAAATGAGAGCTTCAGAGAAACCACGCGAGAAACAGTAAAGAATAAAGCAGGGTGTCTGAAGTAAGTAACTATGGATTTTATAATTAAATCGTCTCTAATGCCTTCTCCAAGTTCTATAGATACATTGTCTGTAACAAAACAACCATAGAAAAGCTAGGGAAAAATTAGGGAAGCTAGCCTCTGTTAATTTTTTAAAATGTTCCAAAGCAGGTCCTGACAGTGGGTGTGCTGTAGACATTTTACCGCAGGACCCATTGTTCCAGAAAGCCCAGTGAACAGCACGTAAAACTTCTTTATGTTACTTCCACGCTATGCTTCTTTGAAGCGAAAAGGGGCAAGATCAAAAGCAACAAGTCAATCATCTCACCCACCCTCCTCCCCTAAAAACGAGGAAGGCAGGCTCTTGCAAATTAGCTGTATCTTCTGAATGGATGTCAAGGTTTAATCCTGGGCCCCGTCAGCCCATCCGCAGCATGCATGCTCTCTCCTTTTCCTGCTGAACATTCAGGTTGCACTGTGATGTCCTAGAGCTTCCCACAGACTATGGGAAAGATGGCACCATCAAGCACGGCCAACCTCCCAGTACACAAACGCAAACCGTTGTCTTGCGACTGCAAGAGCAAACATTAAGATTGATTAAGAGGAACGTTCTGGAGCTGGGCTGATTTAGGTTCACCTTTGAGTGTCATTTTGGCCATTTTACTTGTGTGATTTTGGGCACGTTGCTTCTCTGCCTATTGGTTTGTCCTCATTGGGTGGAAACATTGGTGACAGCTCTTTCTGGAGACTGCCTGAGTACTTCAAGGTGACCATGTACGCATTTCTCCTTGTCCATATGAGCATCCTGTTTTAACAATCATTACTGCTGGCCATAGGATGGACAAACATGCAATTCATAGACTCTCAGATAAGCTCACACTGAAGGAAAAGACAGAAGCGTATGTTCTCACGTCAGAGGATTCCTGTGTAATATTTTAAATTTAATCTTCCTGGGGCTGGATCGATAACTCATTGGTTAGGGCATTGCTGCTCTTGCAGAGGACCTGAGTTCGATTCTCAGCATCTACAGGGGATGAGGCACGACCACCATCTACTGCAGCTCCAGGTAGTTAGTGCTCTCTTCTGACCTCCAGAGGCACCTGCACTGTGCCTACACTGCCCCCCCAACTGAAAATGCAGATAAATCTTAAATTAACTTTTATTGAGGCATAACCTCACATGGCAAAAGGAAGGCGTATCTGACTCTAGAACTTGATGGGGTTTTTAGTACTTTTTTTTTTCACCTGTAAGACAACTACCAAGATGAAGAAATAGAGCATATAGCTCCATAAGGGGTCCCTAAATTCTTTTCTAATCAACATCCACCATCCAAGAGCTCCAAATGCGTCTGACTTCTATCCTTGGTATAGGCTGGCTTTGCCTGCTTTTCAGTTTGATTTTATGTGGGTAGAATACATGTCAAGTACTCCTTGGTGTCTGCGTTCTTCCACTCATCAGGTTTCTGAGAGCTTTGACCAAGGCTTTGGATTCAGTCTCACCCAAGGTTTAGTGTCTGGCCATCGCTTGGAGCACTGTAACAGACTGTCTCAGATGAGACGAACTGCGGCATTCTGCGTGGCGCTCCACCACTGTTCCCGCGCGGGAACTCCCAGACAGCTCCTTCCTAAATGTTCTCCAGGGCAGTCAGTCAGCTCAAGGATTCCATACCTGGGAAAAGGGCAGGCCAGTGCTGGGGAAAGGGCGGGCCAGTGCTTGTTATGTAACAGATCCAAAGAGGTGTGGTGTCCGTGGCTGTTATCCAGGACAGCTCTGTACTGCCAGGTGGCTTGGGTACCTACCTGCCACGTGTGGGTGTTTGTGCTAGAGACAGCTTGCTCTCACCTCCTGAAGCTGGAATGACAGACCGCGTGTGCAAAGGAGGCTGCCATATGGACCGTAACGTGGTTGGGGCAGAGGTGGGTTCACGAGGCTCCTCCTCGCTGCCAAACACTCATTTGATAAAGTAGGAAGCAGGTGGTAGGTGTGTGGATGTCGGCTTTCTTGGACAACTCCCACGGGACTCTTGGAAGTGTTTGTTTCTATCCTGGGCCCATTTTCACGATGACCTTCAGGTCACTTTTCAAAACGTCTTCTGGATTAGGTGCCTGGAAAACTAATAACCCGTCGGCCCTTAAAGCACAGCTGTGATGTAGGCTGTGTTTCATGAGCCACATAAAAGCCGCATTGTGGTTTATTCGGGAGTAGAAGCAGCTCCTAGGGAGAGGACAACCTGAAGCTAGCCAGCTGCCCACTGCGCGGCAGGCAGGACCAGAGCCAGGCAGCCTTCATGTTGTTTCCGTCTGATGAGCTCGTAATCTAACAGGGATTTGACATCTCAGACCTCAGATCCTTCCACTGTTTTCCAAAGCGGAGTGAGTGGGGTTCACAATCTTCCCTCCTCCTGCTCTAAAAGAGTCCAGTCTTGAAACCACAAATAGCATAGCCTCCCAGCTGCCGTGCGAATTGGTTCATTCTAATTACCAAGGCTGTCCAGCCAGCAGAGTGAGGGACTGTTACCTAGAGAATTAGGGAGTTTGCACAGCTGGTAGAGACCAGTCCTGACACCTCGTTCCACGAGTCAGGGAAGCAGGGACTCTTAAGTGTGCAAATGACTTAGTCAAGCACATCCAGATGGCTTCTTGCAAATTGAAGATCAGTGCCCTCCACGTGGCAGCCCCTGCCGTCCCAGACTATCTCCCTCTGCTATCTCAGATTGCCCAAGAACATTCGCTCCTTTCCAGACCTTGATCCCACCGTTACGGTCAGGGAGAGCTTTGGGGGTCAAAGGAATCCGCAGAGAATGCTTTGATATTCACGGATTGCTTTCCGGATTCAGACTCAACAACTTCAGGAATTTGGGGTTAGCCAGGAGATTCTTAATAAGCTTTATCACCCCTCCCTGGTTTGAATAGGAACCACAGTGTTTTCAAAGTCAAATGCAGACAGGCCTGCCTTCCTATTGTGTCTGGCATCTTCGGAGTGAAAACCCTCGGACACTTGGATGTAGTAAGCATATATGGTACGTGAAGAAAGTCCTTGTCTGGGACGCTGGCTGTGATGTTTGCAGCCGGAATAGTCTTACCAGCCAGTCTCTAAGGGGAATCCTTTTGCCATTCCTCGTGGTGGTTTTGGAGTGTCACCCATTGAAGACTGTTCGGTGACCACGGCTCCATGTGGGTTCCGTGTATTGGTCTTTGGTCCTTCACCCACCTACAGTTGTGGTTAAGGAGTAGCTCCAGGCCTCCTCCTGAAAAAGGGGGTGATGGGGTCTTATTTCATGCATACTTCACCTTGACTCACTGGAGACCGGAACGTGGGGCATCATGGTGGACACTGGTTCACCAGTCTGTAACAGGCTTTGCACTTCTCCGTGAAAGACTACCTATTTATTTAAATGGTTATGAAGTAGTTTTGTGCACAAATAATTTCTATTTTTTTGGTCATTTAGCATTTGTTAGGGGTGAAGAAATGAGGAAGGTGTGTCCCCCAGCCTGGTGGATTGATGAAGTGCACTTCCTTCTTGGTGGTAGCCATAGCAACAGAGAAGGCCAAGAACAGCTGAAGCCAACTTACAAATTCTGCCTCATCCATGGTCTTCTACTGGGTGTGAATTGCTTCTACGTGCTGTGTTGTAGTCCATGTTGATGTAATGTCATCCTTGCCCATTGTAGGCCTTAAACAAGCAAAGGGCAGAAAAGGGTTGATATCATGGTTTTTGAGAATGAAGACGCAGCTGGGCGTCCAGTAAATGGTGAGGCAGATCTCATTAAAGGAAGCTTGCAGCCACATGGAAAGAAACGACCATGTCTTCTTCACACTGGTGATCGTTTTAGATCTATTTGTCTATATACCCTGCCATTCCCTGTTGCCCTGTAAATGTGTCTCTGTCTACTGCAGACGCCAGGGATGGAACCCACGACTAACTTAGCCTTTGTGCTATTTCAGCCTGGCCATGTCTGAGTGAATTAACCTTTCTTTCATATTTGAAATTGCCTCCATGTAATAGTTTTATTAGATTTATTAATTTATTTACCTGGATCACAGTTTCCCCTCCATCCTCTCCTCCTATTCCCTTCCCCCACCTCTCCTCTGCCCCCGCCCATTCCCTCCTCTTCTGTTTCTGTTTAGAAAGGGACAGGCCTCCCATGGATTTTGACAAAGCATGGTGTATCAAGTTGAGATAGGACCAGGTTCCTCCCCTAGTGTTAAGGCAGACAGGGCAACCCAGTATGAGGAATGGGTTCCCAAAAGCCTGCAAAAGTGTCAGAAACAGGCCCTGCTTCCAATATTCGGAGTCTCACCAGTAGACCAAGCTCTATAACTGACTCACAGATGTAGGGGCCTAGGTCAGTCCCATGTGGGGTCCTTAGCTGTTGGTTCCATGTCTGTGAGCTCCTATGAGCCCAGGTCAGCTGTCCTTGTGGGTTCCCTCATGATGATCTTGAGTCCCTCCCCCCATCTTTCTTTCCTTTCTTCAACAGGATTCCCAGAGCTCAGCCCAGGGCTTGGCTGTGGATCTCTGCATCTGTCTCCATCAGTCACTGGATGCAGGCTCTCTGATGACAATTAGGGTAGTCACCAATCTGATTACAGGAGATGGCCAGGCCAGGCCACCTATCCACTGCTGCTGGGAGTCTTAGCTGAGGTCATCCTTGCAGATTCATGGGGGTTTCCCTTGCACAAAATGCCCTCCTCGGCCATCAAGACATCTCTTATTACTCCCCCCTCTATTCTACCCTCGACCTGGTCCCTCATGTTCCCACCTCCCTGCCCCCAGTTTACCCAGGAGATCTCTTCTATTTCCCCTTCTCAGAAAATCCCTGTGTCCCTCTTTGGCCCCTCCTCGTTACTTCACTTCGCCGGGGCTGTGGATTATAGCATGGTTCTCCTTTAATTTACAGTCGTTACCCACTTATGAGTGAGTGCATACCACGTTTGTCTTTCTGTGTTTGTGTAGCCGCCTCGACGGGTTACTCTGTCTAGGGTTTGTAACCCGCCTGGCTGGCCAGTTATTCCAGGGTCACGGAGAGGCACCACCTGAAAGACATAGGCTGATAAGCAGGAAGGAGGCTAAGCGTATTTGTCAAAGCCTCCGTTTATTAGAGTCATGGTTACAGCTTATATAGCCCCTGGATGAGTAGCTTAGGGGGCTGGGGCACGGGGTCTTGCCATGTGGTCCACGCCCCTCACGTCCAAGAGGTTACGATGGGTCAGGTCAAGATTCCTTGGTCGGGAAGTCACAAGGTGACACACCTAGTTCTCTAGATAGTTTGGAATGTGAGGCAGGTTCTGCTAACAGCTCTCAATTAACAGTTAATTTGGGTGTGAGATAGGCTTGGTCAATAAAAAAAAAAAAAAAAAGACTATTCTCAATACAATTGAGAAGTGAAGCCCTCTGCAAAAACTCCTCACGGCGGTGCTTCCTGTAAATTTTGGGGGGACACGGCTCCTGACATGTTTGGATTACCTCAGTTAAGGATGATTTTTTTTTATAGTTCCATTCATTTGCCTTCAAATGTCCTGATGCCATTGCTTTTAACCGCTGAGCAATGAAATACTCTACTGTGTAAATGTACCACCCATTCTTTGGTTGAAGGACACATACGTTTTTTCCAGGGTCTGGCTATGATGAACAATGCTGCAATGAACATAGCTGAACAAATGTCCCTGTGGTATGATTAAGTATCCTTTGAGCCCAAGATTGGTATAGCTGGGTCTTGAGGTAGATAGATTTCCAATTTTGCTGAGAAACCACCATATTGATTTGTACAAGTTTGCACTCCCACCAGCAATGGAGGAGAGTTCTCCTTGGTCCACACACTCTCCAGCATAAGTTGTCATTAGTGTTTTTGATCTTAGCTATTCTGATAGGTGTTAAGATGGAATCTCAGAGTCATTTTGATTTGGATTTCCCTGATGCCTAAGGATGCTAAACAATTCTTTAAGTGTATTTTGGATATTTGAGATTCTTCTGTGGAGAATTCTGTTTAGTTTCAACCCCCCCCCCTTTTTGTCTTTTTCTTTTCTTTCTTTCTTTCTTTTTTTTTTTTTTTTTTTTTTTAAAGATATAGTTTCTATGTTGCTTTGGAGCCTGACCTGGAATTCACTTGGTAGACCAGAATGGCCTTGAACTCACCGAGATCCACCTGTCTCCTGGGTGTTGGGATTAAAGGTGTGTGCCATCACTGCCTGGCCCCACACCCCACTTTTAATTGGATTATTTGGGTTTTTTTTTTAGTCTAGTTTCTTGAGATTTTGGAGATCAGCCTTGAAATTACTCTTAATTACACTCTGCTCTACCCTTACTTTTTGTAACCACTGGATTTTCAAGTTCGTATTTCTCCCTTCTTCCCTGTCCCTTTATTTCTCCTCTCTCTTCTTCTCTCCCCTGTACTGGAGATTTAAGCTGGAGCATTGCACATGCTAAGCAAGTGTCCAGTTGCTGAGTTTTGTTTCCTCAGTCCCTTCTTTTGTGATTTGAATGTAGAGAGCCAGCCTGACTGAGTGGCCCAGGCAGGCCTTGAAATTTCAGTCCTAAAGCTTCTACTCCCCAATTATTTGGGATTACAGACCAGTGCCCCTAGGTACATCATTTGCTTCTTTTTTCTACGCATGTGCAAACCTTACGTCTAACTTCTAGGATCTCCTTCAGCCTTCTTCTACACCACCTTGAGCGGCCATCTTTAATGTTTTCAGTTTCAGTAATTTCCCCAAAGTCACACCCCAGTGCTACTGCGTGTGATTCTACATTTGAAAAACAATCTGTGTTTGTGACATCTGTGAAGGCTATTCTTAGTTGACAACTTGACACACGTAGGAAGAAGGAAGCTCAATCTAAGAATTCATCAGATTGGCCTGTGGGCAAGTCTGTAGGACATTTTCTTGATCAATAATTGGTATAGAAGGGCTCGTCCATTGTGGGACATACACCTTAGATAGGCGGAGGGCCTGGGCTCTAGAAAGGACTTAGTTGAGAAAGCCAGAGTGAATGAGGCATTATGGGGTCTTCCTCTGCTGCTTCTGCTTCAGGTTCCCGCCTTGGCTTCCTTAGATGGGGGACTGTGAAGTGTAAGGTGACATAAACTGTTTATTCTCCAATGGCCACAGAAAACAAGCCAGGACACACCCCCATCCGCCAAGGCATCTTCATCACCACCCTGGCTGATCCTTCTCTCTCTCTTCCTGCGTGCCACTGACTGCCTACTAATGTGATGTCTTCATTCACAGTGTGTGGCCAGTTTGTGTTTCTTACATTCCCATCCCTGGGGACCCAGAGGGCTGAATGTGTGTCTCTGACAGGCCCCTGGAAGATGCTTATCAGAGTTGAAAGAGAGCCCAGTGACCTGGCTCTTCAGGTGAGGAATCCGAGGTCCAGGAAGAAACAATATCCTGTCCAGGGTCGTACAGCCAGACATAGCAAAGCCAAGTGCCTGTTCTCTGCCCTTAAGCACAGTTGGGACTTTTTTTTTCTTACTTCTAATCTGTGGGCAGGAAAAGTATGAGAGAAATGTTTGAATGAATTTTTAAAGCTAATAATAACAACAGTATATTAATAATGAAGTCTTTGTATAGTCTTACCAGACTTCTCTTAAATGCCATCCCTCTGATGCTACTATGCCAGACCTAATTTCCCTTTTCCTTATTTAACTATTGATTTATGCATTCTTTCTCGGGAGAAGCCTGTTTGCTACAAGTACATCTTTCTCAGAGCAACTCCTTCCCAACTTTTCATGGCCATCTTGGCCAGGAGCTGTGTTGTGGTTAAGCTGCTGGCAGGCCTCAGAACTGTCGCTCGGGATTTTCAAGTTCTTTCTGTAAGAGTTTTTTAGCTCGGAAAGCTTATAGCAACTTCTGTAACTTCTGGTAAAAGAAGATGAACCCCGTACTTGTGTCTGCAGAATTCTGCCATCTTTTCGCTGATCAGAGTGAGCCACGTACATGAACTCCGCCCGGGCGACTTTCCATGTCCTTCCTGGCTGCTGGGCATTAGGTTTTTACACAGCAGCAAGCCATTAGAGATTGACTGGCTCATTCTTTTGTTGATGAGTAAACTTGGTTGAATATGTTACCATGCTCCTTAAATATTCCAAAGATTTAGCCATCTAATGGGAAAGCGAGCTTGTGCTCTCCGCTAGGGGACGAGGGAGATACACTATTTAGAATGCTGTGTGCTCTGTCCCAACTCAGGCACACAGAAAACACATAAACCTTGCATGAGCAACACGCTGTTGTGACTGACTTTGGCCTATGTGGATTCCAAATTTCATTATCTCGGAGATTTTCACAAATTAGTTATTTCTTAAGAATCAATGGATTCATCTATACCTTGAAGTTCAGAATCCAGCTCTTGAATGGCATGGGCGTTGTTCTCCTCTTCCCCTCTTCTTCCTAGACTCATTTGGGGGCACTGGACTGCTGTTTGTTGTTTGCTTTACACTTTTGCCTGAGGATGAAATGGCGGACATAGGGTAGGATCAGTCATGGCAAATTCAAGATGACCCTTAAATGCATAGATTTCCTGAGGTGTCAGGTGAGTGGGCCAGTATTGTACAGATCCATTTATTGGGCATTTTCTTGTCTTGTACTCAGGTGGTCTTCTGAGCTTTGTTGTAGGAAGTAACCGCACCGTGGAGGACAGCCTCCGGTAGGGGTGGATCCTTTTCCTCTGACCTTTGACTGTCTCTGCTTCTTTCCTTTGGCCACTTTGACCATCTCCTCCCAGTCAGCAACATTCCTGCTACTGAGTTTATTAGTCTCTCCAGCGAGTGCCAGACACACAGGCTGTCATGCTTTGTTCTCAGGAATAGCCAAGTGAGTGGATTTTAAAGATCAACAGAGACACAAAACACAGATAAGTTCCTTTGCTGCCCAGGCCAGAAGGAGCCACGCCAGGCGAGAAAGGACATCTTTGAGTCTCTCCAAGCTGAACTTGGAAGGACTAGGTGTAGAAGCCATAATGGAATTTTCCCCATCACAAGGGATTTGAGGAATTGTTTGGGTTGGCTTATTTGGAGTTTAGAAACATTTCCTTTGCTGTGGCCAGTTCTGGCCTACGTCGCAAAAATACAAGCGGAGCTTTCAACGAGTGTCCTGGTAGCTAAGGCTCTGGAGACCAGATCCTCCAGGGGGTACCCCAGTCCGCTCGTTCTTGGAGTTTTAGCACCCGGGTTGTTTCCTGGGATCTGGATTTTAGGGAGTTCAGAAATGTCTTGAGGGCTCTTCTGGTACTGGGGACACTGAGGATGCTGAGGTTGGGTGAGGAAGGATGCTGACAGACGATTGCATCATTCTCTGCTTTCCTTACCTTTCGGGATGCTCCCAATCTCAATCTTATCTTCATTTCTAGACAGTGCCCCATGCCCTGTCTTCCTAGACCAAGGCTGTCCCAGTTTCTGTGCCACTTTCTGGCCCGGACTTCATGGTCCACTCTTGAGCTGTGCTCCTCTAGTGAACTCAGGATTCTGAGGTCTGGCCACGGTGCTTGACAGACATCCCAAAGACACATAAGGCACAGGTACGTGGCTGTTGAAGACACCCCCCCCCCCTTCTGCTGTTGGGCACTCTCTGTGATGTCGACCAGCACATGTCTAGGTCAGGTGTTCTCTTTGCAGACCCAGCGTGCTCCCTTCAGATACCTTTCTCCTGTCTTTTCCCCCTGCTCCCCTCCCTTGAGGTTACAGGCTGATGCTTGCTGATCCTTCTGCTCCGCTATTTCTTCTTCAGGACCTCATCCCTGGTATCACCCTCACCTTCGCTTCCCATCTCTGGGTGTGATGCCTCCTCCCAGGTGAGACAGGGCCCACCTTCTCATTTGTCTGTATGCCTGCACTCCTGGACTGTGTATAATTTTCTTGGAATGAGGACTCGTGAGTGTAAAAGGGTTGAAAAACTCTGGGCTCAATAAGAGCTTCCTTATCAACTATGTTGATAAAGAAAAGTAAAGATAACAGGATATAGCTGCAAAAGAGATTAAATAAGGTTTGAAGATACATTAATTAATTGCTATGTTGGCATCTTGTTTAAATATTGGCTTAAGAAAGCAGACAGACAGACAATCAACTGTTAACATATCATCATGTCAAAGAAAACTGAAGAAATGCCCTGTCGGCCGTCTTTGAGGTGTGAAGGGATTGCTGTGCAGGGTTCAGAAAGTTCCTCTTTACACACATACACACCAGTACTTACTGGTGAGGTGATAGGATTTCCTCACTTACTTCAAAATAGTGTGGGAAAGTGAGCATGGGCAGTGCCAGGCTGACCCTTGATGACCAGTGTTAGGATTGGGTCCTGGGTGCTGGACGTGCATTTTGCTATTTTGTGTACTTTCGTGTACAGTTAAAAAATTCTTATGTAATCAGAAGTAATAACCATAAAACAGCAACAGCATGAAAACAATGCAGAAAGCAAGCCAAGCACTCCTGTGAAGAGGACTGGTGAGCTCTCCCAGGAGACAGGAGCCACCAGTGACAAATCTTCTGCTAGGCTCTGCAAAAGCATCCCGGACGTTTCCTGCGTTCTGACAGTAGAGCACACTTGAGGGACACTGACTGATTCAGAGGTTGGTGACAAAGGGTCTTTGCGTTTGTAGAGCATACCAGGTTAGAACGTGTCCATGGACATTACAGTCTGAACAGCCCTGTCAAACGGCAGGGTGTTTTCATGACACCAGTATACCCTAATGTTGGCAGTGGGAGTGTTACTGCTAGCATATTTTACAAGTTGAGTCTGTTTGTGCTCTAGCTTGAAGCAGTTGGTTTCATTTCCTGCCCCGTTCTAGGACCCTGGCTCCTAGAATATAATGCTCATCCCCGATTCAACTCACTTTAGCACAGGGGTTTATAATGGCTTGAGTTTGGTGCAAGCCTTTAACAGAAATACTTAAAACAGCATTTAAAATTTTTAGCTCACAAGCTGTTCCACGGATAGTTTTTGTTAAAAAATATCACACACACACACACACACACCAGAGTTTCTTGTAAAATATTAGCACAAGGCGTTCAAACAGTAAGGTGTTCAAACAGCGCTCCTAGTTTTATCTGACAGTGTAGGAAGACTTTGGTTCCTGTGCGGGTTTAGCTGGCTGGTTTTTGGTTTGTTTCTTTTCCCCTGTTTCCTTGTACTTTGTTTAGAAGGGGCAGCTGTGCTTTTGGAGCGAGCCAGGGCTGCCCTTACCTGGGTCCGGAACCCTTGGCAGAGTTGAAGAAAGTGCCCCAAGTTTCCATGTAGTCTGCCAGGTGTGAGCCTGTTATGGCTGTGTTCCACAGCTCTTCCTTAGCCCCAGCCCTCGCCACACAGCACAGGAAGTCTTGCTGGCAACAGGAGGAATTTATCAGCTGTGTCAACACCTGGTGTGGGCAGCCAGTGTCGCTGGAGTGTGGGGTCCTGGTGTTCTGTCCCCTCTTGGGAAGAATCCTGACAGCTCAGACTGACAGAAGGATTAGGTGCAGGGGTATTTTCCCCCAAGACCCTGTTCAGCCCCTACTTCTAGGCATTTGAATATATATATATATATATATATATATATATATATATATATATATATATACACACACACACAAACATACATATATGTATATATATATATATATATGAATGATATCATGAAGCCTACAAAATGTTCTCTAGCTTGAGAGAGGGGACTCTAATTCCCTAAACACTCTTAGATGTTGCCTCTTTCCAACCCAGATTTACAACCAGCAACAAGAGAAGCATGGAGCATCAGTTGCTTGGTAGTTTAAGAGGACACTGGCTTCAACTCAGGGGAAAACACAGGGCAGGTGACCAGAGGCTAAAAGAGATGAAGGTCTAGATTTCAAAGTAAATCAAGACCCAGAAAGTGCTGGAGCATTCTAGATTCATTCTAATCAGGGAATGGAATTAGGCAGGACAGACCCCAAATGGTTTGAGTGCAGAAGAAAGTGAGGTGAAAATAAATTGATGGGTAGAGGATCAGAGCTGTCCGTGTGTGTGTGTGTCCATGTGTGTGTCCGTGTGTGTGTCTGTCCGTGTGTGTCCGTGTGTGTGTGTGTCCGTGTGTGTGTGTGTGTGTCTCAGATCTCATCTATAGGAAAGGGCAGTGGAAGAGGTGGGGGAGAAAAGGAATTAAATAAACACCGTAAGATGCCTTTAGTTTGTCAGAGGCTTTTGTGAAATAAGCATACATATCATTTACAAGATATTTTTTAACCTCCTGATTTCAAAATAATTAGAAAGTAGGAGCAGTGGAAAAAGACTAAGATATATACAGATTAATACCAGATACATCCTACATCCAGATA
Organism: Chionomys nivalis; assembly: GCF_950005125.1. Lineage (NCBI taxonomy): Eukaryota > Metazoa > Chordata > Mammalia > Rodentia > Cricetidae > Chionomys > Chionomys nivalis. Next base: position 12,247,483 of record NC_080108.1, on the reverse strand, counting down.
ACCCAAATAAGTACTAAGATATTTTAAGCAAAATCTTAAAAACACTTGGAAAATTCGGAGCATTCTGCTGAGGCCATTATTGACAAAAGAGGAGGTAAAGGCGCAATTATATCTGTGTCAAGAAGAAGAAAAATGAGTTTATCTAAAGTTATGTAGCTAACTAAAAATTATACTGAGCCACGAAACCATAATTCAGGGGCTGGAGTGATGGCTCAGCTATTGAGAGCACTGGCTGCTCTTGGTAGGCCCGGCACTGTTTCCAGTACCCACAGGGCCGCTCACATTTGTCTGTAACTCCAGTTCCAACGGGCCTGATGCCCTCTTCTGGCCTCCTCAGGCACAGCTTGCACATGGTGCCTACATGCAGGCAAAACACTCACCACGTTAAAAAGCAACCCTATCGCCTCAGATGTTTTCAAGAAACATTTAATATGCACAGTAAGTTCCCACTTATTGTTATTATAAGAAGTTGTTGGCTATTTAGAAAAGGTTAATTGAAATCTTTATCAGATTCCAGAATAAATTCCAGATGAGTTGGAGTTAAAGAAAAATAAAACTATTCTTTAAAATATTGTAAAATTAATGTCTCAAATTTCTAATGAAGAAGTTTAAAATATGTAAAAAGTATTAATGACTGTCTACTTACAGTGCTTAACGATACAAATTTATCAAAAGAACACTGAAGTAAAATCACATACAATCCAATTCAAATTCGCAAACAGACACGAAGTTCCGGGACTTACTGCGTAGGGGAAGGGCAGCAATGTACTGTTCACATGCCTGTTGAACAATCATAGAGGAACCACAGCTTTATTTATAGTCAATGAAGTCTAAATCCAAGCAATGGCCAATCAGCATTCTCCGTTGTGGCATTGCTCCATGAAACGAAAGGAACTGCTCACCTAAGCCAGTGATTGTTGTGGGAAAGACCAGCTTATAGCGTACTGTTGAGGACTAGGTCTCACTAGGTAGCCTTGGCTGACTTGGAACTGGCTATGTAGCTCAGGTTGACCTTAACCTCACAGAGACACATCTGCTTGCCTCTCTGAGCTAGGACTTAAGGCGTGCATCACCGTGCCCCTGACTAGCATGGTACTTTTGATCAACTATCTTTACTTTGTAGCCTAAAAAACATCTTTTCTGAGACTTCATAAAAGGAAAAGTAAATTGTAAATAGTAAATAAGTAAAAAATGCTTATAATTAGTGAAATATTTATTTATATTACTCAAAGCCCAGGAATAATCTTAAATATTAAATATACAGATATAAATATGTAAGTATAAATATTAAAAATGAGAAATGGTAATTATAAGATTTCTGAGATGGACTATTACAAACTTTAATGATATTTATATATTCAAAATTTTAGAAAATACTAATAAGAAGCATTTAAGGTTGAGGATCAGTTTCAGTTCATGAAATCATATAGCAAATATCCAGTTTCATTTTTGGGGGACTAGAAAGAAAGACCAAGGTGTTAATTATGGATAACTTCAAGTTGTTGCATTATGGGTATTTAAAGTTCAAAAGCACTTTCCATGTATTTCTTGAATTTTCTTTTATTGAGTATAAGTGAGACAGACTCTATATAATTATTAACCAAGAAGTTTGTTTTCATTTTAGAACAATTATACAATACCATAATAATTAAAGCTTGATCACTATTCCTCTTAAATAGCAGAGAAGAGCATTCAGGGAAGTGATTGATAATACTTGGGTACTTTGAAAGTTAGAGGTCACTTTAACCAATGGAAAGAATTGGAGACATGAATGCCAAGCTTTACTTAAGAAGATCCACTTATATTTACTTCTGTTTTTAATTTTTCTTTTTGGTATTTGTAAAATAACTTCCCTAAAAGGCAGAAGAGCTTGTGTTTCCGTTTTTATTCTATAGAGACACTTTGCATTCCTGTGGTAGCTGCTCGGACCTGAACTTTAGAGCAGATAAATCTCCAGAGTTCAGTCTTGGGAGAACTCTGTGTGTTTGGTTTCACCTACAGAGACCCGTACATACCTATTCCTCATCTTTATTTGGTTTGGTTGAAACTGCACTGTCAGATGAAAGTGAATATCCGTCATTATTAAAAACAGAAAAGCATAATGATTGGTTTGAGATAAAAATTTACTTTCCTACTTAGAATTGTTGATATTAAATCATTTAATAGAATGTTTTCATGATTAAAGATTGTGTAAAGTTTGTTTTTCCATCTTTTTAAATTAGTGGGTTATATTCTTGAGCCTCACTGATGATTTGGGGATACAGAGATGAGTACGACATGGTCTCTGCCTTTAAGGAATGTATCTAATGGTACCGGTATAAAACACCACCAGTCAGAATCAGTTTGCATCCTGGCATCTGCAGAGAAGTGTCCTCTAGAAGGGGGATGATGGTTTGGAATGTTCATTCATTAGGCCAGTGTTACTTAGGTGTCAGTTACGGCCCAGGTTCAGGAAGTACACCTGCAAGCAAAACAAAGAATCTGGCTTCCCAAAGCTTTAAGTCAATCTTAGGGTATATTAGAAGATGAGAAGCTGCAGGAAGTCTCGTGATGAAGGTAGCATATGCGTGAGATTATTTGGGCTGCCAGGTCTTGGCGAGTTGTGAGAGGAGGCATGGTATTGCTGGGGCTGGAAATGTGAGCAAAACCAGAGTGTGTAAAGTCTTTACATTGGCTACACCTCAAAAGCAACAACCGAGAGATGTTCCTCCGCCACACTGCACGAGAGCTGGCACCCCAGTTCCAGAATGACGGCCTGAAAAACAAAACACAGATTCAAAGAGAGCAAGGGGTGTTGTAGTCTAGAAGGGCCTGGAGATGGTTACTCGTGACCGCCAGCTGACTGGATTGGAGACACTCAGGAGGGGAAGGAACACTCACCCCGCGTGTCCGGGCAGGCATGGCCAGAGACCACTGGGTCCCGAGGGCTCATCCCTAATGGGCGGATTAAAGGTTTGGATAGACTGTGGGCAAGTGGTGGGACTTGAAGAGGGGCCCTAGCTGGGGGAAGTGCATCACTGGGGATGTGCCTGTGAAGGACACACTGGCCTTGGCTGCTTTCTGTCTCTCCTCTTTGCTTCCTGGTCACAGTGAGGTGAGCAGTTTTCTTCTGCCGCATCCCAAAAGCTCACAGCTGTTCACAGCTGGGGCCCTCACAAATAATGAGACAAGGAATCTGCCTTTAATTGTTTCTTTATCATAAAGATGAGAGGTTAGCGAACTAGTGAGTTAGTAAGAAAGGAGGCTAAGCCCACACACTATCTCCACTCAGGTAAGCCAAGCTATACTTACAGTCAAAACCTGAAAATTGCTCTGGGAAGCTAGACACGGGTGGTGCCTTTAATCCCGGCACTCGGGGCAGTGCTGGAATTAAAGTTCGAGTGCTGGACTTGGAGTCCGAGGCCTACATGGTCTATGTAATTAGTTCCAGAACAGCTAGAGCCGTCCTTTTTGAGGCAAGCAAAGCAAAATTAACCAACCAACCACCAACAAAAATCCACTGGGGAATAAAGTCTGCATCTTTATAGACCTCAACTTAAAAAGGTTATCAGGAGCTGTGCTTTTCTGCCCTGAGGGGTGGGGTGGTCCCTAAATAGATAGTTAAGTGAAATGGTATCTGGCTTGCAGGCCCTGAGATTTTCTTTCAGAGATGAATAATGTCTAAAAATCACTTCATAAGTCAAGTGCTTTTGAAAGCCCACAAAACAATGCGAAGAACCAGTACCAATTGCCCAAAGAAGGTGCAAGTGGACAGGAGCTTTTAGTAATTTTTTTCACTTTTTATCTATGTGTTTGTGTGTGCCTGTGTGAGTGTCTGCCGCACACATGCAGGTGTCCAAGGAGAGAGGACATCAGATCTCCTGAGCTGGAGCCCACGGTTGTTTGTGAGCTGCCCAGCGTGGGTGCTGGGCACTGAACTTGGGCCCCCTGAAGGGCAGTAAGTGCACTAACTGCTGAGCTTCCTTTCCTGCCCTACTAGTGAATAAGACCGGGGCCCCTGGCCTCTGAGATGGATTGAACCAGGGGATTCTGCAATGGAGAATAATAGAATAAAGAGCAAAGGAATGAATCGGAACCTAAGTCCAGGGTCTGGGATGCAGACCCAAGAGAGTCTGAGTCTGGAGGCTGCTCCATGGAGTGTCCAGTTCCCTCTGTGTGTAGAGGAGCAGAGGGTAGGGACCACGGAGTGAGATGGTAGGGAGGGGCCTGCTCAAAGCAGACACAGCACATTTTACAGCAAGGGCAGAGGCTTAGCAGCTTGAGAGTGTTTAGAATCACAGCAGATTGGTTTTCTGCTAGTGAGCTGTGTCAGCTCCTTGCGCATTTTGGCCATCCAGTTCTTATCCTGTATGTGGCTTACAAATGTTCTCTTGCCTCTGTTCTGTCTTCCGACCCATTGACTGTTTCCATTGCTGGGCAGAGGTTTTGAGTTTGATGTGACCCGCTTGCTTTGCATGTTATCTGGAATCAGATTTGAAACATAACCATCAATGAGGTTTTTTTTCTTACATTTTCTTCTAAGCATTTTTGGTCTCATATTTAAGTCTTTGTAGCTTTTGAGTTGACTTTGGTTTATGGCCTAAGATTTCAATTTCATCTCTTTGTGTTTGACTCTCCAGTTCCCTAGGTCACCCATTTGTCATTCTATATTCCTGGTGCACTTGTCAAAAATTACTTGTCTGTATCTTTGCATTTATTTTTGGGCTATCTGTTCTATTCCATGATTTTACATATCTGTCTTCATGTCAGGTCAGTCCTGTTTTGGTTAGTGTAGATTTGCCAAAATAATAGGAGATCAGGAAGTGAGCCAATCTCCAACTAACCAGGTTTTAAAAACCAGGAGAGGACATTTCTCAGAAGACAACATGCAAAGGGTCAACAGGTATATGGAAATAATGAAATTACCAGCCAATAGGAAAATATTAATAAAACCATGGCGAGCCTTGCCTTACCTGTTAGGGTATCTGTTATAGAGATATAATAGTATTTTCATGAGAAAATAAGGACAAAGAGACAAGAAAATCTCAGTGCAGTATTGATGGGAGTGTAAACCCATGTGGCCATCATGATAATGGAACTGAGTCTGTTGAGAATATCATAATCAGAATTCCCATATAATACGGCAGCTCTTCTGTGCCCCGTGTTCACTGAAGCACTACTCACAACAGCCAAGATATAAAGAGAACCTGCACCCACTGGTGGGGGATAGACCGAGAAAACAACACAGTCACACATTAGAGTTCTGTTCTGCCTTTAAAAAAAGCAAGCTATGTCATTCGTAAAAAGAGGGGTATACCTTGAGGACACTGTCCCAACAGAAGTAAGGCAGAGGCAAAAAGACAGCCGGTGAATTCCCAGCACGAATTCACTTACACGTAGGAGCTAACTCATGGTGACACAGGAGAATGGTCACCAGGCCAGAGGGGACGGGAAGACGCTGGTCAGAGCACACTCGGTCGCAGTGGCATAGGACAAAAAGGCCTGAGGTCCAATGGTGAGCACATCAGGTTAGCTTTAAATACTGTGTGTTTGGGGGAGGTGTGAAGCTGTGAGAGTGGCTTCCAGCTCCCGTCACTGCCTCCTGGCCAGCGAGTGACCATGTGTGGACATGGGAACATTCGTTAGCATGACTGTCGCCATCCTTCCATGATGTACATGTATGTCAATGCCTTATGCTGTGCATCTTTTTTTGTGGTTTTTCGAGACAGGGTTTGTTTTTTTTTTTTTTTTGTAGCTTTGGAGCCTGTCCTGGAACTAGCTCTTGTAGACCAGGCTGGCCTCGAACTCACAGAGATCCGCCTGCCTCTGCCTCCCAAGTGCTGGGATTAAAGGCGTGCGCCACCACTGCCCGCCTTGCATCTTAAATAGATGTAACTTTTGTAACAACAACAACAAAGAACCACGGCCAACTGACCAGTTGCTTTTTCTAGCAGTTGGTGTTCCCAGTAGCCAGCACTAAGGGCTTCTTGAGTCCTCGTCGGGCTCTCTTCTCGAAAGGCTGACTGACATATGGGGTTCCTATTTTAAAGGATTGAAAGTAAAATTGCTGCTCTGAGCATGCCCTTCATCACCTGGAGAACATGACTAATAATAATCTAATAATGTCAGATGCATGAGTCACCTGCTTTCTGTTTCGTGGGGCTTTTCCTCTGTCCAATCAACAGGCACGGATAAGGCTGACAATCGGAGCGACAAATTGGGGTGGCTATTTAGGATTCTTTAGAATTTTAACTGTCCTAGAAAAATTATGTTCTGTTTGAATAAGGAGGCATCATAATTCATGCCAGGGCTTTGCTGTCACATTGATCAACGAATTAGGGTTATAAGAAGTCTTCTTCAGCTGTGTCAGAAGCTGCATGAACCGTGTCTGCCTGTGTTAGCCGGGTCACTCTATCCCACAAAACCATGAATTGTCTTTCCCTGACGTTTCATGGAAACAGAATTTTTTGAATTTTCTTCGTTTGTTGCTAGATTAGCCCTCTCTCCTTAGATGGTATTGGATTTTCATCAGAACATCTCGTGTGCACGCCTCTCTTTCTTTGCCTTAGAGGGAAGGTTTCTTCAAACTGTCCACTTAGGACAGTTACTCTTGATCCCTGTCGGACTAAAGTGAGCATAGGTCATGGATGTTGTCCTATTGACATATGGGGTTCACCGGCTCTGTCAAAATGGAGTGGGTGACTTGTGGCCCCCTGAAAGAGCACAGCACTGAACTGTGTTGGGGAGACACACTTTTGAGGACTGCCTGAGACACATTTATTACCACCCGCCACGTCATTTCTGTGTTCTGTGTTTCATTAACTTTACCGTCTGGGTGCAATCACAAGATTGATACGGGAAAGGTAATGAAAAATATCTTCTCCAGCCTCCTAAGCGAGAAGGAAAAAAAAAAAAAGAACAGAATCATTCATTCAGTCAAGACAAGTCAAGAACCTACCACATACCAAGCCTCAGGGGCAAAGTGAGTAACCAGACAGTTTCAGTTTTCAAACTGTTCGCAGCTCAGCCAAGGAGACAATGGACCCAAGGAACCTCAATATGGTGCCATTCGATGCCGGCATAGAGGCGCTGATGGAGTCCACAGACAGAGAGGAGGCTCTCTCTATGGGGTGAGACTTAGTCATGGGTGTCTACAGTTTAGGTCCCCAGCCTGCCGAGGGGAGACGGTGAGTCATCGTCTTCAGGAGTGACTGGAATTCCGGGGCTAATTGTTCTCGGGCATTTTTGTGGCTGTGCACATTACATGGATGGAATTTTACATCATTGAAATTCACCAGAGAAAGTTTGCAGGTCTAGAGGTCTGGAAGACAGCTCACTCTGTAATGCCCTACACGGGAGGGCGGCGTTTTCAAGTGATGCGGCCATGCCAACTCAGCCTTGTCGGATGGAAGCGGTCTTGCTGTCTGCAGGAACTAGTGTTTATTAAATTTACAGGGGAAATGACTTTATTTTAGAGCCTTCTCCAGCTTGCTGACAGCGTTCGTACTTCATAAAATAAGGCACACGACCCCGAACTTCATATGAATAAAAATTATTAATTTTGGTGTCTATTTTGAATGCTTTAGCTCCCTTGCTTGGCTTAGTTCCCAGGAAAGCAGAAAGGAACGTTGATATCAACCACAAAGTAGGCCTGGAGCCCCTTCCCCATTGGGTGGACATCTGGAATGAGACGTGAATAACCGGTGTCACTGACGAACATTTCATTAAAGGTTGGCGCTCTTATTGGAGGCAAGTGTGGGGAGGCCCTGAGCATAGTGGTGGTGGTGGGGGAGAGGCTCTGTATCAACGCCGGCCGGTATTGGCGTGTGCAGGTTCTAAGCTGATGCTGGGCAGATTCAAACATTTTAGCTGTAGAATATAGGCAGTGAAATCATAGCAGCTCTAAATCCTGACAGCAGTTTTCATGACGATAGTTTAAGGTGCACCTGTGTGGGCTCTTTTGCAGGGAAAACTCATCAGCACTATTTTCTTTTCACATTGCAAAAGAAATAAAAACGAACTTTCTCTCTGGAGCACTTGGCGTCTAAGTGAATACGGCAGCTGTAAGGATTTTATTGATTTGCCCATTATGCTAATTGTGATTTGTGACCTAAAATAATACTGGGCTAATTTAAAAAAATCATCCTCTTTCTGTCCCAAATTTGCTATTGGCAGAACCAAGGGGAGTCAGGCTCCTGCCAGGGCTACCTGTCTAGGATCCTGTTGCCTTGAACATACAGAAGTTTCCTTACCAAGTAGTGATTACTGTTCCACGTCAGACCTCTGTCTAGTGAGACTGTCTGCTCGCTTATACCTGCTAGTGAGGACGTGCAACCACTTCTGGGGGGGGGGGGATAAATACGTACAGGGAACACTAGCCTCTGCCTGGCGGATGTGAACAGGGAACTCCAGCCTCTGCCTGGCGGATGTGGACAGGGAACTCCAGCCTCTGCCTGGCGGATGTGGACAGGGAACTCCAGCCTCTGCCTGGCAGATGTAGACAGGGAACTCTAGCCTCTGTCTAGTGGATGCTGCATGATGCAACACAAGCTTTAGAAGACTGTCAGGTGTCCAAGCAAAAGTCATTGCTGAAGCTAAGGAAAATGAGTCACTTTTTTAGATCCCAGAGGATCTTGTGTCCAGACTGACCCAGGGGTCACTTTTAGCTGAGAAACAGTGGAGGAATCTTTACTGTTCCCTCCTCTGCCAATAGAAAGGGCCACAGTTCCAGTGTCTGCTGTGACACCCTGATCTCCTACCACCACTTTAGAGTATGTAATCTGGTTCCCTTTCAGAAAATGATGACATCAGATTCAAGTTCCTAATCCCTCCTTGGGTCTGCTTATCAAAACTAACCAATATCAAGAGTTTCTATGGTCAAAGACAAAGATTCTAAGTCTCAAGATTTGGTGGCACACCGAGCAGTCTGAAGTAAAGAAGTAGAAGCACACCCCATCATTTCCAGGAGCTGTCTTTGTCTTCCCAGGAGGGTTCTCATTACTTCTAGAGAAACTATCTGGCTTCTCGATAGAACTGGAGGTAGACGAGGAAATTAAAATGTCTTTTCAGAATTCACTTAAGCTTCACTGGTGCTCCCATCCCAGGAACATGATGACAAACTCAGTCCTGATACCAGCTTGTGCAAGAGGGGCTCTTGAGAAAATACACTGCTGTCCTGATATTTGAGAGTGAGAAACCCCTGGACTTGGTCTGGGGAGACCCTCAAGGCAGGCAGCAATGTACTGCTGAACCTGAAGAACCTGGTGATGTGTAAATCCATTCTTTCATAGTCCTGTCTATAATGGTGGTGTGTAAATTCATTCTTTCAGAGTCCCATCTAGAATGGTGATGTGTAAACCCATTCATTCAGAGTCCTGTCTATAATGGGTGTCTAAATTCATTCTTTCAGGTCCTGTCTAGAATGGTGGTGTGTAAATCCATTCATTCAGAGTCCTGTCTAGAATGGTGGTGTGTAAATCCATCCTTTCAGAGTTCTGTTTGGGACTGGTGGTGTGTAAATCCATTCTTTCAGAGTCCTGTTTGAGAATGGTGGTGTGTAAAGCTATTATTTCAGAGTCCTGTCTGAGTCAGAAGCCAATCCTTCTGAGTTGTGGCAGACATTTGAAAACAAACTTAAAACATTTTGAGGGTAGCTCACGTACAGCAAAATTGAGGCTAAGTGGAGCTCGACCTATTTTAGATTTCAAGAGACTGACTCTGGAGGCTGCACAAATCAAGGAGCTGGGCTGTAAAAGCCAAGATTCATTGAGTTCAGAAACAGTGTCAGGTAGAGGTCATGTTCCCATTCCTTCCTTTCTAATGCTCCACACGCATTTGAATATTTTCCCTGACCCCTGACCCCCTCACCCCCAGAAAACAGCCAGAACTGTTCTGTTCCAGAGATGCTGGTCTGTATTTTATAATTCACCATGTTATGCTACTATTTTTGGATATATTGAGTATGACCTTTGCATGAATGTCTTTTAGAAATATAACAACCATCCACAATATCACCACCACCACAGCCTTGGGGTGATACACAGAATAATAGAAATGAGTTAATTTAAGATGTAAGAGTTAGCTAGAAATGTGCATAAGCTATTAGCCAAACAGTGTTGTAATTAATATAGTTTCTGTGTGATTATGCGTGTCTAGGCGGCCAGGAAATGAACACGCGGTCTCTGTCTACATTTAAGCAAGTGGCTAACAAAGTTGCCCTTATCTGGACTAATATAGCTGGGTCCTTACAGCTCCACATTGAGTTGCTACTGAATGTAGCCCAGTATAAGAGAAGAGTCAGTCACTGTGTGTTCTACCGTTTCTTGGCAGTAGCTGAAATGACCCCTTCTGGAGGGCCATTGGATCTTAGGCTTTCTATTGGACCAGAGTGTTACCGTAAGAGAAACGCCTCTAGCAGCTGACTTAATTCCAACAAATGGCAGACAGCTGAAACCTATTTGATAACACCCTTTCACAGCCAAGTCAAGATTGCTCTTGAAGGAGCTTCCATGCTGTGTCATTTGGAGAATGAGATGAGCTAATGCTTGCCCAGCCATCATGATGGGCATCAAGGGGCAGGATAGTTGGGATGCAGTGGCTTTGGTGTCCGTAGGTAAGCAAGATTAATGCAGGCATTTGTAGGAAGCAGAAGGTAGAGGATCTTGATTGCCAAGTAAACGTCTGTGAACTTTATCCTGTGAGCATCAGAACATACTAAGTAGTTTAAGCATCTTGTAGGTGTGATGAGTTTGAATTGTGTTCTAGAGGGAAGGAACTGGATTAGGCTTGTAGGAGAACAGGAAGTGCAAAAAGGTTAAGGGACAGAGACTCCTAAAGAGTAAAGAAAGTGAGTATTGAAGCCAGGCCTGGTGAGCAGGACTGTTAACCCGGCTGCCCAGGAGGCTGAAGCAGAAAGATTGCAGGTCCAAGTTCTGCTTTGGCTACAGGTGAGTTCAAAGGTCAACCTGGTTAACTCTGCCTGAAAGTGGAAGGTGAGCTAGAGATGTAGTCCGGTGATGAAGCCTTATCTTTGGTTCAGTTCCTAGTACTACGGGAAAAGAGAAGGATGAGAGAGAGAGGGATGGGGGCGGGTCCTGCGGTTGATAGAAAGAGCTCTGCAAGTTGCAATAAGCGAGGTCCCATCCAAGCTCTTCTTCTTGGACCTGGTTTACCATCTGTAAAAATGATTAACTAAAGTCTCTATCTAGTTCTAACGATTTGTGACTTTATGCTAAAGCTATCTGCTCATTTACATTCCTCAAATTGTGTCCTCAGGAAAGATGTTGAAGGCCGGGTTAGTGTAAAACCAGACTTTTGGAAACTTTGGTTTGGATGTTTGGATGTTAATTGATTCCTCCGCTCTCATGGCCTTCCAGTTCCCTATATTTCCACATAAAGTCTGTAGCCAGTGGATTATGGATTCAAGCTGAACCAGAATCGTGTATCAGCTATTACAAGCCTGAGGGTTTTGTTTCCTAATCAATTACAACATATCCGGTAACTCAGCCCAACTACAAAGAAGACAGAATTAGCTTTCCTACTGCTCAGCTATGGAATGTCTTCCCCTAAGCTCCTGCTTAGAGAGCAGTGAAAGGGGGATTAACACTGGCAATGAAGAGATGAGCCAGTGTGCAGCCAGACGCGTCAAGACTGAAGCAAGGTCCACATTTTCTCGTCCGTGACTTCTGTGCTGTGGTGTGGTGTCAAGTCCACAATGCAAAGCTAACATGGGACCAAAAACAAAATCGAGACGAAAAGTAAGGGAGGTAAACTGACTCCCCAGAACGCTGGCCGTTTTCCGTTTGACGAGGGTTTGTATACGATGTCAGTGCTGATGGCTCTGCATTAGACATCCAATAAAGGGGCTCATCCCAGAGAAAGCTGAAAACCTATCCCAAGTAGTCATTAGTTGCCTGGAGTTCTTTGTCTAGGGTTGAGACGAGGAGAAAATCTCCCCCTTCTCCATCAGCACGTCTGTCGCGATTGCCGTCGTTCCCTGCGCAGCAGTTTCTAGGAGAGACTATTTTGCAGCAGACTTCCTGGTCGTCTTGTTCTTTTTGCACAATCTTTCTACCTCCTCTTCCTGTGGAGCTGTGATGTTGATGTACTTGTTGGGACAGACACACAGACAACAAAAACAGGCTCGGCAAGTTGTATTTCCATGCTTGTGCATCCACATGTCACTTATATTACATCTATGCATGTGAGTAACAATGACAATCAGAGAAAAAGATGCTATCATCTTGAGAGAGGGGCCCCCAGAGGGGTTCCAGGGTGAGTAGCTAGAAAGTCCTGGAGGGATGGAAGGGAGGAAGGAGAGTGATGTAATTCTATTTCAATTAAAGACATATTAACAAACTAAAGATGATTCATAGGGAAAATTTTCTGTATCAGAAAAGTTTTATACCCTGGTCTTATTGACCAGACGATGACTTTCCCCAAATCTGCTTACTACCTAAAGTCTTAACTCTACAGTTCCGTTTGCTCATTAAATTTGACTCCATGCCTCCATTTTATAAATATTTTCACCAGAAGTTTATGCGTTAATTGCTGGAAATGTCCTAGGGAAACCAGACAAAAGGCCAAACTTCATGAAGCTTGCAGGTGGTCAGTGAGAAAGATGTGAACTGGAAGGTCACGTAGTCTTCCCTCTAATTGAGATGAGGTTTCTCTGAGGAAGTGACGATGGAGATACCAATTTCAGGGTGGAGACTTAGTGTTAGCTGGATGACTTTGGATTGTGGCTTCAGTGGATGAACGCAATTTTAAGGCTTCTAAGAATCTGGCAATTATTTTATGATGGCCAAAAAGAGGCAAAAGCTTATTGACTTATCCACGTGTTGGAGTCATACATAGATTAGAGGCAAGGCCAAACACACGGTGGTTTTGAGATTAAGTCTCCATGACAGAGACGGACACTGTTCCTTTTGGCACATTGCTGGCCAACACTAAGTAGAAGAACTGTCTAAGCTGAATCAGGAGCATGGGGAAGGCATCACACACACTCTTGGGGGTGTTTGTGCTTTCCTCCGTAGTAGAGTTCTGACCGTATGCTTGGGTCTTTTCTAAGGTGGGCGGCTGCTGAGGAAATTAACTACACAGGGCGTGAAGACTGCTCTCAACAGGAAGTACGTGCAGAAGCTTCATACATTAGGGAGGCAGTGCCAGTAAACACAGGAGAAACCACAGAGATGATCCTTCTTTGGGGGATGGCTTTCCGTTTTGATTCAATATGTATCCTGGTTAATCACTAATCCAAGGGATAAAGAAATTGCTGAGGGGGCCCAGGTGAGGAGTAAGAATCCAGCCTTTCAGTAAGGATCTTTAATATTTGGGGAACAAATAAAAGCCTGGAATAGATTTCTCCTTCTGTAGGGAATACAATTCATTAATAATAACAGTAGAAATGTGAAGATATTCTGCATCTTATTGAAAGAAACACAAAGAAATGAAGTTTTGAAGGGGCTGGAAGCATGTGGATTCTAATTGTCATTTGTTTTGGCTATCAATGAAATCAAAGAAAACTTCGATTATCTGAAACAACAACGTGAGGTGATATATTTCAAAATGACCAGAAGAGTACAGAATCCCTAGCCCATAAAAATGATTAATTATTGAAGAGATGGAGATGTTTATAGCCTTGATTTGCTTAGTACACGTTGTACGCATGTATTGGGTTACCATAATATACCCCATAAAGATGGACAAATAGTGTGTCCCAGTAAATAAATAAAATAGAGGATGTAAACAAATGGTGCAATAAAAAGGTTTAGACTTTATCAGAAACAAGGAAGAGCAAAATTCATTGTAGAAAATGGAGCCAACAACACAGAGCACAATGCTATAAACTTTCGGAAAAGAACCCATGTCCTGTTGTCTTTGTGTTTCTTCTAATTTCCTTAATTTTGAATCCTCTTTGTTATGTTTATTTTTTTAATCAAGTTCCATTGTTTTCTTTATTTTTTGATATTGTATTGTATAGAACACATTTTGCTTGCATTTTTTTTCTCTGTTGCCCTTGAAATTTTTGATGCTCCTTTAAAACTTTCTGTACTGGGTATTTTCAATGTTTACTAAACATATAATTGAAAATTATTAATTTAATACGCAGGTATATTACATGTTCCCATATTTTGTGCTTCTATAAATATGCACAATTGCATACTTGTAAAGTCTCTTTTCTTGTCTCAGCTTTCAACTTTGGGGCCATTTTCCCAACAGTGACTGTTGCCATGGTTCCAATGGAACTTTCTTTCATCATAGACGTTTCTAGGTTTTCATTGCCTAGCACAGTGGCCATTGCCCACAAGTGCTTCACATGTGACTACTGTAAGTTCAAGGTCAACTGATGAAGGTCAAACTACCCAGACACCACTGTCTGGTCTCCACACTCTTAGGTGACTGTATCCAGTCCATGGGTGCTTATATAACTATCACAGGCCCCACATTGGGCACCATCTGTTGGGGTCCGGCCTCAATGGGTTTATACATCCAGGGTTGGGGAGTGGATCAGAAATGTTAGGCAGAAAAAAACAGAGATACAAAAGAAAAGACTCAGACACAGGATAGAGTCGGGAGGGCAACCCAGTGGATACTGAATCCCCCATGTATATTTGCCGTAGGCTTTATATCCCCAATCCAGAGAGGAGGGGGAAGACAGAAGACCTCTCTACCAAAATGCAAGGAACAAACAAAGTAATCATCCTCTCAAATACCCACGCCCTAGATCAAAACATCCTGTTAGTAGCCACACCCTGGGTCAAACCTCCTGTCAATAACCTTGAAGGAGCAAGAATAGGCCTGACCTCTCTGACCTTTGGTCAAGGTGGAACGAATCCACGTCTGTTGTCTCCAACATGGAACATTTGCTCTCTGCCCTCCCACACTGTATGCTGTGTGGTCATCCGTCCTCAGGTTAGGTCTGCAGTAGTCTGACTTCTCTATCAAAACTCTTGTATCTGCCTCCATCCCCCCAAGTAACCAGGCTGAGGATGGCTTCCTTCCCCTTTCCTTAGTGCTCAGTGCACGTTTCCCCTGCCTTCAAATTATTTAACCAGATTTTTGAGGGCAGTGACTAAATGGCATCTGGGGAGTGTTTCTGAGGGGGAAAGGGAACTTTAATTTTGCTTAACTCAAAAGACCCTGGCCGAAGCCTTGATGACTCTGAACCCTCTCCACCTGGTGGTCCACACTGGCTGTTGTTATCTAACAACATGAGTGTCCCGGGAGACTCATGGGACACTTTTGTTACGACATGGGGTTTTGTGTTGGCTCTTCCTGTCCTTGTGCTCCGGTCTCAGGTGTGCAGAGCTCCCTGTGCCAGCTTTCTCTCTTCACCTACGGTACCACTCCACCCAGCAGTGACCCAGCATGTGCAAAGAGAGGCCAGGGATGGAAACGGCGTGCTGGCTTCTTTCATAACTCACTTTGCTAACTGTCAAATAATATTTCTTGAGGGAATTTGTTTAAAGCCGATGCCCCTCGCCTGTGGTCTGGGTAATATTCTTGATGAGCCATTGGCACAAATCCTGTGTTTTTCTATGTGAAAATGGCTAACCATGAATGAAAATAAATCATGAAGAAAAGTCTAAAAAGAAGCTTTTCCTAAAACCTTGGTATCATGAAACTGGGAAGACTATGCCTGTATTTCCCCCCACTCCTGAGAAAGAAAAGCCCACTGTGGATTGTCAAATATGAGGGACTTGAATGTGGTTTAGGGTATGCTGGGATTACGAGCTCCGTAAGGCTGTTCTGTGGTTTTTAATGGGCAAGAGTGCACCAAGAGCATTGGACAGAGTCTGTCTGAGGATGGGAGGTGTCGGGTTTCTGCAGGGATCCTCTTTTCATCCATGGTGCTGAGCAGAGTGAAGGCAAAATCCATCTGAGTGCGGCAAATACTCCTGATGTGTGGCTGTTACAGCGGGTTAGAAAATAACCGTTTTCACGTGAATTGTTATAAATCATTGTGAGAGCAAAGAGGATTAGTCACATGACCAGCATCCTTCTAGGATGGTTTCCTCCCCAGGCCATTCTTTAGATTAGATACTTCGTAGCTGTTCGGGCTGCCCTGGGGACTGGAATGGGTTAACATTTTAGTCCTAGTCTCCCTTGCCCCTGTTGCAAAACCCCAAAATGTCTCCAAACATTACTAAGTGTTCCACAGGGCTTGCAAAGTCCAGCTGAGAAACAACATTCTAGAACATCATGGATGCGTGTGGGGCTGGAAGCTAACCATCTGAAATATCTGGCTGGAGTGTACAACTGGGCTTGAGATGGCCTAAGGCAGTTTCCATAAATGCTCTTGAGGGCGCCAGCCACCAGGGCCAAATTCTTGACCAGTGTTTGCCAGACAGACCTTGCCTTGCTCAGGATTTGGAAGATATCATGGGTGCTGTTTCTTGGGCCCAAGCTGAACTGATTTATATATTAGGATAATAAGTTTGAAAGCATAGCACTTGTTAGTTAATAAATCCAGCAGTTCAGAAAGGCTACAACGAAACCCACAAACCCACTCCTCATCCATCTCCAGAAATAACCAGAACTTATATGGCAACATTCTGAACATTTTCTTGCCTGTTCATGGATAGGATTTTGAACAGGGTATTTCTATATATATGACCAAAGATGGCGCAGCATCAGGAGTCTGGGGACACTATGCTTTAGAAACTGATGTTGAAATCTTAGATAATATTGTACACCGTCCTCACAGCTCTTTCCCCTTCTCTTTCCCGTGTTTATCAGCCACACCAGAGGGGCTAGTTTGCTGGAGTGTGTGCTCTCCTCTACAGCCCTCGCAGGCAGCCCTGTGGCTTGACAGGGGCTCCGGACTGAAGTGGATCAAGTGCTCACCGCTGCTCCTTCTCCTTGACTTTTACAATCCTGTTTTTCCAAAGTTTTGCATCGTCTTTTGGTTGATTGGATTTCATCACCAACTTTAAAAGAAAAGTTTCCATTTCCCGAGGCTTTTCCTTTCTACATTTGAAAATGGTGTTCTGCCTGTGTCGTCTGTCCGTCTCTGTCTCCCTGTGTGTTAGAACCTACATGACAGCACTCAGTGTTTTTAACTGTTCTCTGCTCGCTCCAGCTCCTGGCAGTCAGCCCTCACCTGGTGCCTTGTGGATGGAATGACTTGGGTGCTTCATAAAGAAATAGACATATTTCTTTTATGCCGGACTTCTTTTGTACAATGATTTCAATTTCATCTATGCTGTGGCGTGTTTCAGAATTCTATTCTTTCTCTATATTGAATAATGTGTGCAAATACACATTCCTATCTTATTTGTTCTCTTGTTGGTAGACATTTGGTTTTCCTTTCTCCGACTACTGTAAATACTTTGGCAGCAGAGATGGGCATCCAACTGCCTGAGTCCATGTGTATAATCTTTGGGGAGATACGTACTCGGAAGGAGAATTGCTGAGTCTTATGGTGAACACACACTCTCTTGTTCAACTGCCATATTGTTTCCCACGATGACTGTACCACTTTATATTGCCACCGGCAATGATGCGGGGGTCTAGTCCTGCCACACGCTGATGTTTTCACTCTCTGTTGTCTGGCCTTGCTCATTCCTTTCTCACAGTGTGTTGTTTTCCAGCAGTCATCCTGAGTGGATGAGAAATACTAGCCTGTGGCCTTCACTGCAAACCAGATGGCTGGAGAGATGCTGCTTTGCCCGTTAGAGTGGCCACACTTAAGTTTCCTTTAGCAATATTGTCTTAGTTAGGGTTTCTGTTGCCACAATGAAATGCCATAACCAAAGAACCAGTTGGGGAGGAGAGGTTTATTTGGCTTACACTTCAGCATTGCTGTTCATCACTAAAGGAAGGCAGCATGGGAACTCAAACAGGGCAGGATCCTGGAGGCAGGAGCTGATACAGAGGGGGGCTGCTTACTGGCTTACTTCCCCTGACTTGCTCAGCCTGCTTTCTTATAGAACCTAGGAACTGCAGCCCCGGAATGGCACCACACACACCATTGGCTGGGTCCTCCCCCACTGATCTCAAGGAGGCTTTTCCTCAGCTGAGGCTCCTTCCTCTGATGACTCCACTTGTGTCAAGTTGACACACAAAACCACGTAGTACAAGTATCATTATCGTGTGGTAATGTGAATCTTACAGCTTTTCGTTTTTCATCAGAAGTCAGAAATTTTGATTTTTGTATGAAGTCTTTGTATGTTTAAGTCTTGGTCAAATAATTCTTTTGTTAAATTCTTTAGGGGCTGGGGAAGTGACTCAATCAGTACAGCGCTTTCCTTACAAATAACTTAGCCTGTTTGGTGACTTTCAGGTCAGTGAGTCTGTAGCTAAAGAACCAGGTAGACTATACCTCAAAGAATGACACTTGAGGTTAACCTCTGACCTCCACATATATTCACCCACACATGCACCCGCAACACATGAGCACCACACCCCAACACAAATAAATGTACGCACGCCATCACCTTTGGTAGGCGGTGCCATTATAATTAAAGAAGTCAGAGCTGCAGGGTGTTTCCCATTTGTGCTCTCTTTTTAGCCGTTATTGACATAGCCACTTTCATTTTATACAGATGGCACTAGACTCTTACCACAAGGGTGGAAGCTTTTCAGGAATGAGCGTGCAAGCATGGTGGAAGCTCGCCGCCCTTCCGCCCTGGCCGGGGTATGATCAGCACGCACTGCCTCAGTTCTCTCTTGCCAGTGGGGGAGCACTACAAGTGATTGGAGGGAAAGAGAGGAATGCCTGTTCTCTCTGTCCGTGTCTATCTTCTGTCTCTGTTTCTGTCTCTTTCTGTGTCTCTTTGTTTTTCTGTGTGCCCCTGTGTCTCTGCCTCTCTTTGCCTCTCTCTGTCTTTCTCTCTCTCTGGCTGTATTTTCTCACCAAAAGCCTTACCTCCCCCTCATCGTGCTTTACACCGAAAGATGAAGATTAAAATCCTGAGATTATTATAGAGTCTGGCTCACACTAGCCCAAACTGCTGCCCAGGTCTCATGGCTTCTCTGTACCCTGTCCACTCAAAGACTTGTTTTAAAAAATGTTCCTCAGGGGCTAAGGGTGTTATTCAGTGGCAAAGTTCTCGCCTTGCCTCCCATGCCCAAACTGTGAGTTTGATCTCGAGTGCTGCAAAAACAAATGCTAATACTTCAAAAATAAATTAATATATAAACACATAGAATAAAATACCCCTCAGGGGCTCCAAAGAAGCCTCAGTAAATAAAGTGCCTGCCACTCAAGCCTAGGACACCTGTTGGGTTCCTTAGTGAAGCACATTGGCTCATACTCACGTGAACAAGTACACACCAGACACACTCACAGCATACACACTACACAGACAACACACACAGATTAACACATAGACACATGACACACACACATACACAACACATACCACACGTACCACACACACACCACACACACACAACACATACCACACACACCACACACACACCACACAGAGATAAACACACACACACACACACACACACACACACACACACACACACACGGGATTTGACCAGCACAATTCTATTGGGGAAGTAATAGGAACTCTGTCTGGAGTTTTAGATGCGGCTTGGACCGGAACCATGAGATATGAAGCTACAGAGTAAGGTATGTCTGACAGGCAGATGCTTACCAGTGTGAAGTATGTCCCAGGGAATTAGGGGAAAAGAAGTTCTCTTATGGTGGTAAAAAATGACCAGGGACCAAGATTGGCTAGGAAAAGGCCCTAGGCTGCTTTCCAGCCAGTGAGTCTTAGCAGAGAATAGTATGGACTGGGCAAAGAAGGGTAAGTGTCAGAGTCCTGGGAATTTATTGCTGGTACCTAGCACATGGCTTTAGATATATTAGTGTTTAATAAACCTGGTTGAATTGAATTGTTGATCCCCATGACAACTTGACTGACATTTTTATGGCATCTGCCCCATTCATAATTTTAAAGGTTTGTTGCTCAAGACCTGAAGGTGGTATTAACCTGAAAGAATGTATCTACTGTTAACAGAATCTGAGTGGTTTGAGATCTCCTCAAATAACCTTTGTGCAAACATTGGAATGAACCTTTATTTGATGCCTGGGGAGTAATCTCCCACTGCAGCTCATTTCATTTGGAGTTGTGTTTAACATGGAGCTGTTAATATGGCGTTTCCAATAAGTGGCCTTAGATGTGCAATCTGTGTTTAATTACTCTTGTTTGAGCTAGACCAGCAGAACAGGGCTATTCAGTAGAAGTCAGAGACTTGAGAACTTGTCAGGGAAATAGTTTATGATTTGATTTATGCCTGGGGATCCAAGAAGAGCGAGCAAAACTCAAGGCTTTATGAGATGGTGAACACATTCACTCCCGCCGTAGTCCAGGCTTTGGCCAAGTCCGATTATATAACTAGTAAACAATATCTTGGGGGCTTGTTTTTCATCCAGCATATTCCCAAGCTGCAGTTTTACTTGGGAAAATATGATTTCCTAAGCAATCATTAAGCCTGATGGTTTAGAGCAAACGACACAAAGTGCACACTGTTCCTTAAGATGTGTTTTCAGAGGCTTTCCTTGGGTGTTTTTCTTTGCTCTTTAAAACGAAACAACAACAACAAAAACCTTAGGTTGAATGTTTTATTGTGTGTGCACACACATTGTATGATGCTAGAAAACAGTCACCAGCAAATAATTAGCAGATTGAAAAGTGTTCATAATTCATTAGCAGTTAGGAAATAGAGACAAGTAAAAATAGGGGCTCATGTGCATCACAGACTCACCCGTTGGAGATGGGGGGGCATATGGTTCCCACAGAACTGTCGCCTCATTCTATGGAAAAGAACTGATCTTGCTCTAACAAAGGTCTATCCTCTGCTAACAAAGGTCTATCCTCTGCTAACAAAGGTCATGGAAATAGCTTATGTATTTGTTTTTCTCGACACTTAAGGATTAATGCCACGCCCATGAATCCCTTGACCCCTCTCCCTTCCTGCTCATTTAGAGCAGCTTGAGGACCTGGAACCATATCTGTCCTCTCAGGGCACCTAGTGCAGAACCTTGACCTTGAGTGTCTGTCTGGATAAGGGAATCAGCAGATGTCGGGGAGCCCACAAATGCCAGCCAGGAACACGCATCCCTCGCAAGGTCCCCAAGATAATATGGCAGGCTTTGGAAAACCAGAAGTGTAGTTCCACTTGTACTAAAGGTGGGGTGGGGGTGGTGGATGACTCAAAAGGCGTCATTGAGATATCACAACAATATTGTGGTCCAGTGGCTCACAGCTGCAGATGGAGTGGATCCAACACGCCGGATGCTAACTGTCAGTGACGGTAGTTCAGTGCCTGAATTTGACCGGATTGCTGGTCACAAAGGAAATGGACCATCAGTGAGAAGTCACACAGAGGAAAACAGGATTAGCCCGAGGGGGTTGACCAAGGGGTTCTGCCATGACCCCATCATTCCTTGGACACACATGGTTCTGAAAATGTTGCTCTCCTGAAGATGTTGCTGGGAATATTCACCAGAGAGGTCATGGGGTTAGAGAGGAAGTTAGCCGAGCCAAGCACTTTCTGCATGAAGAGCAGCTGCCCTGGGAAGGACACGATTCTTCAGGTCTTACCACAGAGGCACGAATGTGATGTTGGGTTAAACAAACTTTGATTGGGTTCATTCAACAATTTGCCTTACAAAACAGTGTTCACACAGAGTCTAAATAGTCGCGTAAGCCAGTTTAAGGCGATGTTGGGAAGAGGAATTGGGAGAAACGGTACCCACTAGTAAACAAAAGTTGCCTGGTCTGGGTTATCATGAAGCCAGCTGTCTTTGTGGCCACTAGGTTTTAGGGACTGAGCTGGTCATAGTGAAGCTATCCCATACCTCTTCTCTCAGGTGGCTGGTGGTCACCACACAGCCTGGTAAGGCCCTACCCAGTTCCCATGAATGACTGTCCCTCCATCCTCCACAGCCCTCTTCTGCAGCTTGATTCTTGACAATGGTGATTGATATTATTTCATATTTTTGTGGTAATATTAAGCTATATTCACAGGTCTCTCTGATAAGTTGGCAACATGATCTGCTTCCTGCTGTAGAAAAGCAGATATAGTTATTAACGGAACTCAGTTGGGTTCAGAAGCCACATCTAGCATGCTTATCAGTGACTTGGGGAACACATGGAAGCTACAAGGTCAAGGAGCATGGCCTAGAGATGGTTGCTGGGATCAGGGTCCAAACAGACCTCAGCAGGCTGAGCTCCCAAGCCAAAATCACCAAGAAGAGATTCATTGGTGATTAATGTTAAGTCTTGCACAAGCATTGCCTGGAGAGCTGGCTCTGCCATCATTATTTTGATGTTATTTTTAAGAACAACAGTTGCTGTCATTTGTGACACACTCACCAGCTACACAGAGACACTGTGTGGTTTCCTTTCCCCTTGTGTGTTTTAAGTATTGTGTGAACGATGGTGACTAGCTGTTTAACCTGAGTGTTATGAAGGTTAAAAGCTTATCATAACAGCTTTAATCATATGTAATCCTGCCTCCAAAGGGGGTTCCAATAAATGGTGTGTCTGAAATAAGAAGAAAGGGGGGGAGAAGGGAGGGAGGGGAGAGGGAGGAAAGGAAGGAAGAAAAGACAGAAGGAGTAAGGGAGGATGGAGGGGAAAGGGGAGGGAAACTTTATCAAAAATTTGGCATGGGTTAAGGAAATAGCTTAGTTCAGTTCTGAGAACCCACATAGATAAGTCAGGAAGGCCGGGAGGTGGTGGCGCACGCCTTTAATCCCAGCACTCAGGAGACAGAGGCAGATGGATCTCTGTGAGTTCGAGGCCAGCCTGGTCTACAAGAGCTATTTCCAGGACAGGCTCCAAAGCTACAGAGAAACCCTGTGTCGAAAAATCACCAAAAAAAAAAAAAAAAAAAAAAAAGAAAAGAAAAAAGAAAAAAAGAAAAGTCAGGTATGATAGCCTGTGTTTGTAATCCCAGCACTGGGGAGGCTGAGACAGATGGCTCTCTTGGGCTGGTGAGACGGGTCTGTCAAAGAAGTGAGCTCCAAACTGATATGAGACCCTGTTTTAGAATCAAAAATCAAAGTGGACTGCTCCTGAGAAATGACATCCAAGATTTTTCTCTGTTTTCCACATCTGTGCATACATGACTGCACTCACCCACATGTGCACATGCACACACACACGCACAAGCACACATGCACATACACATGGGAATATGGATCATTGGGCAATACCTGGCTTAGGCTCTTTTTAGATATAATGCCACAGTCTAGACACTGCATTTTGAGATTTAAAATTTGCATCCTTAATTGTGTGCAGAGATTGAACACAGTCACGAAAGAGCGGAAGGCGTTTGGGGTATTAGCCCAGTAATGGAGGCTTTGGGGAAATCTAGGAGGGTTCTTCCAGAGGAGAGGAGTGAGGTTCATTGTCAGATTCTTTAGAGGGATGGAAATTCTGGGAAAGGAAGACCAAAAGAGAGAAGTGGCTGAAATCAAGGACATTGTTGCTACTTTGTAGCTAGGAAGAAAGCACAACGGGGCCAGTGGTTGGCAGAAAATGCCTCTGGGGTCAGTGGACCCAACCATCCTAACAGAGAAGCAAAACACCGCCAGGACGCCTTGAGATGCCATTTGCTTTCTGTTTTCTTAAGAGGAAAAAAAAATCTGACGGATCCAATCAGAGAAACCAGATGTTTTCATTTTATAATGTGCCCGTTTTAATTATTTTAGAATCAAGATGTTTTCTCTAAGTGAAGGTGGAGGAGCTGTGGAAAGAAACCCGAGTCTAACTATAAATGGAACAGATGGGATGGCGGAGTAAAAACAAATTAAAGCAATATTGCAGGGAGCTCTCAACTTTCGCTTAAAAAATATATGATGATATTTTTCAACTTTTCACATTTGACCAATTCATAGATCGAGTGGCAGGATGAAAAGCCAATTTCAGCTGTGTATAGTTTAAGCATTTGCCTAAACGGTCTGGACTTACCCCGTCGAGAAGTCCAGATGAATGCATTAAACTGCTAATTGTATTTTTCTATGAATTGGAATTTTATATTTTATACTATGTTATAGACAGGGTTGTGTTTGATGACTTTCAGGGCAGAAAATTGATCCGAACAGTGTTCTTAATTAGAACAGTCAATAGTATGGGTTTAATTAGCTCCCGTTCCTGATGACAGATTTGGTCAGCGGCCAAATATTTATTCCTTCTGTCTCTCTGTTTGAGGCTGCAGTACTGTTCTATGGGGCTGTTCACTGTGCTATTAATAGAAGCTGTCAGACCCGGTGACCGGGGGCACTTAAGTAAAAGTTATTGGAAAACCTTTTCTGCACCCTGCCTTTTTATTTTCATTTTGGTTTTGAAGGTCTTCCCTACCAATCCCCTTCTTAATTAACTTTTTTGGGGAGGGAATGATGAGGTAACTTGCCTGAAGGCTCAGGGCAACCTGAGCCATATCTAATCCAGGCACATGCTGTCATTCATTACTGTGTCCTGGTTTCTCTACATTCTCTGCCTTACGACCTACCTGTTAAATCCTGTCTGACTTGACCATTTATTTCCACATTCCAAGAGGATAGGGTTTTGTTCCTTTGCTTATCTGCTTGATTTTAAGGAAGACATTTTGCGTTTTTTCTTTTAGAATATGGTAGAAGGGGCTGGAGAGATGGGTCGGTGGCTCAGACTTGCTGTTTCTCAGAGGGCTGGGGTTCAGTTATCAGCACCCGTTCTGGGGGATCACAGTCACCTGTGACACCCCTCCAGGTGATCTAATGCCTCCCTTCTGCCCTCCAAAGTAGCCTGCGCTCACGCGAGTGCATGCACTACCCCACCCCAGACACAGGAATACATATAACTAAGCATAAAAACAAGCCTTTTAAACATGCTTCGAAATAGGGAGACACAACACAGAATGTTGCTTAAGTCATCCAAAGCCCTCCCACTCTCTCACCATAGCATTCTCTTTCTCTGGGCATCTCTTGGTCTGTCCACAAGCAGACTTGCCCCTGTTAAATAAGACATTATCATCTCATGATTGTATTTCGACCTAAAATACTCCAAAGAAAGAAAGAAAGAAAGAAAGAAAGAAAGAAAGAAAGAAAGAAAGAAAGAAAGAAAGAAAGAAAGAAAGAAAGAAATTTCAAAACCACTGAAAACATCACCCAGGAAAGTCCACCTGGCTCGATGTTGATTCCTAAGGCTTAGGCACATTTGCTGCAGACAACGGGTAAAGGAAAGCCAGCAATGCTATTCCTCTTGTGACTTTTCTCAGGGACAGAGGCGGTTTGATGTGCGTTCTTGCAGCCCATGCTCCTGTACTTTTGCTGCTGTGTACGAAGACAGAGAGAAACTTTGTGTTTTCACTTTAAAGAAATCAAACCACACCAGCCTTTTCTACTTCCTTCCCTCCACTAATAGATATAAGACAGTCTTTCCTATGCTAACCATAAGACTATCAATGTTTATATGGCATATAATTTTCTTGGCATTTTATGGTTTCAGCGCTTTAATATAAATTTCTAAGATATCTGGAATTCATTCTGACATATTTTAAGAATTTATAGATTTTTCTAAAAAGTCTTTTTTATTAGATTTATTATTCATTTTGTTTTATGTGTGAGTGTTTCACCTGTATGTGTGTTTATGATCATATGTGTGCTTGGTGCCTGCTGAGGTCAGAAGGGGCATGGGCTCTCTGGGGTCTGGAGTTATGAACAGTCATGAATTACTCTGTGTGAGCTGGGCATCGGATTTGGGTTCTCCGTGAGAGAAACACATGCTCTTAACTGCTGCGAAGTTTCTCCCAACCAAGAGTTTATCTATTTATAAAAATAATCTTTAATACTAGTACTTAGGAGGCAGAGACGATGAGGTAGGGTGCACATAAACTCAGTGTCTGCACGAGCTACATCGTGAGACGCTAGCTCCAGAATTAAAATAGTCTAAAGCTACTTTTAGTAGATAAAATAAAAAGTGCTTTGTAATAGACTTAGGTGATAATTGACTTCTATAATTGGCTGTCCCCCCCCCATCCAGACCTCAAGAAACACTCATTCCGAGGAAGACAAAGATGGCAATTGGGATGCTTGGGGCGACTGGAGCGACTGTTCCCGGACCTGTGGCGGAGGAGCTTCCTATTCTCTGCGGAGGTGTCTGACGGGAAGGTCAGTGGGTGCTTGGCCCCTCCTGGGGGGACTGTGTCACTGCCTCTGGGTGGCACAGAAGGGGAGGGGTTGTGGCTCTGAAGTGTCTTATTCAGTGACTTACTATCTACCACAAACATTAGCCAATCTCAAGTTAACATATTTATATGGGAACAAACCTACTTCCTGGTATGTCACCGTGTCCTATTTACACAGTCACAGGGTTTCAGGAAAACCAGACACTTTGGTCCCAAGAAAGTGAAGGCCTGTTAAGTTCAGTTGCCAACTTGATATTATCAGGGTTCGGGGACAAATGTTGTCATCTTGGTGGCAGTCCTTGTGACGCTGCCACTGAAATCTCTTTCTTCTGTGAATGCACCATGGATGAAGAAGGTAATGTAGGAACTGGGGAGCCGACACAAGGGGTAAAGTGTGTGCTTCACAAGCAAAGAACCCGAGTTCAGGTCCCTGGAACCCACAGAAAAGTCAGGAGTGGCGGTGCACACTCGTGACCCTGTGTTGGATGGGCGCAGCAGCTCCCGTGGTGTAACGGTTAGTGTTCTGGACTATGAATTCAGCGATCTGAGTTCATATCTCGGTGGAAACTGTTCCTTGAGGAAGAGACCTGGTCAGTTGTCCTCATCAACTCAGACCATGAAACCCGGTATAGATGGGCTGCCCATGCCTGCTTCAGCATTGCCAGAGGCATGTTCCACTTCATAGGGTGGGCAGAGACACGTGGATCACAGGCCTTGCTGGTCAGCATGTCTAGCCAAAGTGGTGAACTAATGTTCAGTGAGAGATCCTGCCTCAAAAATTAAGAGGGAGCTACGGGGACATACGTACACACGAGTGAGCTCACCCACGTATTCAAATGCATACAACACACACACATACATTTTTTTAAAAGTCTTATAAAGAAGGTAATACACGCTCTGCTTTCACCTCTTAGATCCATTTCTACTAAAATGTCAGATCACTTTAATTTTAATAGCCCACTAGTCTCTGGGAATCCTGCGCTCGCTGTTTTTGAGGTTGTGACCCATGGAAGAGTTTAAACCATGATTCTTGGGTAAGGCTCAACCTCAGGTCGATGGACTCTCATCTTCTGGTCCCAGACAAAAATCTCCTAGATTACGGCAGCTGTCTTCACATGTAGGATGCCGTCGGGTGATGGAGTGAACTGGCTTTTACTGTTTATCTTCAGCTACAGAGAAAAGACACAAGGGAAGCATATTTTCTTCTGCTCAGTTTGCGGTTCACGTAGATCTTGTGCAGGTGTATTAGAAAGTGATGAAGTATGTCCTTCAATTTCTTCGAGACAGTGCAGGCTTTGGTGCATGAAGAGAGCAGAGTCTTTGAGAAGGAAGACACATTGGTCCACTCAGGAAGGCACGGCAAGGCTGCTGGAGCAAGGTTGTAGTTTCATCTAAAGAAATTTTGATAGAACATCAGCTTAGGTAAATGGATACAGACTTGAAACCAGGCTTAGTTTAGTTTATCAGGGTTATGCTTGATCCCTCCTGTTTTCTTTCATCTTTGTTGGGAAATTAAGGCTCTATTACTCTGAATACATTGTGATATGCAGAAGAATCATGTTGTGTCAGGATATATCAGGATATATCTATATAGGTATAGATTTATGGATCCTACCGAGATCTTTGTCAGAGGACCACATACCAATGGACAAGGGGAGGGCAGTGACTTCTATGGTGAAGGATAAGTTCCTCTCCACTGCTGGTCAGTCACTAAGGGGAGAAGGGTCAACCTGAAAGCTGAAGGGGGAGCTTGGATGTGTCTTTGTAACCTCCAAATATGAGGAACATGAATAATTTTAAATTAATAATAGCTGTAATGGTAAAGAAGTGGTATTTGTTCCATTGTCTTCCTTAAAAAAACGTATCCTGTACTCACGTTTGTTAAAAAAGAATTTAGAAGAGTATATTAATGGATGATAATTTTCCCCTCACCATAGATTCAAAATATTTACATGTTTATATATTCTTGATTCACCTGAAATTATTCTGGTCTTGCTTATAAACCAATCTTGCCATGTGATGCATCTCAGGAAGCCTGTGAGCTTGTGGCTTCTTCATCCTAAGTGGGCTATGTGTGGATAAACAAAGCATGGCTCGACTTCTGGCTTTCCTGCTGAAGGTGTGGGCAGGAGAGGAAGGGACCATACTGCTGTGAGTAGGGCACAGTGTTCTGTGGCTTATCAGGTGGTTCAAGCTGGCTCCTAGGAGGGCTTTGGGATTTATCTGATCCCCTGCCCATCTCTGACCCCAGTCCACTGAGTTCTCTTGTCTCCAGTTTCCCTGATGTGTGTTATCCAGTACACCTCGTCTTGTAATGCAATTTACACAGAAGCCTGGCCAGGTCACTATTGGGTATCAAGCTGAAGGGGATGACTGAGGGAATGACTCCCTCATGCCAAAATCTCCCAGTAACAAATACTTCAGTCATTAGGGTTGGGCTGTTTAGATCTCTCCCCCACTGCGCCCACTCTTGTGCTGGCCCATTGCCAGCATCCATCCCTCTCGTTTTTATGGAATTCTTCCTCCCCCAACAGATTCCCAGGCATCTAAAACTGTCTTCATTTTATTTTTGAATTGCAATGGTAAATTTCCACAACTATGTGATGGTATAGATTTGATTTCTCATGAGAAATTGGAAGGTATTACCACACCATTTCATAAGGTCAAACGGCAGATTGAGAAATCTGAGTCCAGATTCTTTTCTTTCTTCCTGTCTAAACACATAGAGATACCATTGTGATGTTCACTAGAAAACACATTCCCTTCAAGCCCCCTCTTTCATTAGCCAATTCTATGTTCACGTCTTTGTTGGCTTGTTATGGCCCCAACCCCTAACCCTATTCATATAGATTCCTTTCTTTTTGTCCATTTGCCCTGCTTCTTTGCTTCCTGGGAAATTCTCTCTCTCTCTTTCCAACCCATCCCACCAATTCTAGAGGGTAACCCAGAGCAATGACCACAGTCTGATTGTTTGGGAGTTTCTGGGATCCCAGTGACCGACAACACAAAGGGAGGGGAGCTACATCTGGCATTAGGCTTTTTGTTTGATTGCCTATAACGTCTGGGAGAGGCATTGCCCCCATATAGGGTAAATCTATTAAAACTTATATACATTTATGAATATAAACACACACTCATTTATATTTCAGGAAACTTCTGCAATAAGAGATTCCCATCTGGCTTTTTCAGAGGACTTCAGGGTTTGTTATCATCCTCAAAGCTTTCTGCTGCAGCAAGGGATGGAAGCTAGGGGCTAACTACTCCATGCTGTGATTGATGTCCCTGCTCTTTGTTTTTAATGTTTATTTTTGCATATATAAGATATATATAATGAGGAACTTAATCAGGACATTTTGGACAGGCATATGAGTGTCATCAATGTTGCTTATAGGTGCATGGATACCTCCCCAGGGGCTGCACCCTGACAAAGATGTCTTTCCCTCTCTGGTACCTATTGACTGGCTATAGATCCCCCAGGTGGAAGATGCCTTGTGCCTCCCCCCCCCCCACACCAGATGGACTCAATCTTGTGCAGGTCTAGCACAAATAATCATGGCGGTTGTGAGTTCATTGTAGTGTAATATTTATGCTGTGTCTGGAAGATAGCGTTCCAGAGTACCCCACCCCTTCCTCTGGCTTGTGCGTTCCCTCTGCCCCTCTTCTGCAATGTCCCCTGCACGCTGGAGGGTCTGATGCAGATGTCCCCTTTGTGGCTGAGCTTTCAAATGTCACTTATTTTTATCACATGACCAGTCGTGAGTCTCTGCACTCACTGCTGCCCACTGAAAACAGAAGCCTTCCTGACCACAGGCAGCCTTTTTTAAGTTCTGCAGAAAAAATTGAGTCATTTCTGGCAATCCCAGGCTATTGCATCAGAATTTAACTTTCGCTATTCTCCAAAGCCAAAGATATTCTAAGTATAAAATAGACAATTGAGATAGCCCCCCCATTACAGAATTTGAATTTGTAATATAAATATTCTTACCTAGCCAGGCAAAGTCTATAAGACGTTGCGAGAAGAATTTACAACATTTTTGTAGAAAGTTTTCCAAAAAAAATTAAAAAAGGTAATTATTAAAATTCTTTTTGTGAATCAAATATAACACTAATTCCAAAACCAGAAAAAGCATATACAGAAAGAAAACTATAGATCAATATAGGCCATAAATATAAAATATAAAAGTTATAAATTGAATACGATCAATTATTGTTCACAAATCTTTAAGAGAATTGTGCATCAAGATGAATTTAGTTCAGGGTTGTAAGGCTGGGCTGGGCAGTGTTGGCACACACCTTTAATCTCAATACTGGGGAGGCAGAGGCAGACAGATCTCTGTGAGTTTGAGGCCAGCCTGGTCTACAGAGTAAGTAAGACTGGCCCAATCTTCCAGAGTCAGTTATTGTAATTTTAATAGGGTAAAGAAACCGTACATAGGGTCCTATCAGTTGATGCAAAGAAAGTATTTGACAAAAGTCAACACCAATCTATTATAGAGAACTCTTGGGGAAAAAAAGGACTAAAAGGGACTTCCTCAATTTGATAAAGAACACCAAAGACCTGCAGCTCACAGAGACTTAGCAACAAGCCCTGTGGTTTCCTCCTAACATCAGGAATGAGGCCCTTGAGGGAGGGAGGCTGCTCTTCCCTCCGTTTCTCAGCAGAAGGCTGCACTTTTATGCAGCCAATAAAGCAAAGAAAGAAAGAAGAACCTTTGCTTGCAGAGGACATTGCTGTCTACACAGAAAATCTCAAGGAGTTGATGAAGCAATTTATGCAACTAAAAAGTGACTTTAGCAAGGTCTGAGATGCAGAATAAACATACAAAACCCACAGTGTTTCTCTTACCAAATGGACAGTCACGAAAATTTAAAATATGACATCATTTAAAATCATCCTAAACCCAAGCATAAATCTATCTGGACATATATAGAGGGCTGTGAAGTACTAAAGAGAGACATGAAAGATGGGGGTGGGGTGCACCAGCTGCCTTTGCAGAGCCTACAAGCTCAGTTCCTGGCACCCACAGCAGATGGCTCACAAGTGCCTGTAACTCAGATTCCAGGCGATCCAACGGCTTCTCTGGCTCCCGCTGACTTTCCCCCTCCCATATACATGTGTAAATAAAATAAACGGATCTTGAAAACAAATGAAAGCTATAAATACATGGAGAGGTAGTTTGTCCACAAGTTGCCAGACTCAATATGGTAAATGTATCATTTTTCCTAAGTTGATGTATAGGTTTAACTATGTTTCTCTTAAAATGCAAACAATATTTTTTGTGTGGATGGAGATGAGATTATTCTAAAATTTAGATGGAAAATCACAGGCCCTGGAGTAGGTGAGATAAGTGGAGAACAGGAACAGAGTAAGTCAGTCAGCTTATGTCATATGAAGACATAATCAAGAGGGTGGCTTTGGCAGAGCGACAAATGAGATGATTGATGGGGCCACTTGCAACAGCAGGCTGTGAGCCTTAAAAACCGACTGTTAGGGCAGAAAATCTAATCAGAAAAGGAGTGAAGGATGAGCGAGTGGATGCAGAGATAGTCAATGAATACATGGGAAGGGGCTCAGCACGGCTGGCTATTGTAAACTAAACCATAGCGAGACACAGTCATATATTGACTAGAACATTCATGGAAGGAAACCGTTGACAGGCGAACATCTGCCAGGGATGCAGGGAACTAGATGATTCCTGGTGGTGGGAGTGTAACTTGGTCTAGTCACTCTGAAAAAGTTTCTTTTTTATTTCTTTTTGGTTTTTCAAGACACGATTTCTCTGCGTAGCTCTGGCTGTCCTAGAACTTGCTCTCTAGGCTAGACTAGCCTTGAACTCACAGACATTCCCCTGCCTCTGCCTCCCAAGTGCTGGGAATGAAGGTAAATGAAGGATTAAAAGAAAGGCATCATTGATGTACTGAGCAACCTGGGTGGATCTCTGGGAATTCAGACGATCTTTGGAAAAACAAGTCCAAAGTTCTGCTTCATCCTGCTCATGAGATATTTTTTTAAATGATTAGACTTTTAGAAGTGGAGAATGGATTAGTAATTGCCAAGTGGTGGACGAAGAGGGGAGAGAGGAGGCACAGCTACTAAAGGAAGCTTGCGGGAGCCCTGTGATGGCGGTAAATGTCCTATACTTTATCCACGTGAGTGGCGACACCCTGGGTGTGTCCCTGTGCCAGACTTCCTTAAGATGTCACCTTTCAGAGAAACTGAGTGGAGAGTAGACAAAACCTCTGAAATATTTCTGACAATTTCACAGAAATTTTACACATTTGACCACTCCCTAAAAACTCCAGGTAAATGCATGCCTTTCAAACTAAAACTATAGGAAATTAAGGGAGAATCCACAGAGAAAACTGAAGGCCAGGATAGTGAGTGTATAGCCGATTCTCTGCCCGCCCTGGTGATGGAGGTGGGAACCCAGCTTTCAGAGGGTTCATTCCACCTTAAATACAGGAGCCCAGGCCTGGGGAGTATGTGAGACACAGCTTAGGAACCGCAACCCTAGATTAAAGGAAGGACCTTTGTGGTTCACACACCTCCCAGACAGGTTTTGTATACCAGCCTAAGGAATTAAATATGTGGATCTTAATTACGAATGGGAAAAGTTTCCACTGTAGAACACGGGTGCTGCTGTTCTCCCAAGAGTTCCGGGGGCACATCTATTGACCAACTTAAACTGTGTTTGTTAAGAAGGCTGAATGCGTATAGCCTGCAGGCTGTGGAGGCTTGCAATGGAAAGTTAGCATAAAGGTGGCCTTGTTATCTACCGGGACTAAGCTATGGAATCCACCTGTTAACAGAGGAGTGGAGAAAGTATATATATATATATATATATATATATATATATATATATATATATATATAAAATGGAATTTTATTCAGCCATAAAGAACAAAATTATGTCATTTTCAGGAATGTGAATGCAACTGGAGTTTATCATATTAATCAAATTAAGTTAGACTCGAAAGACAAATATCATGTGTTTTCTCTCATGTGTGTATTCTAGATTTTATACTGATATATAAATCATGTATGCACGCATGGCGTGAAAAGATCTATCTCGGGAAATGAAGGAGACAGACAGGAGGGTGATGGGCGAGAAAGGGAGACTCTGAAGCACTGGGGTTGGACATGTTCAAAGTACATTGTGTAGTTGTATAAAAAATGTCCTTTTGGAACCTAGTACCATGTGCACCGAGTACCTGCCAGATGTAAAAAGTGACCCTCATGAGCCTGGCAGTGGGGAGGGATCTGGAGAGAGATTCCCACCAAGAGAGCTCTTGCAGCACAAGTTTGCAGTCCTGAAGTGCAGAACTGCAGAGGAAACATTAGCCCCAGCCAGGTGTCAACAGCAGTTCCAAGACTGAAGGAGGAAAGTCAGGCAGTGATTCATCCGATGAACGATTGAACCCTGCTCCCCAAATCCTAGCAGAGTGTCTCATCATGAGGGGAAGCCACGTGGTCTTTAACCGCGATTGTAAAGGGAAGACTTCCTGCTGTCGCTGTCTGTATTCAGTGTTATGCTTGGGGTCCTAGTCGGTGTAGCCAAAGTAGGAAGACAAGAATACACACCATTTAAGGACTAGAAGAAATAACTCTCAGGACTCACAGCTCAAGTAGCTAGAGAATCTAAGAGCACCTGTATACCAATAAGGGGGCCAGTTGCAGAATTCGCTGGAGAATTCTAGGCAAGACTCATGCATAAATGACTGGGCTCTGACTCCGTGGGAGGAGCTAGAAAGCAGCATTCTGAAAGGCAACATGTGACCTATTAAGAAATTACAAAATATTTAGCAACGACTTCTATAAAGAATGTGTAAGACCCCTCTAACACATGATCGTAAATAGGAAATCTCAGCATCAGAAAAATGCCAATGGGGAACAAGTATAAAGATCTGAGCCGCTCAGATAACACCTGCTCACCAGGAAACAAAGCCCACAGCAAATAGGTGGAGACAGAAATACGAACCAGAAACTGAGAGATGCAAGCTGCGTTCTTGAAAACAAAAGAAAATATCCAGTCACCGCTGCCACCACCAACAAAAAGGGTGTGATGAGCTTCCTTGTTCTCCAGTTTGGGAAAATTTACAAAGTTTTAAAATGCCAAATTATTGACCTCAGTGTGTAAAAATGAAAACAACCACACATCCTAAGAAGTGCAGAGGAAATGGAGAGAATTTAGAGAACAATCTGCAGTGCTTGCCAGATGTCTGTTCCCCAGAACATTCTGATGTGTGTGCCATAGTCTATACTGACATGTGTCCCACAGACACGCTGATGCGTGTCCCACAGTCCGTGCTGATGTGTGTCCGGCAGTCTGTGCTGATGTTTGTCCCCTAGACATGCTGATGTGTGTCCCACAGTCCACGCTGATGTGTGTCCTACAGTCTGTGCTGATGTGTGTCCTACAGTCCGTGCTGATGTGTGTCCCACAGACACTGCAGGTTACTCTGTGGTGACAGGCATTTCTCACTGCGGAACTACAGATGCCTTTTAAAATCTGGAATTACCTGAGATCATCAATGTTAAGGAAAATCAATTGATTCTTATCAAAATAATCCATAAATAAATTTTATAAACGGAAGAACAGTATTCAATGAACAAGTATTAGAGTGTGTCAATCCATATAAAAATAAATTTCAAGTGGCTTAAAGTCCATCTATGATTATAAAGTTTGAAATAATGTAGATGGATACCACTATGCTTTCTGGGTAGTGAAAAATTCTTTAGCAAAGTTATAAAAGCCCAACTTATAAAACAAACATTGACATTTATTAATAGTTACAAGTAGATTGCTGTCATGTCATGACAATGAGTTGAATTACATTTGTGAACACGAAGACTCTCTAGAACAGTGCCCAAGGGCTCTGAAATAGCTTAGTCGTTCAAGTGCTTGCCAAGGAAGTTTGAGGAGTTCGAATTCCCATAATGCCTGTAGATTCTGGGCAGTGTAGCAGCCCACCTATAATTTTGGCTTCTTAAAGCAGAGATGGAGGATCCCCAGAGCAAGTTGGCCAGTGAGATTGGCCAAATCAGTGAGCTCTGGGTTTGAGAGGCTTTGACCTGCAAATAAGGATGAATTTCCATGTGCATGTGTACCCATGTTTACGCGCAGATGCACATGGGTTTACATTTACACATGCACGCACATACAGACGCACGCTCGCCCACATACAAACATTTCAAGAGCCGTAAGTGCACCCAAATCTGTTTCTATGTTTAATTTCATTCCATTTCTGAAATGCGTCGTGAAGCCTGTGAACCTCCAAATTTGTTGTCTCCCTGAATTGATCTGATTTAGCCAAGCGTATGATCCTACAAGATACCCTAAACTTGGTGTGTATATATGTGCATAAAATACGTGCCTGTGTGCAGAATTATGTGTTCCATATATGTAATGTCTAGAAGGTCAGCGGAGATACCAGCTTGCTTTGGTGTCTCCAGTAGGTATATGGATGGCAGTGTATTTCCTCATCCCACGTGGCTCTAGGCATGAGGCCAAACCCGAGTCGCAGCCACCTGCTCCATGCCCCCCACAAAGGGACAGTAGTATCACCTTGCACACAAACTGGATCGGATTCATTTGAGAGAAGAATAGTGGGTTTTTAAAGAATTCAAGCCATCTTGCGCCCCACCGTTTGGTCCCTCACAGGCAGGCCTTATTCGTTCTTGACTCAGCCCTGCATTAAGATCTCTTGCTGCCACTCTGGAGTACCCTAAAGTACTCCGAGTTATTAAGGAGGAAACCCACTTCCCTCGGAAGGCTTATCAGCTCCCCTTGAAGAGCCACAGAGACTGATTAAGACTCCATAAATCTTGAGCATTTGTGGTCAGTTTTTCTTGGAAGAGGAGGCTGGAGACCATTCTATACAAAGCCTAACAGACAGCCATCCCGAGCTTTTAGAGATCATCCCAGCGGCGGTTTCTCTTATCAGTGTGCTCCTTCAAATGAAGACTTCGGGGAAAGAGAGGAGCGCAGCCACTTTGCTTATTTATTTCTCCATGGATAGAGTTATTTCAGAACTTGGCTCCACTGAAATATTCCAGTCAGTTCTTTTGCACGGCAAACCATGCCCCAACCACATGTCTTTTTTTTTTTTTTCTTTAGAAACCTGTGAGTTGATCCTCTGGCCCAGTCCCAGTCCCAGGAACCACAGGTTCAGCACCACTACTGTTTTAAAATTAATGTATTTTTATTCTTCAAAACATATGCTTCTCAACCTTTATGACACTAGTTTTTGAATCAATCTATCACCAAGTGAATATTAAATTATAGTACTATAAACTCCAGGGAAACTTTATTAATGTTTGTAATGTGTTCTCATGTGACCCCAGCATGTTTTTTAGATAGTCATAAATTCAGACTTTAAAAACCTTCCGTTCTAGGGTGCTATGAGTTTTGTAATGGGTAGAGAAATTTTGCTGGTGAAACATTGTTCTTTCGTTTTCATATGCTCCTGATAGGCATCAGGTCTTTCATATGCTAATTATAGTGGTATTAAAAACACACAAGTAATATTTTTGCAGCTCAAAAGGAATATTTCCAGAATAAGCTGGCAGTTCCTGCTTGGGGAATTAGGGCCCTCACGTCCTTAACTCTAAAATAACTTGCATTTCATTTTATGCTTGTTTCATAAAGCAGCCATTCATTTTCCGACTAAATGGCAACCCAAGCCGGCCACATCAATAGAGGCCGCCCGTGGGCAGAGTGTGCGTCAGGCTGGAGGACGGGAAGGAGAACGCTAAACGTGGCAGCCTGGTGGCTGGTTTGTAAAGCGAGCTGAGCACTAATGCCCTGGTGTCTTCATATCTACATCCTGGTGCCCAGTAAGCTCACCATAGACTTTGTGGATGAGGGAGAACGTCCAGCAGAGTGGTTTATGTTTGGAAAACTCTTGGAATGAAATTCTTGTTTTCTGTTGTCCCCTTCGAAGCCCTTGAAGTGGGATGTATGGGAGGGATGCATTTGGTCTTTAGGCTTGGAGTCTGGGGCTCTGTGTTCACACAGGTGACTCCTGGACACGTGGGTGACAGCTGGGTTTGTGGGCCTTGGCTAGGTAGCCGGCAGAGCTGACTTGAGACACAGCCATGAGACAATTTAACTCTTCTCTTTTAGGTTAAATTTCTATTTGGAAAAAATGTTTTTATTTAAATAGGCAAAATTAAACAATTATTAAAATTCATGTAAAAAGTATTTCTAAGATTTTAAATTACTTTTAAAGAAATTTCTCTTCCTTGTGCACTCCCAAGGGTTTTTAGTTTTTGGTATTTCTATTAATTCTGATTTTCTATTGAGCCATTTCCCTTCAATTTTTCTTTCTCCTGAAATTAGGAAACTTGATTGAGTAAAATAAAAATAAACTATAGTAAAAATGTTTTCGAAAAACTGATGTCAGAGGACATCAGTCCGTGCAAAGAACAAATTCTAAGTGAATTAAAGCCCTTTAGGGTTATAAGCTGACATGACAGAAAGCCTTTGGAAGTAGCTTCCCTGATCTAGCAGCCAAGTCCCTGTCTCCAAAGACACAACAAAAAAAACAACAAACACAAGAAGGGTATCAGACCCAGTAATATACAGAGTAATCATTACAGAAGAGATAATTTAGAGAAGCATTTGTTGATCTCTTTGGAACACCACACACACACACACACACACACGCACACACACACGCACGCACGCACACACACACCATAACTCCAGAGATTATGTAGACCCTAGAGTAAGAACAAAGCTAGTTGATGATTGTGCCATTCACTAAAGAATTCACCCTCTATTTTATGGACACCTCCTGGAGATGTTTTTGGTTCCCTGATCCTTGGATGTTTGCTTCTTCAGAATTTAAACTTAGAGTCTTTGCAGTAGTACACAGCACTAAAATTTTACAGGAAACTAGCACCTTGTCTTTGCATCATTTTAATGCGTGCCGCCTCTATAAAAGCCATTGTTTCTTTCTTCCTTTAGAAACTGCGAAGGACAGAACATCAGATACAAGACATGCAGCAATCACGTAAGTCCGAGACTATGTCATGCAATTATACCCTGTCTTAGAGTGTTTGACATGAATGGTGAGACCAACACTGTATTGAGAACTGTTCTGTTAACTTTAAATACTTGTTTGGTTGATGGCAGTCTTTGTATTTAAGTATCTCCCATCCACAGTGCTCTTTGTAGGCCATTTCACCTTTATGGTGGAACTTGATAAGTATGTAATTATGACCTCATTCATAGAAGTGACATACACAATAGCTTCAAAGTCCTTCAAGGCCCCAAGTGCTTTTATGTCAGGATCTCAGCTAGTCTCTTCCACAAAGTGGAGACATACATGAAGAGGGACGGACACACAAACACACGAAGAGGGAGTGAGGCTGAGGGACGGACAGACGGACACACAAAGAGGGAGTGAGGCTGAGGGACGGACACACGGACACACGAAGAGGGAGTGAGGCTGAGGGATGGACACACAGACACACGAAGAGGGAGTGAGGCTGAGGGATGGACACACAGACACACAAAGAGGGAGTGAGGCTGAGGGACAGACACACGGACACACGAAGAGGGAGTGAGGCTGAGGGATGGACACATGGACACACGGACACACGAAGAGGGAGTGAGGCTGAGGGATGGACACACGGACACACGAAGAGGGAGTGAGGCTGAGGGGGTAAAATTATTTTTGAGAGTTTCAAAGGAAGACTTTAGCTGAGAACAGGTCTGGGGTGTTTCCACTACAGCAGACTGCCTGTTGCAGCCCCTGCTAGGTGACTCAGAAGGTCACACAGAAGGAAGGATTTATACAAGCCTCTTTGTTTGGTACATGAGTCAGCACTAAAAAGAATTAGAATATTTTGCTTTGCAATTATATGCAAAATTAGGAGCTGGGGTGGTAGTTCAGTTGGTAAAGAGTTTGCCTTGCAAACAGGAGGACCTGAGTTCAAGCCCCAGAACCCATGTAAAAATTCCAGGCATGGGGGCGGGCTTGTAATCAATCCCAGCACTGGGGAGGCAGAGAGAGGCGGAGCCTGGGGCTCACTGACCTAATTGGTGAACTCCAGGCGAATGAGGGACTCTGTCTCAAAGGAGGCCAGTGACATCATTCAGGATAACAGTCAAGGTTGTCCTCTGGCTCCATTCACACGTACACACACATGCACGCACACTTGTTCCTTGGCGTGTGCACGTGCCTGCTACACACATCAAAAAAAAAAAAAAAGATCACTCCTTTTTATTCCAAACACTTCCTGCTTTAGCAAAATATACTGGAATCAAACAGCGGGGCTGCAGATGAAGTGCAGAGGCTCTGGGAAGCTCTTCTGAGAGAGGCAGGTGCCCCAGCAAGAACCTCAGCACTGTCTCCAGCTTCTTGACGGGGAAGTGATGCTCGAGACAGCAAGAACAGAAAGCACAGTAGCTCGCAACCCCGTGAGCCCAGGAGTTGCTATAGGACAAGCCCTGGGTGAGCAGCACGGGCCTGAATATTCAGCAAACCAAGGTCAGGCAAACGCAGGCAAGGAAGGGAATGGATGAGAAACCACTGACGCCACATCAGAGACACGGAGTCCCCTGTGTCCGTCTGCATTCTGCTCCTTGTTCAGTGGGTCCTCCATATGGGGGTGACCCTGCTTGAGGAGGGCATCCCCACAGCTGCGCTTCATAATTCCGCCCACCACACAGAAGCTTACCGAACATCACCACAGAAACCCCAGATGGGCTTTTGTTCAGAAGCTGGGGCAATAGCAAATACATTCGGAACCCACAGATGAAGAATTCTCTCCTCTCGTGTACAGGGGATCAGATGGCAGGAGAGGGAGACTCCCATGGTTGGACTTTCCTTTGGGCCACCATATCATAAATAATGACATGGTGGCTTATTATTAATTATGAAAACTTGGCTTTAGCTTAAACTTTTTTCCTAACTAGCTCTTATAACTCAAATTAGCCTACCTCTGTTAATCTACATTCTGCCATTAGGCTCAGTTATCTCTACTCTGTACTGTATGTTCAACTTCTTCAGGGTCTCCTGACATCTCTGCCTCGTTTCTTCCCAGAAGTCTCATCTAGCCTCTTTCCTGCTTTGCTATTGGCCATTCAGCTTTTTATTAAACCAATCAGAAGGCACCTGGGCAAAGACACATCTTCACAGCGTAAACAAATATTCTGCAATGGACTCCAGCAGGATGTCAGGAACACTGTCCTCTCCAAGATACGAAGCTGTGGTTTCAGGAGCTCCTGAATTCCCTGTCAAAAGAGATTGGGTCTTGGGCTGAAAAATTAGGGAGCAGAACATGTCTGTGTGCAGCATGGTGAGGCCTAAGTGACTTCAGTCTTTAGGTAAAAGCTCTGATTGATGTTCAGCATAGGTCCTTACAGAGAAAATTATCAGGAGCGTATCAGAGCAATTGTGAGATTTCAGAAGAAGCCGTGCATGTCGGTCAGGAGTTCTAATACCTGAATTCATCAACTCCTTGTGTTTCCTTAGTCCAGGGCTTATGGAATTAAAGTCAATGCTAGCAGAAGCAAAGGGGAATGCCTTCTAAACTGCACAGTGTATCACAACTTGGCAGGAACATTTTTGCAACATGGGCAAATTTTTAATGAGCAGTTAGCTCTGCACAGTGGGCTCTCTGATGGCTTCCAGAAAAGGCGACATTTGATGTGGCCTTCGCAGGATCCTTATTTCATGCCGGAGAGCCCGTGAGTGGCTAATTTTTTTTTACCAGTTTTCATGAGGTGTTTCTCTTGGGGGTCTTCTTTTGCCATTGCTGTTGTTTTTGCTCTGTATTAGAGCCATGTTCTGGGGCTGGATGGCCCAGTGGTTGACAATACTTGCTGCTCTTTCAGAGGACTGGAGTTTGCTTCTCAGAACATATATTGATATGCTCACAGTTTCCTATATCTCTAGCTCCAGGGGCTGCAACAGTCCCCTCTGACCTCTGAACACACACACATACACATAGCCCTAAATAAATATTAATCTTTTAAGAAGGAGCTAGTCCCTGTCATATATGTCTTCAACTATGAGACTAGACTAGGCTATTTTAATACCAAAAAAAAAAAAAAAAAACCCTACAATGTCTTAAGCTGTGCTTAGCTAAGCCAGGCTGGGAAGGCTTAGAGTTGAGTGTAAATGTAAAGTGAATGAAAGTAAGTAACTGATTGCCTGTGTCTCCTCCAGTTCTTAGAAAGTGGAAACAGTCTTCACTAGAAAACTTGAACGCCCAGAGTGTTTCTAAGTTCCTTCCTCTGAGACGTATTTCTTCTGGCCAGTTAAGTTCAAGGCAACATGCTTCTACTGAACATACTTGATGACCTTTGTCCTGGGTCATATGCTCCAGAGTACCCAAAGGAACACACCGCAACACTGTCCCTCAGTAGAAGTATGTGATATTTAATATTATTTAAGCAGAAACAGGTTTTGAGAGCCTGAACCCCAAAAGTGAGGAACAGAGCGACTTTCTCCCCCTCCTGAGACGTGTGGCTTGCCAACTTTCCTTCTCCCTCCATATCCTCCTCTGAGATGCAAACTGCCAGTCTTCGCTGGGGCACACATGTTATAAAAGAAAGGGACAGCCTGGCCCCAGATTCATGTGACTTATTCATCTCTGCCCCCCCTTTTTGGTGTAATTTCAAATTCCTGGGGAAGTTTGACCTGGTGTAGACAAGATGTGCCTCTGGATAGTCAGTCCTGGCCAAGGATGACAAACTGGGCCACCCATTGGGCAAGGGCTAAGCTCGGGCAGACATCCTAGACTTACATTAGCTAGCACTCACTGCATTTTTAAATCTTTACTGGCTTATAGAATTCAGCCTGCCAGACCGTTCAGCCCCTACAGAGTGCTTGCCACACCCACGAGCCCAAATTAAGGGGACACATCTGTTCCCAGCTTTCCTACACACTTTTCTTTGGTTTCAAAGAATTTGAAAGAGAACACTGACCACGGCTTGTGGGAAAGTAGGTGATGTCATTTTGTCATCGATCTTCCTTGTGGTCACACGGAAGACAGAGTCCCCATTTCTGAAGAGAAAAGTTGTCAGCTTCAGTGTGCTATGGTTTGCTTTTCTTCATTCATCATGGCCTGAGATAAGATTTTATGTTGCTAAAACAACCAAAATGAATATACTGTGGGAGTGTCGAATGTTTTACACCAGTATAGTGAGCCCACAGGAAAATCTGGTAAGCATGGTCTGCTCCTTCCCTATTTCCAAAGGACTTGAGGGTGTTTGCAAAAACCAAAGGCACAACCCAGTTGTTGCATAACATTGTGTGGAAATGCAAAGTGAGCAACTGTCCCTAGACTGGGACAGCATCAACAGCCGAAAGAATGACTCATTCAAGTTCAGCTTTCTGGGGTAAGTGAGTTTATTAGGGGTGCTTAAGGATGATTATGGACAGTTCTGTTTTCCTAGAAGTCTCACGCACACCCCTCATTTTATGTGCCTCTAAGCTTAGAGCGGAATTGACGATACAGAGCCAGCTTCAGTGTGATACTTAGTGGGGCAATGGATGTGACTGCAGACCCACACACCACGCTAGCCTCTGGAAACTGATGCTGATATGTACTTCTACCAAAGACTGCCATGGTGTAGGCCAGCGCAATCCAACCCTAGGAAGGGTGGCTTGGTTTTCTCTGTCTAGAAAGCAGAACAACTAAATGGTGGATTGCAGCAAAATGGAGTCACTGTATTGAGGATTAGGAGGTCTGGCAGCATTGTAGCAGTAAAACATGGATTTCATATGGGGGAAAGATGATACATGAATAAACTATGTTTTAGAAGCATGCTGAAATATGTTCATTATTTTTTTGAGAAAATAGGGTGGGATTTTTTTTTTTTACCTCACAGTACTCATCTGAATAATTCTAGCTAGAACAAAGAGTTAAACTGGTCACAGTGGCAGGCACATGGCTGAGACAGAGCAAGGAGGATCAACTGAAATTCAAAGTGTAAGCGTAGCTAGTCTGGGCTGCAGAGATCCCACCTCAAAAATCAAATGGAAAAAAAAAACCCAGAGCAACAATGACACATAAAACCCCAACCCCAAGCTCAAAGAGTTAAATGCCACTGCCAACCTATAAAGGAACTAGACAAATACCTTTTATATGTATTCGTCCTCAGGGCAGGGTAAGAAAAGAATGTTTAGTCCATTAAAATGGAAGAAGTCTTGCAGGGTAAGAAATGCTAAGAACGCAGGCTGCATAAACATTTACGCCTTCTTGACTTCACAAGGCACCCTGAGCCAAATGACACAGTGAAGAGGTTTCCAGCAGAAATGACCAAATTTGATGACCACATTTTCAAAGACCAGGTATAAAAAG
The DNA here is from genome assembly GCF_950005125.1 of Chionomys nivalis. Taxonomy (NCBI): domain Eukaryota; kingdom Metazoa; phylum Chordata; class Mammalia; order Rodentia; family Cricetidae; genus Chionomys; species Chionomys nivalis. The sequence continues at coordinate 12,204,045 of NC_080108.1, read as the reverse complement.
GCAAACTTACAAGACTTCCTATGAATAAGAAGGAAACGTAATTGAAAGCAATGAAATTGTCTCATACATGTCTGACTAGAAATTATGATATCCAGATGGGGAAGAAGGAACCAGAAAGGCAACCCGTATAGGGTATGGCTAATGGTAATACCTTTCTCAAGGACCATTTCACAACATAGAGTAGTCCATAAAATATGCGTACACTTGCACTCAGAGAATTTTGTTTTCAAAAATAAACCCTTAGGGAAGAGTCAAGCTTTGTATAAATATTTAAGTATAGTTATCTTTGTAAATTGTAGCTTATTCATTTTAATATAAACTCCCCCCCCAAGTTCTTAGAATGAACATTAATTATCTTCGTAACAGGGAAAGTATAAAATAATAGAAACAGTTTTCGGGAGTGCCCACTTGTCTCATCCAGCATCTTGCCTTGGAACTATCTAGAAGGAGGAATGTATAACCTAAGAAAAAGGCCTCCCCCGAGTCTTCAGCACTTGTACTTTTTACTGTTCATGGGAGGGTGCCCTAGGGTGTTGGGCTTTGTTTGCTTCTGTCACAGACAGAACCTCGCACTAACTTGCTGAGGGCAGATGTTTGGTACCAGTGAGGAGCAATGGGAGACGAGAAAGAGAAAAGGTAGCCGCATTGAATAGCAACGGAGACACAGCCAGCAACTCTCACAAAACACAGATGTTTGGACAAGACTACACTCCTTCCTGGGGATTTATAGGCAGTTAACAGTTGCTAGGGGTAGGGGTGGGGTGTCTGGGGGAACACAAAATAAGACAGGAAAGTAGAGTGACAGCTGATTGGCCAGGAGAAGGTGTTCAGTGGGAGAGGAGCAAGAGAAGGTAATGGGGGTAAATATAATCGAAACACATCATATACATGCGTGAAAGTATCTTAATAAAGCTCATTATTACATAGAATTAAACTACTTTAATAAAAAACACACACAGCAGTTTGGGGCTAAAATGGGAGCAAATGACCCCACTGAAATGACTCCCAAGGGGCAGGACTGATACCGTTCCTGTATCCTTGAATCGCCTTGGATATAAAGGCCTTTGGTTCCCCCGTGACTCAAAAAGGAGACTGCTGTTCATTTGGTAGTTTACACACGAGATGGCTAAACCAGGCTAAAATTAGCACCCACACAGGCTATGCCTTAATTAGCTGGGAAAGCACCTGGTTGGAAGAGGGATCGGATTAATAAATGCTCCCCTCGGCAGACCAGCCTTGCAGAGACCCCTGTGGAATTCCACAGTGTAGAGATACAGGTTCAGCTTGTGATCTCAGGGTTTCGGGAGGGCCTGAGGAAATAACGTGTCTTAGCGGAGGCAGGTGGGGTCTGGTTCAGCCTTCCCCTGCCCCCATAGCTGGTTAATGTGCCTGGGCCACACGTTTCCCTACAGGACTGCCCAGCAGACTCGGAGGACTTCAGAGCCCAGCAGTGCTCAGCCTACAACGACGTGCAGTACCAGGGCCACTATTATGAGTGGATTCCACTATACAATGACCCTGCTGCCCCGTGTGCGCTCAAGTGTCATGCTCGGGGACAGAGCTTGGTGGTGGAGCTGGCACCCAAGGTGCTGGATGGAACTCGCTGCAATGCGGACTCACTGGATATGTGCATAAGTGGCATCTGCCAGGTAAGCCACACTGCCATACACAGCCTGGGTTTGGGGACGTTCCGTGTCCATTTTCAGTAAGGAGTTTGGACCATTTCAGTGTAAGTGTATTCCCCAGGAGAGAGTGTGTGGGCTTTAGGGAAATGATAGAATTCTCTCTCTGTTCTTCCGATCCCTGAGAAAGGTTTTCAGAATCCTGGATATCCAGCATTCCAATCATGTTTTCCTTCTTGAATACCGTATGGCTTTTGCCTGTGCAGAATCAAAATATATGACTTCTTAAATTCTCTGGGATCAGGAAATCTCCAACTTGGGCATATAAACAGAACCCCCCCCACACACACACACCCGCCAAAGCATTTGAGATAGTGTAACCTGCCACTCCCGCCCAGAATTTCTGACTCTGTCCATGGGAGTGAGACCCAGCTCTTCGCGTTTCTCTTGAGTTCTCAGAGCTACCGAAGCTTTGCTGCGGGCTCCAGGACAACACTCTGAGATCACTGCTCTGAGCAAGCAGTGCTGACCTCTGGGATCAAGGTCGGTCCAGCAGGTGGGCCAGGAGATTTGGGGAGCTGGGATGAGTGGGACCAAGGCATCAACACCAGTGGATGGCAATAACTGAGAATTTAGGCAGATTCCAGAAACAGCATGCGGACTACAGGGGCATCGTTAGACTTCCTTCCTCTTCCTTTGATCTCTGAAGGATGTTTTTCTCTCTCTCTCTCTCTCTCTCTCTCTCTCTCTCTCTCTCTCTGTGTGTGTGTGTGTGTGTGTGTGTGTGTGCGTGTGTATGTGGGTGTGGGTGAGAGAGAGACAGAGACAGAGAGACAGAGAGACAGAGAGAGAGAGAGAGAGAGAGAGAGAGAGAGAGCGTGTGCGCATGCGTAGATGTGTTAGCTCACATGAGACTTGGTGGAGGCTTAGAGACTGACATTGGGCTTCCTCCTCAATTTTCCTTCTCATCTTTTGAGACAGAGTCTCTCATTGAACATAGTTGGGATGATCAGCAAGCCCTAGTGATCAGCCTATCTCCGCGTGCCCTCACTATCACCAGGGCTAGGATTATAGGTGTATGTCGCAAGGTCCTAAGAACTATTTTTTTTTTAAGGAAATTATAGAGTTAATACATGGAAGTATGAGGAAAGCTTGGAAATAGAGGAGGGGAGCAGTGGGAAGGGGTAGGATATAGTAACAGGAGACTGAAGATGATTGCAGTGTGTGTGTGTGTGTGTGAAATGCATAATGAAACCCATTAATTTATACATTTAATAAATGCTAATATAAAACAACTAATCTCTAGTATTCCATCGCTTCTAGAAGGCTCCGGGCAGTAACAGTAACTACAGCAATCAGCCCAGCTGCGTGTGAAAGAAAACACGATATCTATCTTTCCTCCCCATGGTCTTTCACGTTTCTTCTTCCTCTTTCCTTTGCCCCCCCCCCCCGTTTTCCAATCACCCACTTCCACTTTCAGGTTCCTTCCTCCCTCCATTCCTCTTTCCCTTTCTTCCTCCTCCCTTCTTCCCTCCCTCCTTCCCTCTTTCCGTCCCTCGCTCCCTCTTTCCTCCTCTTCCTCTTCTTCTTCCTTATAAATGTCATTCTTGTGCTCTCTGCCTCCCTCAGTGGTTTATGATGGGCTGTCTTAAAATCCAGGAATCCTGCCAAGTTTTCCAGGACCTTCCTACACAGTTTTCTGTTACCTGACTCCTCAGCTGTTTTAACATAATTTTTAAGGGGGTACCTAGAAAAATTTAGTGTAAGACAGATATTTTCCACACCCCTTCCTGCTCCTCTGCATGCCCATCCTTCCTACTCCTCAAACATCCCATCCAGACTATACAGGTGTTACATCTGATGAGCCTGCGTGGAGATAATGTGTCATTGCCCAGAGCAGGATTTATAGTCACTTCAGGCAAAGTTTTGCCATATACTTCTTACTGTTTTCAAAGTAACTGTGTAGCCCAGGCTAGCACCAAGCCTATGGTTCTTCTATCTCAGCCTCTTGAGTACTGGGAATCCAGGCTATGATGTACTCACTAGTGTTATCTGAATCAATCTATCAACATAAAATTCTCCATGCTTTGTCTTTGCATTCCTCTGTTCCCCTAACCAGTGGGAACCAGCAGAAAAATTCCAAACACATAGAGACAACATATTCCCAAATAACACATAGGCAAGAATCTCACAACAAAGGAAAAGTTATTTTGAATTCAGTGAACATGGAAATACAACTTGATAAAATGTGTGTGATACAATGAAAGCTGCCCTCAGAGGGAAATTTCCAACCCCAAAGAAGGCTCCAAGATGGTGCATCTATGGCTTAGGAAACTGGAAATGCAACACAATTCAATGCAAGTCAAGCAGAAGAAAATAACTAATGAAAATGAGAGAAAAATCCCAATGAAAAAGAATTGGAAATAAAGAGATAAAGGTGGCCAAAGTTAGATTTTTAGAAATATCAGTAGCATTTTATAGCTATAAAACAGACTAAGAAAATAATGAGACAGAAAGAAAATGGCATCAAAAGTAAGCATGAGACATTACTCAGATCAGACCCAGTGGGCAGTAAAAGGACAGTGAAGGAGTAACAACAACCCTGTGCTCATAGACTGGATAGACGAAATGACTATATGTTTTCAAGATAGGGTTTCACTGTGTAACACTGACCAGTCCTGAATCCACTATATGGACCAGGCTGGCCTTAACTCACAAAGATCCACTTGCTTCTACCTACTGAATGCTGGGATTAAAGGTGTTGGCCACCACAGTTGGCTTAATGTCATTCTTAACAGTAACAAGTTAGACAGTTGCTTGCTAAGATCAGGAACAAGGCAAAGATGTCCCCCACCTTCCCACCACCCCCACCCCCTCCCCCGCCGCCACTGCCTTTCAACAGACTGGGAATAAAAGACAAGAAAAATATGCTGTTTGAGGAAAAGACCAAAATTATCTTTGTTTACACATGATTTGATTGCATATGCTGAATAAAAAAAAATAAAGCCTCCTGGAACTAACAACTAATTACCGATAATACAGTGTATATAAACAGGTTAGCTGTACAAAAGTCAATGACTTCAAGGAAATACAACTCCACTCACATCAGCATCCCCCAAGGGAGCTGAGCAAAGGTGGAGGACCGGCATTCTGCAGCCTCCAGTCTCCATGTAAAGTAGCAGCAATCAAAGCAGCAAGAAGCCAGCAGAAGAAGAGACAAACGGGAAGTGGTCTGAACTGTAGTGGAAAGCCTAGGAATAAGTCCATAGCCATCCAGGTGATCTCCCAGGAAGGAGCAATGAGAGAAGACAGTCCACAGATTGTGCTGGGAGAACCGGATATTGCCATCCAAGAACTCTAAACACAGATTGGCCTCCTTCACCAAACGTAACTATCACAAACCCAGATGCAAAACGGAAAGTCTTCTTGAAGTTGACACTGCAGCATCCAGCCTTCCCTAGCTGCCTGCCGATCTCTCTTTGTCTCTTGCCTGCCCTGCTCTGTCTTATCTAACACTCCCTATTGCCAAATCTTGCCATGCTCAACGCTTGCTGTTCCATTCTTTTGCATTATAAGCTGTCCGGGATTTCCCTCTGCTTCAGCCAGTCCGCTCTGGGGCTTGTCCACTGCATAGCCATACTCCTTACCAGTTCGTGGGATTATGCTTGTTTCCTTCCAGCTTTTTGTCAATGCCACGCATTCCGTTTGTACTCAAAATGAGCTTGTTTTCTGTAAAGGTGACGTAAAGGGGTGTGGCTGAGCGCAGTGGTACAGATCCTTCCTAATATGCAAGGCCCTGTGTTTGAGCATCGGCAATGAGGGAGGAATTCATCGGGGCTTCTTCACTCCGAATGAAGCGATATTAGACACTGAGGTGTTGAAAAGTTGAGAACGAGTTAGATATACAAAGGAAAGGCCTGGGCTCATGACTTGCAGAACAAGGAGGCAGCGTCAGGTTTGTGTAAGGGTATCTAGTCTTCTACAGGGCTGAGAGGTAAGATGTGGGTCGTGCGATAGTGCTGGAAGTTGGGACTGCGTGTGCGAGTGGAAAGAAGCAAGTTGTTAACTTTTCCCGAGCGCTGTCCGAAGAGCCACTGAGTGATTTTCCAAGAAACAGCTCAGATGGGCTTGCCGCTAGAAAGCTTACGTCCCTGGTAGTGTGCCCAGATATTTGGAAGGGGCAGGATCTGGGGAAACAATGGGAGGTCAGGTTTGGACACTTGAAGGCTGCAAAGTGCAACAGTGGGTAGGATGACTGATGAGGGGGAGGGAACTTTAGGAAGGGACAGCAGGCTGTTTAGGACCACATGGGTGAACGGATATGGTAGACTAGTGAGGTCATTGGGAAGACAGAAAACGTTGGGTGGGAATGAGATGAGCTTGGTACACCTGTGAATAGATAAGTTGTCTCAGATTTTAGATCTGGGCGGGGGGTGATGGATGCTAAGGTCCTGATATCTAACCTAATGCCCCTGGGTACTCAGTAAGGAGCGCAGAGGACTGACCTTGTCACTGAAGGGGACAAGGAAAGTGCCCCCGATGCTGACTGGATGGAAAAGTCTATGTGTCTCGTAAAGACCATGAGCGAGAGAAGAAAGGCTGGGAGAATATTGCACAAGGAAGGTTAACAGTCCGGTTATTTCAGGGACTTCGCGAGGCTCAGGAGGTAGGTTGATAAAAGCTAGTTGGCGACCTCGGTTTGAGTAAAGCCTGGCGAGAAAAGGCATTGGTGGTTAGCAGACTTCACTAGTTTCCCAGGGGTACGCAACACATTGCCACAGACTTGATAGATTAAAACAACAGAAATGTGTTTTCTAATACCCTGAAAGCCAGAAGTCCCCAATCAAAAGCTTCGGCAGGATTTGTTCCTTCTAGAGAGAAAGCTCAGCCCTTCCCTCTCTCTTCTGGCTTCTTGTGGTTGATAGTCTCCATTTCCTTCCTTGTGGATCCATTGTGGCAGCCTTGGCCTCTGTCCTCACCTAATCTTCTCATCTATCTCTATGTCTTCCTTTAAAATAAAAACAAAACAAAATCAGGACACCTGTTATTCTTCCCAGGATGGTTTAATCCCAGGATTCTAAATTGAAGTTGCATAGACATCCAGCTCACTTCCTGTAATGCATGATGTCATCTGCACGGAGCTGGCTGATGGCCATGTGACCTCTCCCTTAGTGTCACCGAGATCTGGCCTTTTCAATGGGCAAAAAATGAGACACAGCCTTTCTTGTATGCCCTTTTAAAAAATGTTCAATTCCAGAAACATTCTATGTGCCCAACAGGATAGCTGTAACCAAGGGGGCCTTCAGTCAACCCAATTTCACGTTTCCTGGCCTCCTGGTCCTCACTGTCCAAACTTCCCTTTGTTATCTAAATCCAGCTTCCTTGTTTGCCCCGGTAACTCCCAGCTTTGGAAGAGGTCTGCAGGATGATAGCAGATTCCAGTTCTGAATTAGCCCGTTCATGAGCTGCCCCCATTGTGTGTTTGTGAATCCATGCTGCAGGAAGGGGTAATGTCTGTTTTCATTTTCCAAGGTGAATGCAGGCCATCTGAATAAAAAGATGTAGAGACTTCCCTGTTGAATGCAGTATCTTTCCTTCCTCAGGGAAACACTCCCTTTTTGTCCTATGTGATGGCTGTCAGCAGTTGTCAGGGAGAGAGAGTCAATTATGTGAGTCACTCTGCTGGCCTCAGGATCACTGAAGGGAGCCCTGATGAGTATCTGGCACAGACAATCATTTTTGCAAGTGTGTTTACAATTTTGTCATTTAAAGGAACATGTCACAACGCTCCTGGGAGCAAGTTTGCATGAGCCCGAGAAAGCAGACGGCAGGAGATGGCCACAGGCCTCGCCATGGTCTCACTGAATGAAGCTTGCTTCTGCTTCTGATACTTGCCGGGCCAGCTCTGCGGATCAAATTCCATTATTTTTCCCTTTTCCTCCTCCTCTTCTTCTTAGGCGTGTGTGTGCGTGTGTGTGTGTGTGTGTGTGTGTGTGTGTGTATGCATGCGTGCACAAGTGCCCATCGATGCCAGAAGAGGGCATTGAACCTTCTGGAACTAGTGTTGCAGGTGTTAGTGAGCCACCTGACAAGGGTGCTGGCAACCAAACTTGGGTCCTGTGCAAAAGCAGTGCACACTTTTAACTGCTGAGATTCCTCTTCAGCACCATGTTTGATTTCTCATTTTTGTTTATCAAATTTCTTGGCAGCTAATTAGATGAAATCACTTAGAGTTTGTGATAAAATAATTTATGAGGGGATAGACAGATGGATCGGCAGTTAAAAGCACTGACTGCTCTTCCAGACGATCTGGGTTTGAGTCCAGATGGTCATGGTGGCTGACAATTGTCTGTAACTCCAGTGCCAGGGGATTTGATACCCTCTTCTAACCTCCTCAGACACTGTACCCATGTCGGAAGTACACAGACGCACATGCAAACCACACACCACACAAAATAATAACTTTTAAAGTAAGAAATAATTTTGTTATAAAAATTTACAGTGAAATTTATGAAAAGAATAACAAGTAACCCTGGGTGTCTTTTGGGGATTGGGAATTATCTAAGCACCTGACTCACGAGCCTAGCAGCCACTGACGGAGCAGGAACAGTAATCTTCCTACCCAAATGGAGACAATACATTTTGTTTATAAGGAAAATGGGTTCAGATATGGCTTCCATCGGATGGGGCAGACTTTAAATTTGCTCCTAAAACCTGGTTGATTACTCCCATGACATTTGGGCGACAATTACTCCAGCATATCTTGCAGGCAGGTTGCTGCTGCCCGTCCCATGTTTGCTGTGTGATAGCGATGCTTGCTTTTCTACCCCAATAGTATATACAGAGTACCATCCAGGACCATGGTCACTAGTCTGTCGGGATAAAGTGTCCAGTTAGGCACCAGCTAAATTTCACATTTTCTCTAAAGTAATAGCCAGTTTTCAGAGGTATCAGACAAAAAGTTCATTCAAAAAAACTGTTTGGCTCTTGAAGAATTAAATTTGATTTATCTGGGAAAATCCACATTTTGCTTCATTTGGATTAATGGCGCTTACTTAAGCTCCATCTGCCTGAACTTTGCAATGATCTTTGCTGAGTTTCTGTTTATAGATGACTATGTCTTCCAAGAACCAGTGCTCATATTTTTAAATCTGTGTTTATGTTATCCTATGTCCTGCAACTTTACACTTCCTCCTTAACTACCCTACGAGATAAGAATCGTGTCTTATTGATTCATACTTTTAGGCTTGGCACTATAGCAGAGGATAGTGTAACTGATGCTGACATGCGCCATGGGTTTATCAGTTAGTAGTTTATGAATCACTGTAATTAGGTATCTTGGCCTTAGGCGATGTCACAGAGGTTGAGAACACTTCAGATAATATTGTAGGAGTTGCTTCTAGCGCTCTGTGGAGGCTCTAGAGAGACAGGGTTCGGCTGGCCTCAATGTCAAGGGCTCTGGCTTACACTTGATGAATCACAGGCGATCAGACCTTTTCAAATATCATTTTTCTGTGATGTTTTCACATGCTTTGTTTGGCTGTGAGATCTGGATGGATTTTAACTCTTAAAAAAAATCAGGAAGCAAATACAAGTGCTTGGGAGGGATTCAATAGCCCAAGATTTTGCAAGGCCCCAAACACTCTTCAAAATAAGCCCATCCTTGCTTTTCAGCACACGCCCTTCCTGGATGAACAGGGAGAGGGTGGCTCTCATCCTCACGAAACACATAAGCGCTCAGGGACAGCGACATGTGAGGACAGAGCTTGGCCCAGGAAGACGGTGTCTATAACTTCATGGCGGAATTATTTCCCATGGGGAAAGTTTCATGAATGCAGTTACTCACTGGTCCGATCCCAACCATGCGAGTATGTTTCCAGAATCCATCACCCTTAAGCGGTTCCACATGTGCCTGTAAATATCCACACACAGTTCTCTGCAGCAGGGATCCTCGCTGTCTTTCTGCCGAGAGCAGAGGTGCATGAAGGTGCCGCACACTGTTGGGATTCTGCTCAGAGCAGCGATTCTAAACCCGTGGATCTTGACTGCTCCGGAAGGCCCACATATCAGATATCCTGCATATCAGATTTTTACATCACAATTCATAGCAGTAGCAAAACTACAGTTACAGAGTAACAACAAGATAATTTTATGGTGGGGTCACCACATGAGGAACCATATTATAAGGTAGCAGCAATACCGGGCCGGGCGGTGGTGGCGCACGCCTTTAATCCCAGCACTTGGGAGGCAGAGGCAGGCGGATCTCTGTGAGTTCGAGACCAGCCTGGTCTACAAGAGCTAGTTCCAGGACAGGCTCCAAAGCTACAGAGAAACCCTGTCTCAAAAAAAAAAAAGTCACAGCATTAAGAAGGTTGCAAACCACTGGCTTAGAGGATCAGGGGTTTAAAACTATAACTGGCACCGTGTGCTCTCTGTGCCGTGGGGACAAGCCATTCAGCTTCAGCCGTGTGCTGACAGACTCCTTATTTGTAAGATGACGATAAAAGATCCCACCAATAAAAGGTCCTAAGATTGATGCAAGGAAGGAGTGAAAAATCAGGGGCAACGTTTGTGGCACAGTGCCAGACATGTGGTAAGCATCCAGTCAAAACCAGCTTGCTGTTACAGGGCTGGTGGGTGAAGCTCTTGTCCTGTAAGCCCAAGAGCCTGAGTTTGGATCCTTCGAACTTGCATAAAGCTGGATAAGGCAGCTTGGATTTAGAATCTCAGCTCTGGGGAGGCAGGAGTAGGATGATTCCCAGAAGTTCGTGGGCCAGGAAGGAAGGCAAGGACCGAAACCAAGTGTCCTCTTCTGAATGTCACACGTGTCTCCTGATGTGTGTGCTCCCAGACTCATATGTTAACATACATGAACACATACAAATTTAGAAAAAAAATCAGCTTTCCCCAATAACTTCTTTAAAGTGATCTTATCGGGATGGAAGGGATGCAAAAGCTATTGAATCCAGCAGCTAGTTTAATCTGTCCACTAGTTTAATGCCTGCTGCAGCTTTCCCACCAAGGAGCCCGGCTTGGAAACTTTCTCCCGTTTGAGTAGAGAATGCTGAAGGCTGTAGCTTCGCTGGTGGTGATTGCACAGAGCAAATGTAGACCCTTCCCTCCCGGCATCCTGGGGCGAGGCTGCAAACATCCCAGAGCACAGTTAGCCCCTCATTTCCCTGGACCGTCTCCTGCCTTGCTTCGAAACCTTTGTTCCCTTTTGCGCCTTCCCTTCAACACCAACATTTTAGAGACATCCGCCTATAGATGTGGTTTGAGTGCTATCCAATCCCTCTTTTCTCTTCAGCACCTGGAGTGTAGAGTGATTTGACAGCTCTGCCAAGAGCAGCCCACAGGCTCCCGGAGTCCAAATGGACAACAGAGAAGCAGTCAGAGTGACCCTTTGTCAGAACCCCATAGAACGGTTCCATCGGTGTACTGCTCTGAGGGAAAAAAAAAAAAAAAAAAAAGTGTCCTTTAACCCTTGCTAGATTGTCTGTGAAATGCACATTGGCATCTTTAGCTCTGCCTCCCTGTGGAGGAAAATGAGTCTCCGAGAGTCTAAACGGCCCAGCATCCTGTATTTTGAAAGACGCAGCCGGTGAGTCAGGATGTGTCATGGCGTCTGTCTCCAAAGTCCCCCATTTCAATGCTAGTTGGGTGGCTGTGGGAAGTAGAGATAAACTATTAGACTGGTTAATATCGCTGGGCAATCTTTATGCACAAGTCCTATTGGTGAAATCAGAAAGAAATACAAAACACAGCCCTTCTCCTGGAAGGAGGATTTCACACTAACACACACCACAGGCATAGTAACACAACAAACTGAAGACAGCAGTGAAGCTGTCTCAGAACACAAATCCTCGGTTTTCTCCTTAAGAGCATTTGTGGACAGATGGATATTGTTATACGGAGGTGGTAGCCTCGGGGTAAGAGCAGCTCGCGATACAGAATTGTAGACGGAACGGTACAGATGAAGGATGTATCTAGAGAGATACTGTGGGCCCGAGGCATAGACATCCCGTGTAAGAAATGAGAATCAGGCAAAGGTAGGGTTGGAGAGAAAGGGGGGAGTAGGAAGGGGAGCTGGGGATGTAGCTCGGTTGGTGACAGCTGGGTCCTTGGCACTGCGGGAACCAGATGTGCTGAAGCAAGCCTGACTCTCAGCACGTGGAAGGTAGAGGCTGAAGGACAAGACACTCAGTGTCATCCTCAGCTACACAGCAAGTTCAAGGCTGTCTGGGCTACAAGAGAGCCTATCTCAAGGGAAGGCAAGGGGGTGGGAGGAAAGGGGGGAAAGAAAGATCTTATGCAGGTATCTGAAATACAATTAAAGGAGAGTGGGGGGCAGGGAGACAGTTGTAAGCATGTGATTCTGGGGGCCTGGGGAAAGGAGGGGAAGGAGGGGAAACTGTGGTTGGTATGTAAAATGAATAGAAAATTTAAAATAAAAAAAAAAAATGACATAGATGATCTTAGACTCTAAGACATCCCATCCGTGACATTTACAAAGCAGTGTGCTAAGAAAGACAGCCAGCCTATAAGCCAAACAGAACAACATCCTAACCCCCTCTTTCCCACACAGACGGTGGGTTGCGACAGACAGCTGGGAAGTAATGCCAAGGAAGACAACTGTGGTGTCTGTGCCGGAGATGGCTCCACCTGCAGACTGGTGCGGGGCCAGGCCAAGATGCACCTGGCTCCCGACAAAAGTAAGTTTTGCAGCCCAGTTCCGTGTTTCCATTCCTACCAGAGCAGCGTGTCCCCAACGCCGAACTTGTCCGGGTGAAATTAACTTTGGCCGCTTTTCAGAAAGTCAGATTTCTTTCTTTATAAAAATCATTGTTATTTTTCAAGTTTCTTTTTGGAAAGTGTGTGTAAAAGCTGCTTCTACCAGCTCTTTAAAGGTTCCCCCCCCCTTTTTTTGAGCTTTTGTCATTACAAAATCTTGCAATTTTAAAAACATTTGGTAGTTAATTATTAAATAGCCTAAAGTATTTTTCAAGCAAACTGGGGTCATAATTTCACCTTATTTGTCTTCTTTTGGTTGTTAACAAAACAGAAAGTGATGTAATATTTATTTTGTTTTTCATTTTTGGTTATCTATTGAAGCCATCTATCTGCCTTACCATTTTTTAATTTTTTTATTGTTGTAAACTTTTGTGTATCAGGAATACTAAACTTTAATCTGTAACACCTATTTCAAATGTGGTTTTCAGTTATTTCACTTTTATTTTTGCTTGTCTTGCGGAAGCAATGCTTTCGAGGCTGTATTTATTCCGATGTTTTGTCTTCTCATTTCAGGGGTCAACTGTGTGTACTAATGGCCAGCCAGTAAATACTTTAAGCTTTGCGAGACATAACACCTCTGTTCTGGCCACTCAAAGCCATTGTCCTATAGAAGCACACACACACAAACAAATGTAGCTATGTTCCAGGGAAACTTAATTTAAAATAAATAAGCTACAGGTTAAAGTTGCCCTTCTTTTTTTTTTTTTTTTCTTTTTTTGGTTTTTCGAGACAGGGTTTCTCTGTGGCTTTGGAGCCCGTCCTGGAACTAGCTCTTCTAGACCAGGCTGGTCTCGAACTCACAGAGATCCTCCTGCCTCTGCCTCCCGAGTGCTGGGATTAAAGGCGTGCTCCACCACCACCCGGCGGTAGGAGCCTGTTCTGACTCTGAAGAAGAGAGAATATTCATGCAAGTTTCCGGTCAGTATTTCTATGTTTTTCTATCTTTCCATTTCTTAAATAGTTATTTATATTTTATGCATATACATATGCTTGAGTATGTATATGTAACACATGTGTGCCAGAGCCATAGAAGCCAGGGCAAGCATGAGATCCTTTGGAACTAGGGTTACAAACACTTGTGAGCTGTCATGTGGACACTGGGAACTGAACACAGGTTGGCTGCCAGGGCTGCACTGAGTTGTTTCTCCAGCCCAGCTTCAATACTTGCTTTATGTCTTTAAATCCTCTATTCATTTTTTTGTGTCTTGTTTTGTATAAAATTAGGATTTTATTTATCCCTCAGTTAAGAATACCATTATAGAAATGGAGGAGAGGTGGTGGAAAAAGAAGGGGGGAACAGGAAGCTGGAGGACAGGAAGTAGGGGGAACAGGAAGCTGGAGGACAGGAAGTAGGGAGAAGAGGTAGCATGGAGAACATGTGGACAAAAATCTTCCTGATTTATTTATTTATTTATATAAAATATAAATTCCATATGTGATATAACACTAGAGAAAAAAACCTGCTATTTTGTTCGTGTTTTGTTTTTGTTTGTTTTAGTTTTTTTTTTTTTTTTTTTTTTTTTGAGACATGGTCTTGCCATGCATCCAGGCTGACCCTTTTGAAGCCTCCTGGGTGCTAAAATTCTAGGCATGCTCCATCACACCAAAGAATCTGGGCTTTATTGAGGTCCTGCTCATCTGCCACTCAAGGCTGAATGCATGTCGAGAAGTGGAATAGACAGAGTGGTGTTCAGGGGCCAACCCCAAAGCTTGTCATCTGTGTGGTTTATATCCTGGGTCAGGTGCAGTCATCAGAACCATTCAGACAATGGAGTGACTTGGGAGGACTCACAGATCACCCCCAAAGATAACCTGGAAGCAGGGAGTTCAAATAGGAAACGTCTTTTTTTTTTTTTTTTTTTTTCGAGACAGGGTTTCTCCGTAGCTTTTGGTTCCTGTCCTGGAGCTAGCTCTTGTAGACCAGGCTGGCCTCGAACTCACAGAGATCCGCCTGCCTCTGCCTCCTGAGTGCTGGGATTAAAGGCGTGCGCCACCACCGCCCGGCAGGAAACATCTTTTAAACCACCCTAGGGCCTTGGCCTGAGGGAGTGTGGCCCAAGATGTGGGAAGATGAGGTATTTGTAAAGATACAGAGGAGGAGGAATTCCAGGGTCAGAGTTTGCAGTTCTTTTGAGTGAAGACTACAGGAAGAGACAAAGCAACATTTTCAGCTTGGGCAGCTTGTTATGCTCATGTGCTCTTCTTCTGAGATCAGGCATCCGCAAGAAAGAGTTGTCCATCTAGGGCAAGATCCCATCTCCCTGGATTTTGCCTTCTCTCAAGAATCTTGGCTCTCTGGTTATTCAACCCTTTATAACCTTCTGTGTTTTCCTATAGCTGTTGAGTGTATTTTGTTTGTGGCTAGAGGCTGGTTAAGAAACATACCAACCCATCATGGTTGATGGGAAGGTGCCCTTACAAGTGGGACTCGGTCATGAATGTGGTTAGGTCCACCCAAAGAGAGCATGTAGAACATGAGAAAACCACGGGTTGCTCACGAGGAATTCCAACATTTAATCAGAGAAGAGGAGTGGCTTGATGAACACAGAACTTAGCAAGAACAGAGTCACAGAAGCCAAAGGAACCGGTCCCATCTCAAGGAAGTTAAACGCTCTTGTGGAGATGGCTGGAGTCCAGGACTGCCCCCTCCCCTGTTTCTGGCAGTTTGAGGGTGTCTGTAGTATCCACAAGAGCGGCATCTGTGAATCTCAGACATACGAGCTTGATCACAGCGAGCTGATGAGGAAAGAGAAGATGAGAACAGTAGAGGGGTTTCCCAAGGGGAAGGAGGGGATAAATTCAGGGCCCAATTGGAGAGCACGATGGAAAATGACTCCTGTCCCATTCTCTCGGCTCTGATTGGCTCCTCACTAGGTAGAAGAGTTGGTCACTGAGAATAAGGGCAGGGAGATGTGGTCACTAGGGGGAAATTCAGATTATAAACTTCTGTGTTAGATGCGTCCTCTGAGAAGAAGTCTGGACTGACGGTCAAAGCTGGGGGAGCTGCTCTCCCCTGCTTTGCGGTGTCTTCCAGGACTCCAGCTCATCTCTGTCCACATCCTGGGTGGATGTCTTCACAGATGTCTTCATGGCTACAGAGTTAAAAGTTAGACATTACACCCACCTTCTAGATAAAAAGAGCTGGTAGCAGAGACCTTCTTTCAGTTCTGTGTCCTTTATTTAGAAAGAGAAGTCGCCCCTTAGGGCTTCGTCACCGACCAGAACTGTAGCATCTGATACTATTGCTTTTGAGGGGACAGAAACCAAATGCTAAGTATTCCACCCATCATTATTACTGGTACCAAGACAACATAATACCTTATGATTATCAAAGTTCTCTTCAGATGTATGATGTCATTTCATGTCACTAGGTCTCTTGCATTCCAGTTTTAATGTTGTCAAACCCATTCAAGACCAGAGATGTTAAGAAACATCTCCACCAAATAAGTTCTAGAAAACAACTTAAGAAGGGGTTTTACGAAGCTGCTGATGGGTGTTGGGGAAGGATCACAGAAGGCTGGGCTGGAGGAGAAAGCACAGCTGGAAGAAAAGATCAGATAAGGCAATTTGAAGAGACAGGCTGTCCCATGAAGGGCTGTGTGTGTGGAGGCCAAGGGTCGCCATCAAGTATCTTCCTTGACTGCTTTTAGTGTTTGCGACAGTCTCTCACTGAACCCAGGGCTCACCAATTCATCTAGGCCAGCTGACCAACGAATTCCAATGATGGACCTTTCTGTATCTTCAAAGTGCTGAGAATCTTGGTGTGGGCCACTCTGCAGTCTGGGTCCTGGGGATCTGAACTAGGGTTCTCATACTTTTGTGGCAAATATTTCATTGGCTGAGTCATCTCCACAGCCCCTAGTTTTTCACTATTGATGAGCCCCTTCCTCTCCTCTCCTCCCCTCCCCTCCCCCACCTCTCTCTATCCCTCTAGGTCTAGGTCTTCCTGCCTCTCCCCCATCCTTTCCTCCCTCCTGTCTTTTCTTCTTTCTCTCCCCTTCCTCTCATCGACCGTCAGCTTTTGTAGTATGGATCCTTACAAGAATCTTTTGAAATAGTTGATTGCTTTTAAAAAGAAAATGAGAATGCAAAATTGGGTGGGTGTGAGTGGGTGGCCTGGGAGGAGCTGGTAGAGCAAGGAATATGATCAAAATATATTGTAAGAAATTCCCAAAGAACTAAGGAACATTTTCTTCAAGTTATATGTTTTCTCTCCAGGAAAATCTCTCTGTGTGTATAAGCCCCAAATTTGTCATTCTGGCTTTCTTTCTTTTTTTCTCTTTTTCCTTTTGTTTGTGTGTGATATGTGCACATGTTTGTACATGTGTGTGCAGGTACAGACACTCAGCTGGGCATGTGAATGCTGAGGCCAGAGGAGGAATTCAGAAGTCCTGCTTCGTCATTCTCTTCCTTGTGCCCTTGTGACAGGGTCTCTCACTGAACTGGAGCTGGCCATTTACTCCCTAGACTGGCTGGTCAGCAAGTCCGGAGAGCTTCCTGCCCACTTGGGACGCTGCTAATTAAGAATCCCCAAAGTGTCCAGTGTTTTTGCTCAGTTTCTGTACAGAAAGGAGAGCCAGGGTGCTCAGGCAGACCCTTTGCCAGAAGGAATGGGCGCTGTGGTGAGCACTGGCGATGTGGTGAGATCTGGCTCTGTGGTGAGCACTGACACTGTGGTGAGCACTGGCAATGTGGTGAGATCTGGCGCTGTGGTGAGCACTGGCGCTGTGATGAGCATTGGCGCTGTGATGAGCACTGACGCTGTGGTGAGCACTGGCGCTGTGATGAGCATTGGCGCTGTGATGAGCACTGACGCTGTGGTGAGCACTGGCGCTGTGATGAGCATTGGCGCTGTGATGAGCACTGGCGCTGTGGTGAGCACTGGCATCTCATTCACTGGGAAGCCCACGTGCCAAGACTAAGGCTAAAGGTAGCATGCTTGCATGAAAGCATGGTGCTTCCTCTTCTTGATTCTTTCTCTTGGTGGCCCCATCCTGTCTGCCGTGGCTCTGAAACTGGCCAGCTGAAGCCAGTTTGGCTGGGAGTTCCCCAGGCCATATGGAAGCACTTCCCTTAATCACACTCTGTGCGAAAGAAATGTGGGAAATGAAGCCATGGCTCCCCTGAGCGTGCATCCCTGAGGCCTACAGGGTCCATGCAGCTTCTAAGCCCACGTCTTGCCAAGCAATCACTCCTGCCTTCCCTGGGACTCTCTTTGAGTCAAGACATGGCCAGGAGAGGCTATTGGCACAGCCTCGCGCTGGATAAAGCGCAGAAGGCTGCACGCAGGATATCGGTTCCATGGCGCAGCGAGGCAGACCCAAGGTGTAAGCCTGGAGCCAAAGCCTTAGCTATGAGAAAAGTCAGAAACGAATCCAGATACAGCACACCAATTTCCTGTTCGGAGTCAGGCGGGGACTGAACTAACAACGAGCATAAATAGATTTACATGTTGGAAAAGAAGCTGGAGGCCACTCAAATTCCAAGGGAGAAAACTCTGGTGGTCTTCAATATAAAACAGTAATTAAGTAAAATGTTTTAAATGATGAGGTTGGAGAGATGGCTCAGTGGTTAAGAACACTTGCTGTTCTTGCAGAGGAATTGAATTTGGTTCCTAGCATCAGCATCTGGAAGCTCACAACGGTTTGTCCCTCCAGATCCAGGGAATCCAAAGCCCTTGTTTGACCTCTGAGGTAGACACACATACACACACACACACACACACACACACCACAGAAAATAAAATAAAACCAACCTTTAAAATACAAATAAATGATATTTTAAATGACTAAAAATTCTATACATGTACAAAGTAATTTTTGGGTTTTGTTTGCTTATTTTTAAATAATGAGTTATTTTTAAATTAAAAAGTGGCTTATGTATATGGGGTGTTTTGGCTGCATGTATATCTGGGCACAACATACATGCAGTTCACTCAGCAATCAGAAAAGGATGCCAGATCCCTTGGATCTGGAGTTAGAGATTAATGTGAGCTGCCATGTGGGTGCTAGGAATCGAACCCAGGCCCTCAGGAAGAGCAGCCAGTGCCCCTAACCACTGAGCAGTCTCACCAGTTCCCAGTTCGACATTTTGAGGTGTGTATATAATGTGGAATAAGTCAAGGTAATTCACATCAGAACCACAACAGAGAAGTTAGCACAGATACCTGAGTATGGACACATACTTGGGGACGTCCATGTTTGTCCCTTACTGCAGTGTCATCCACATTAGGGCACACTGAGGAGAGTAAGGAAGCCCAGCTCGTCTGTTCTGGGCTTGCCATCCACTTTGCCAAGCGATAACTAAGTTTATTGTATGGTGACATCTAAGGCCAGGCCGCGATGCCAGTTCCTCACTCAAGTTTGGGCATTGGTGATGCTAAGCAGGCCTCAGCATCCCGATGCTCACACTCTAGGCTGGGTGGACCACGAGGCTGTCCCACAGTGTAATGCGTATGCCTTTTCCTCACCACACACTGCTCATGGCTCCTTTGATTGGCACTTCCAGAGGTAACCTGCAGATTTAACATGATCCAATGCGAGGAAGACTGAATCTGAGATTAGGGATTTGATAGCAGATAAACGATTGATTTTCATTCCTCCCCCTTCTTCCCCTCCTCAGCGTTCTGTCTCCCCATTCCTCTTTCTGGGACACTGGATCTTTGGCTGGTGAAGGAAGAATCAAACAAAAGTTGTTGTTATTTTATAAAAATTATTTGTGTGTGTGTGTGTGTGTATGTGTGTGTGTGCTTTGCCTGCCTGCATGTCTGTGTGCACCACATGTGCCTAGTACCTGGGGGGGTCAGAAGAGGACATTGGATCACTGGAACTAAAACTGTGGGTGTTTGTGAGCCACCATGTGGGTGTAGTAGCTCTATGCAAGCCCTGCACAAAAGCAGCAGTGTTCTTTAGGACGGAACTGTCTCTCCAACCCCCCTCCTACTCCCCCCCCCCCGCATTGCCATTTTTAGTGGCATGACCCCTATCATTCATAGAACCTACCCTTGGCACAAAACAAATAGCTCGGAACTGGCAGTTCAAAGTTAGTTCTTGCTGGCTTAGTCTCATGTTTCTGCTTATCTTCAAGCTTCCCATGGAGAGAGAGAAAAGTCGCAGGTGGACTTTGCTGAGAAACGTTATCATAGGTTATGTTTCCACGGCAAAGCAGGTAGATCACAAATGTCGCACGTGTTTGTGAAATACTATTGCACTTCTGGTAAGATGCACAGCCCTTCCCAAAGCCTGTGTCATCTGACCTCCATAATGTCCTGTGCTGCCATTTGCCTCTTGCATCTTAAGGTGCAACCACACTGGGTTTCTGGAAGACTCTAGAATGCCAAGGGGCATTTCTACCTTGGTGCATTCTCTCTTGCACCAGCCCACTCATGTCCTGGAATATTCTTGCTTCAGTTTCTTAGCATGGCTATCTGGTTCTCACTCTTTGGATCGGGCCACGTCTCAGACAGGCATTCAGACAATCTGCCTGAAGCCAACCCTTCTCTTTTGTTTAGTTCCTGCTTAGCCTTTTGCTGTAGAAAGTTCTTCCTTTCCTCTGTGTTTAACTTGCCCCTCAGACTAGCGAGGCTTCACAAGAGTCAGCATCACGCATGTTATGATGTCCAGCTAATTCCTCGCGCTGGGCCAATATCAAGCACACCCTCGGAGCTCAATTAACACGGAACTAATGAGTGTCTACACTGAGCCAGGCGTGGTTCTGCTTCCTGCTATGATTTCAGTGGTGCTGGATGGCGTTGTGCAATAGGCTTCGCCTAGATGCCAAAGAGCGTTGTAATAACCTCAGCTTGGCTGCCAACAAAGTCGTGAGCACAGGCAAGTTGCTTCACTGACTGGGGCCTTGGCTCTTTCATCTACAGCGTCAGCACAGAGGAGTTCGGAGACTTTTTCTAGGGCTGGAATTCTTAAAAATATAATAACTATAGCTTATTCCTTGTTTTTAAAATTAGACTTTGGGATTGAATAGGGGTTGGAGAAGTGAGACTTAACATGTAATATGAAATAGTTTTTCAAAATTTTAATGAAAAGATTTCATAGAGATGGCTTAAAGAGCCTGGGACATTTCTTTGCCCCACCGAAGTGAGTTCGTGTGAAGTTGCTTTTTGGTCCTGAAATCTCCTTGGTTACGTTGGTACTCGTACGGTTTACTGTCAAAAGCTGTAAGCTAGGCTTTTTCTTAGTATACAAACTCCCTTCTAGGTGTGTGAGTTCCTTCCTTCAATCCCCTTCACACACCTAGTCCAACCCCTGGGACCTGGTGCACTCTCAGAGAGAGGATGTTGTCTTGACCTGGATGGATCACCAACTGCATAGGTGGTCCCAAGGGCTCTGAATGAAACCGAAACCCCGCAACTCCCAGCGCCCACCCAGGAGTCCTGACATCCACCACAGAGATGAAAGCTGGGTCTAATCAGTAGTAATAGCTGGTGGTGGTGGTGTTGCTGCTGCTACTGCTGCTGGTGTCTCCCTCCACTGGTTGTGTGTCTATTTTGTGCCTGGCATGATTTTTTTCCCCTGAATGTTCTGATCTACGGCTATCAGGCACCTACCACCATGCCTTTCCATCTGACAAATGGAGAGATTATCTCAAGGGAATGAAGTGCCTTGCTTTAGGGTTCACGACCCCTGAGTAGCTAGAATGGTGTGGCTTCAGGACTATCCTGAGAAGACAGCCAAGTGAGCACGAGACGAAATGTACCCAAGAATTAGAGTGATGGGGACTAGAACGGAAACAAACAGAGATGGGTATGGCTGCCACCTACCCACCCCAATTCCTCCTTGGTGGAGCCCAGCTTCAAGAGTCCTTATCCACCATGCAGATCAGGATGACCTGTCCAGTTTGTCCCGCCTTAGAATCCTCAGCTCTGCCTTACAATTTTACATCTTCATGGGGATGGGTCAGGGGGTCAGATATACCCCAGACTTCCTGGGTGATTGCTATGCACCTCTGGCTAAGACTTCTGATTTTCAGCCTCAGTTTCCCCACTCGAGGCAACTGACAAGTTTATTCTTGTCAGACTTTTAATTTCTCAGATGCCACATTCAGGCAGAAGAGAAGGACACAGTAGGATTTTGTGGGCCATCTGAGTGGAGGTTGGGCATCTCAGGCCCCACCCCAACCCCGCCTTAATGCCTGAAGCTCAATTGGCCATGGGGGTAAGCATTAGCTTACATTTGACTAGATGTACTGCCAGTAGCCTCGCTCTTTTGAGGTAAAGGCATTTCTAGCCAGTAAGCAAATATGTCTTCAGGCTCAGAGCACACTGGCACAGAGGTCAGGGACTCAGCAATGCTTGACTTCCGTTGATGTGATGTAGCCTTAGGGCTCAGGGTGTCCTGAGAGGATGTTTGTCTCCAGGCCTGGCAGAGAGGAATCTACTTCCGGCTTGCAGCTGGTTGCTCTCGTTGAATCAAATCCTTGCTGAATTCCTACCTCCTTTGATGCCCTCTGCCTCTTGTTCTCCTTTTTCCTGCTTCAGCTTGTTGGCTTGTTTCATTTCTCCTATCTTCATTCGTGGAAAAGAACTAGGAAACCTCCAGCAGCTTTAGAATATGGGCGTCTATTCGCTGACTCTCTCCCGTACAACACAACCAGTTGTAGCACCACAGAGTGACGGCTGAATTCGAAACAGATTTCATGACTGTAGTTCTGAAAAGCCATCTGCGCCACTCTTCACCGTGTGACAGAAGGTGCTACCGTTAGTGTAAGCCATGCCAGGTGGTTGAGGTCATGTGGGGCATAACCAACCACCATGCTCTTTCAGATGACATGACAGACATCTTCGTACCTGTTAGCTCCGTGC
Source organism: Chionomys nivalis (assembly GCF_950005125.1). Lineage (NCBI taxonomy): Eukaryota > Metazoa > Chordata > Mammalia > Rodentia > Cricetidae > Chionomys > Chionomys nivalis. Next base: position 12,181,815 of record NC_080108.1, on the reverse strand, counting down.
AAAGGCAGCATATTATTTTCAATTTTATGGGTTCTAACTAGATACACTAGTATCTATCCAGATACCTTTCTTCCTGAAAAAAGAAACTTGTATACTCTTTGAATGGTGTATATGTTGTGTTCATAGATGAGAGCCGTGTGTGTGTGTGTATGTGTGTGCGTGCATGTGTGTGTGTGTGTGCGCGCGCGTGTGTGCATTTAGGTTATAGAAAAAAATATAGAGGAGGGGTGTCTCGGGGTTTCTATTGCTGTGATAAAACACCATGACCAAAAGCAACTTATGGAGGAAAGAGTGTATTTCATCTTACAATTCTCAAGTCACCCTCCATCACTGAGGAGTCAGGACAGGGACTCAAGGCAGGAACCTGGAAGCAGGAGCCGTTTAGAAGTGATGGAGGAATGCTTCTCTCTTGCTTGCTCCCCAGGGCTCTCACTGACTTTCTGGACCTGCTTTCTACACTTGATCTTAGCCAAAAGGCCGAGAAGCGATTGTGGACCTGACTTCTAATATAACTCAGGACCACCTGCTCAAGGATGGCATCACCCACAGTGAGCTGGGCCCTCATATGCCATTCATTAATAAATAAAATGCACCACAGACTTGCCTACAGGCCATCTTGAAGAGGCATTTTCTCAATTAAAACTCCCTCTTCCCAGATGTCTAGGTCTATGCCAAGTTGACAAGAACAAACACACACACACACACAGAGAGAGAGAGAGAGAGAGAGAGAGAGAGAGAGAAGGAAAGTGGAGATGTTGCTAACACGAGGGTCCTTGAAATGCACTTTTCTTGTGTTAAATTATTTATTTAAAAGCAAAATAATAAAAATACATGACATAGTTCTAGTTGGACTTAGTGAAAATAAGCAATTTGATATATATTATAGTCTGGGGGAAGTTACAGTTGATGCTTGTTGAATTCTGAAAATTATGAAGACAATATTTTTTCTATATGTCTTTTTTTTGCAACAAGGTTCATATATCTGAGAATGATGTAAACTCCTGACCCTCTTGCCTCCAAAACACTGGGATTATAAGTGTACACCACCACACCCAGCTCTGTTTCCTGTGTATCTTATGACTTAGGAAAGCCATGATCCACAACAGGAAACTAGAGATTGAAAAACAATAACAGGGAAGGGTTGGGTTTGAGAATGATCTGTGTGTGTGCATGTGCAGATACGTGTGCATGTGTGCATGTGTGCACGCGTGCGTGTGCATGTGTGTGTGTGTGTGTATAAACCAGTGGTGGCAAGCTCAATCATAAGTCTGTAATGATTGTAAAATCAAACTCTGGAGCTGTGAGAAACATCTGTAGTGAACTCTGGTGCACAAGGGAAGCTGGGCTCTCAGAAGGACAGTTATGGGTGGAGTTTGTGGTCCAAACCATGGATCTTTGGTTTAGGAGCTCCATGATGTTGGGCAAAACCTTGGAACATGAACAGATTTATTGTTCTGCATTGCGAGGATAGATCTCCACTAGTGCAAACATGGTGGCTCGTCTCAAGTTACTTAGCCTGGTGCCTGGGAGCACAGCACATGCTCAACCTCCCCCCAGCATTCGGTGTCAGCAGGTTCTCTGATGAACCTTTCGTCAATATTGTTTGTTGGACTCTGAAGGCAACTTCCCAGAACAAATAGCCTTAGGATTTCACAGGTGGGTCTGAGACAGTGGAGGTAAGCAACTTGTCCTGGGCCATGCGCCAATGTTAGGCTAAGCAGCTGCCGTTCCAGCCCACATTGCTGGGCTCCAGAGTCGGGGATTATGACCTCTCTTTAGAGTTTGTGGAGTTAGAAATGATGCAGATTCCCACCTAAAGAATGAGATGAAAAGCCCTGGAAGATGGCGCAGCCATTGGCAGTATCAAGGATATCACAGGACAAATTTCAGTGAGGAGGTTTGGGAAGAATTCCAAAATAATCAGTGTCCCGCAGGAACCATTGGCCGCCATCACCACCTCCAAATCTGAGTGTTCCCAGATGTGGGCTTCTTGCCATCGATATGATGGTTTGGAGCACAGAGGAGGCCTCTAGTCTGTGGGACACCCTTCAGCCACTGGAGTGTGTCACGATGGAATGGGTAGGATTTGATGGTGTCCCAGACTAGCTTGGCACCTTCCTCTGTGTGCCCATGGTGGGAGAGGCATCAGGGAGAGTCTTCCCCGAGCCTGCTTTTGCTTTTCTTATACTAACCCTTGCTTCAGCCTGATCCCAAGCTCTAGGATAGCACCAGACCTAGGGGGAATTTGCCAGGAGGCCGAGAAGTTGCCTATCCTAATGGACGGGACAGATAAACCATGGGGCATAAGGTTTATGCCAGGTCGGACAGCTTTAGGTAGTAAGCAGCGAAAACAATGCTTTATATCTGTCAACAATCTAAGATGTGTGTATCAAGTGCCACTACATCTGTCTGTCCAACTAGCTGTGTATCAAACCTCGGTAGTATGGCTTGTATCTCAACTGTCCTATGCCCCACACCCACCCCGCCCCAGAGTACACCAGGCTTGGTTACCAGCCTCTGGCTGTAGCTACTGTGAGATAGTGCCATCTTTAGGAGGTGGAGCCTAGTGGAGTAGGTTAGGAGTCATGACTCTGCTTTTTTCTTGTGACAGAATCTCACTGTGTAGCCTCAGCTAGCCTCAAACTTGTGGCAGTCATGCCGCGCTCAGCATCCCTATGGCTGAGATTACAGGCACATAGCACTGTGCCTCGTGCTGGGTCCTGCTATTGGAGGGGATGCTGGGGCCTTAGGATTTTCTTCCTGCTTCCCAGCTGCCAGGAGTTGAGCTGTTTTATTCCACTGTGTCCTCAGTTTCTTGATGCACCTCACCACAGGTCCAAGGCAACAGGGCCATGAGCTGGAAACTCCAAATCCATGAGCCAAAACAGCGTCCTGACTTCAGGTATTTCCTACAGGGACAGGAAACTAACATACGCAGGTCTCTGTGAAGAAATGTACTTTATGGATGGTGTATGCATCAAAATCCAACTGCAAAGCTAGATCTGATGGTGTGGTCCAATGATCCCTGCTTCTTGGGAGGCTGAGGCAGGAAGATTGCAAGTTCTAAGCTAGTCTTGGATGCGGAGTGAATTCAGGGACAGCCCCGACGACTCAGTGAGTGCTTGTCTCCGAATAAAAAGAGGAAGACTGGGGACCCAGCTAAGCGATAGACAAGCACGCTTTCCCCAAAATGCAGAAGACCCTCAGTTCAATTTCCGGTACTGAAAAAGATATTAATAAATAAAATACATAAAAGGTGATTGTAGTTTAGGTTCCAAAGAGTATCGGGGGGGGAAAAAAATCCCAATAAAACCCAGAAACCAACAGCAGAGGCCTCGCCCTGCAGCTGCTCCAGTTCCTCCCCTCCCTGTGCAGAGACACAAGGCTGCCTTCCTTTCCAGGGCTAATTACGGCCTCCATCTGGGCTCTGGACTCCAGCCCCTCCGTTTCCTCAGAGACCTCACCCCACCCTTCAGGCCCTCTTCTTTATCTCCCCTCCCTTTCCCATCAGGGCTTCATGGGACCAGGTCTCTCCCATCTTTAAAGGATAATTTTTGAAATGTGTGCCTGTATCCATGTCTATGGGTACATATGTGCATATCACACTATATGAGTGTATAATTTTATGTTTATGTGAAATATGTTTTCATCATTCATTTCTTTTATGGCTATATCAAGAAACTTCTTTCAAGTGTACTGGTCTCTATTCCTGCCCAAATCCTTTACCGACCTCTTCTGCCAAGTGTTTGAGACATTGTTTACATAGGCTGTCTCTACATTTTCATCATCGTTCATTCTGCAGATCAGAGCCTTACCCTGAGCCTGCTCCTCAGCAGGGAGAGGCTCTTCTGAAACTCGTAACAATTCCCTTACAGCGCCACCTGAAGGCCCTTTAAAGTCATTCTTTAGGTCCTCTAGGCGATACCTCAGGCCTCTGCTTCTCGCCCCCCAATGTTTCTGCCTCACAGGGTTCATCCTTGGTCACCCCTCAGCTAGGCTGTGCCGCTCAGACAAGTCAGTGAAGACAACATTTTGAAAAGCATTTGCAATGACATCAAGGCCTCTCCTTCCACCCCACCAGAGTCTGTACCCGAAACACCCAGACACCAAATTCTCAGCACCAGGGAGATTATTTCCCTAGAGGGTAAGGGGACAGGGAAGCTGTAAAGGCAGACAACAAGTAGGTAAGTTGTTTTTTTAACTGAACCTGATAAACAAGATAGTGGGAAGTAGCCTTCAATGCATGGGCACAGGAGACCACTTTCTAAATATAATCCCAGTAGCACAGACACTGAGAGCAACAATAAATAAATGGGACCTCCTGGAACTGAGAAGCTTCTGTAAAGCATAGGACACAGTCAATAAGACAAAAAGGCAGCCTACTGAAAAGATATTCACCAACCCCTCATCAGAGGACTTATCTCCAAAATATATAAAGAACTCAAGCAATTGGTCATCAAAATTCCAAATAATCCAGTTAAAAATGGGGTACAGAACTAAACAGAGCATTCTCAACAGAAGAATCTCAAATGGCCAAAAGACACTTAGCAACTGACTTTTAAGTGTTCTTTTTAGTTGTCCCAGAGAATGCTTAACGTTCTAGATGTGTCTGATTATTTTCTCTATTGTCATATATTTTGAAATTCTGTCTCTGTCTGTCTGTGTGTGTGCGTGCGCATGTGCATATGTGGGGTGTGTGTATGCTTCCAACAGGCAACCAGATAATTGGCAACTTTGTCTTAACCTTCACTCTGCTTCAGGGTTAACAGATGAGACCTCATGGACCTTTCTGGGTAAACATGCATCCCTACAAATATGGCCACCCTACATACATTTAGCCACCTTACATAATATGGCTTCCCTACATACATACGGAATCCCTACATACATATGGCCGCCCTACATAACATTTAGCTGCCTTATGTGCATATATGGCTACCCTACACACATGACACCCCTCCATACTTATGGCTGCCCTACATACTTATAGCTGTGCTACATATGGCCACCCACTCCCAGGAATATATTGGACATGGTTTTTCCAGGTCTTCCACTGAGGGCTTTTGGTATTTGCCAGTGACCTCATATAGCCTTGATTTTAAACAACCTCTGATTGTTTTGATCAGACTCCCACAGGGGAGGCTGTTTGCACCAGGCAAGGTCACAGGTCAGATTCAGGCAGTTTAGTGAGTGGGGTCTTCCAGGAAACTACCACACAAGCCAAGTAATGACCACTGGGAATTGGGCTTTTAAGGCGCTCCAAACCCAACTCTTGCAGGGTCTGGCAAGCTGCTGGCCCTCACTCAGGTTAAAGACTTTTTAAAAAGGTTACCATGGGCGTAGAATACGGGGAAAATAAAAATAAACAAACTGATATCCCAGAGTCTTTGTTCATCTTACCCTATGTTTTTCTGGAGTAATTACTGCTCAGACTTTTGCAAGCCCTTGGTTAATTTCCAGGGTTTTGGAAATGCCGGTCACTGCAAGGCTTGCCCATTGTCTCCTTTGCAGAAGTTCTTACTCCGTTGCTTGTTTGGTTTGTTGTTGTTGCTGTTTTCTTATCTCTTCAAATAACACCAGGAATTTCCTCGGGCCTCTTTGGAATCTTTCTCTTTTTGTTTTTTGAGACAGGGTCTCACTAGGTAGCCCTGGCAGTCCTGGAACTCACTCTGTAGACCAGGCTAGCCTTGAACTCAGAGAAATTCACCTGTCTCTGCTTCCGGAGTGAGGGATGGGATTAAAAGGCGTGTGCCACCATGCCTGGCTTTGCTATCTTTTAAGGGGTTAGCACTTGCTCTTTTCTTCTTTCCTCTTGATATTTTCTCGTTGGAGAAAATCGTCATGTATCATCTAGTCTCTGTTCTCTATGCTGTATTTCAGTACTGGCTCAACACAGGCTGTCTTGTGTCTTCTTTGCATGAAGTCGGCAACTCTTCCTAAAGGCCTCCCTGTGTTCAGGTCTGCTGGGGAGAGTTCCTTAGAGCTGATGTCTGCGGTTCCTAAGGAATCATGTCAGGAAGCTCGCTGTGTCTTTTTTCTTGTGGCTCTGTAGTTGCTGAAGGTCTGTCATGTGATCACATTCTGTCTACTTCTCATTTACACGCTCACACACTCCCATGAGAGAGACATCACACACTCCCATAGAAAGACATCTTCCCGTCAGCGATCTGGTTCCCCTGCAGAGAAGAGAGGTCTGTGTGGAAAGGCCTGACACATGCATTTTCCTTTTCTCTGTTTATCAGTTTTAGAAACAAGAACTGGTTCCTAGCATGCTCTGCCTGTAGCTAACAGGGCTTCCCCAGTATTGGAACTCGTTGCTTTCAATGTATTTTGTGTGACTAGCTTTTCAGTAATCATTGTTCTTAATAATGTTCAGGTTGTCTCATTGTTGACTACCTGAGGACCCTTGGGGTTAACTACAAGTCCTTTCAACCTGACTCAGTTGTCTTTAAGAGTATCCTTGAGTTCTCCAAGTCGCTGTGCGATCATGGTAGAGTGTTTATTTTTTGACTCAGACTGTGATTGGCTCTCTAAAAAGCCTCATTCTTTGGAGTGGAAGTGGTGCCTGCAGGCCCAGCCTGAAGGCGAGCATGCTTACTGCTGTTGCATTAGCTTATGTTATGCTTGCTCGCATGCCACCCATGCATAAGGGTAGCAGTCTTCCTCGGACCACCAGCCCCTAGTGTGTGACATGGAGACTTATTAGTTAGGACTGCTCAGCCTTAGCTTAGGCTTGTTTCTAGCTAGCTTTTTAAATTTAACCTGTTTCTCTTTATCTACTTTTTGCCTGGGGCCTGTTACCTTTCTTTCATCTGTACATCTTACTTCATGTCTGTCTGTCTGGTGACTGTCTAGCAAGCTAGGCCAAGCATCTCCCTTTTTTCCTCCCTCATTCTCTCTTCTTCAAACCCAGATTCCTTCTCCTACTTATCTCTCTGCCCACCAGCCCCACCTATCCCTCTTCTGCCTAGCTATTGGTTGTTCAGCATTTTACTAGACCAGTCAGGTGCCTTAGGCAGGCAAGGTCAAACAGTAACGCATCTTTACATAATTAAACAAATGCAACATAAACAAATGTAACATACCTTCATATATTTAAAGTAATATTCCGCAATGCATAATGCTGTGCATTAACATAATGTGCACTATGCTTGTATAATATATATAGCATAGCATTGAATAAATATCTTTAAATATATAATTAGATAATAAAATTTTTGAAAGCCATCTGTGTAATATCAGAAATTAATTTTTTATAACTATGGTATTTTAACATCTTTTTCCAGAATATATTTACAAATATTATTATTTTCTAGTCCCATTGACAGGAATCTACAGGAAAAATAATGACGATGCCCTATGGGAATCATTTTAGCTATTCACCATTGAGACTGCCCATGGTCCATAATGATCTTTACCGAATTGAGAATGTTTATTCTATCCCTGCTGTTACTAAGGCTGGTATAAGCAATGTATGCAGAATTCTAGAAAATGCTTTTTATCTATAAAGATGATTTTAAGTAATCCTTTGTTCCTTTGGTTACCCAATACATTGACATGTCTCTCAGCACTGAATCAGCCATTCACTTGAGAACATATTTTATTTGTGTGTGTGTATGCGCACATGTGTGTGTGTGTGGGGGGGGGTTCTTTTGATAGAGTTCAGGAGACAGGTGATGACCATGATTCCCCTGAACCATATACTTAAAGATGACTATAATGGTGGTGATAAGGGCTTGAGAGATGGATATATTAGGCCCCTGCAAGCATGAGGAACCTAAGTTCAGTCCTCGGCACCCACGTAAAACACACCAGCTGTGGTGGTATATGTTTATAGTCCGGGAGCTGAGGAGGCAGAAACAGGAGGATGCCTGGGGCTCAGTGATTAGGTAGTATACCCTAATTAGTGTGTTCTAGCTCAACGAGAGGCTGTCTGAAAAGAAATGATTGGCACCTGAAGTTCTCAACCCACTCTGCAAAAACTCCTATTCCCTCTTCCTCCCACACCAAATAACTACTTCCTGCTTGTGTGAATTTGGCTCTGGGTCCTTTTACAATCGCTTAGTATAGTTTCTTCCTGGTTGGTCCATGTGAGAACGTGCGGCAGAATTTGCTTTACCTACGGGTACAGCATAGGAGTCATTATGGGGCTGGCCACTGGCCTCTGCCTTTTGGCTACTGCAGATAACACTGCCGTGAATGTGTGTGCAAATGCTTATGTTGTGTGAGTCCTTGCTCTCAGGTTTCACAGGCATCTACCCAGAGGCAGAATCACTGCCCGTACAGTTATTCAATGTTCCGAGTAACTGCGGGGTTTATTGTGCTCGCTCACACTCACGGGTCTTTAACATGAGTCTTCATTGCCTCTGTCTTGTGTTCTTTTCTAGAAGAAGAAAACGTGATCGCTGTTCCTTTGGGCAGTCGAAGCGTGCGAATTACCGTGAAAGGACCTGCCCGTCTCTGTAAGTAGAATTTCCCCTCAGCATGTTATGAAATTTCATGAAAGCAACATCAGACAAACAAATGAAAACTCACTTCCTTGCTATGGTAGAGATTTCTATCCAGTATGCTCAGTCTGTGTCTCTAGGAAATATTTTAAATGTATTTTGAATCGGAATAGGAATGCATCACTTCCCCCTCCCTTTTCTCCATCCAGCCCGTCTCAGATGCTCTCAAACCCTTCCTGTGTCCCCTCCCACTCCTTCTTCTTTGATTATTAATGGTGTGTGTGTGCGCGCGCACGCACGTGCATGTGCTATGAATTATTCTCATGCTTTAGGGTGGTGTAGTGGCATTTCAATTGTATTTTAATAAATAAAGCTTGCCTGGGGATTGAGAGAGTAAAACAGCCACACTGGTCGGCCTTACAGCCCGGCAGTGGTAACACACATCTTTAATCCCAGTAGGCACACTAGTTGCCATAGAAACCAGGCGGTGCATGCCTTTAATCCAGTGGTGCATGACTTTAATCCCAGAACTAGAGAGGATTATAAAATGGGAGGAGACAGCTCAAATATCCCCTGAGGAAATTTTCAATAAAATGGTCCTGGACAGATATTTCAAGTCATCCTCACACTAAAATCTTTGTGTTTGTGTTCACAGGTGTGTGTGTAGACGAATGTGTGTGTGGTGTGTGTGTGAGTGTGTGTGAGTTGTGTGAGTGTGTGTGTGTGTGTGTGTGTGCTCGCGCGTGCGTGTCAAGTCCGAGTTGGATGTCAGGGTCTTCCTCAATCACTGCCCACCTCATTCTTTGAGACAAGCTCCCTCACTAAACCTGGTGTTCACCAACTGGCTGGCCTGTGTGGTCAGCAAGCCCCGTAGATCCATCCACCTGCCTCTCTCGTGCTAGGTTTACAGTCACTTGCTGCTGTACCTGTTTTGTTTGTTTGTTTTTGATGTGGCTGCTGCAGGGAAGGGTCCATCTCGGGTTATTATGCTCGGGCAGCAAGTAGTTTACTGACGGAGCATCTCCCCATGAAAAGCTCTTCAGCAAAAATTCTCCAGTCCCTTGTGATTGACGCTAGAATGACAACAGGTCCGGGGAGTCATTCACAGACCACACAGAACTCCTGAAAGTGAGGCAGTGAAGCAAGATATTCCTTGATGTGAAGAAACAGAACATTCTAGAGACCTGTTTTCCACAGGCTTGAAAATCTTCAGCACTCTGTGGGGGCAATTCTTCCTCCTTGTGAATTAAAATGTGATACTTAGAAACTAAAAAAATTGCAAGATATCATTTGGACTAAAAACTATCAAAAAGCATCAGACATGGTGACGCATACCTGTAATTCCAGAATTTAGGAGACAGAGCCAGGAAGATTGGGTCTTCAAGGCCAGCCTTGCCTAGGTGAGACTATCAAAAAAAAAAAAAAAAAAAAACCACACACAAAAACCCAATCCATACAAATTTACATAATTAAGTAATAAATGAATGAAGTGCTGAATATCCATAGCACGTCAGTCCTGCTAGCCTTCAAAGAGAACAATGCAGATATCTCTCAACTGCTGAACCGATAATCAGGACTCAGGTGGAATATTATTTGGCAATAAAAAGGGGGCATTCTGATGAGCGCTATGATGATGTAGGTGGATGATCCTTGAAATTATTGACCAAGTGAAGGACGCCAATTGCAAAAAGTCACTTGTCACCTGACTCTATAAGGTGAAATACTTAGAGAGAGAAAGCTACAGAGACAAGAAATAGATGGAGGATTTCCTGGCTAACGAAGAGCTTTTGTTTGGGAATGGCAAAAACCGCTGCTATCGTATCCTGCGGTGGAAATGCTGAGCACGAGTGAACAATGAATGGCATCTTTTATCTAGGTGACTTGGGGCTGGGAATTAGCTCAGTAGTAGTGTGAGGCCTTGGGTTCAACACCCAGTACTGGAAGGCAGGCAAACACACCACAAAGAAAGCAAGCAAGCAACTGGGCAGGTTCTCTGTGGCTTGACATGTTAACAATTTTAAATGTATTTTTAATGTGTTGCCCTAATGACATTGACGGCTCCCCAAGTTCAGTTTCGGAAGACCATGGTGTTGTTTAGAAAGTCTCACTCTGTTATCCAAGTGACCCTGGAACTCCCATGTAGCCCAGGCTAGCTTTGGACTTGGGCTAAGCTGCCTGCCTCAGTCTCCTGAGGCCCGTTTTGCCGGCTTTCAGAGATTGTTTTTAAAGGCGTATGAACAGAATAACCATCCAATAAGCAGAACAAATACAGACGGACACCCCGGAGAGCCTCGTTTTCATGAGAGCATGCTGGCAGATGAAGCCTGACTTTGTCCTGGAGACTGGCACTCTTCTGGAGGGAGTTCCGAAATGCTCTCACTTCTCCAAGTGACAGATCTATTGCTTGGAGCCTTCCCCTGCTGAAGCCCCACAGGCAGCTCTGGAAGCCTTTCTGAAAGCTGCCCTTCTCCACTGGCCGCCTTGCAAAGGAGTAGTTTACATGTCTGAATTTCACAGTACAGAAGGGGTTTTGTTTTCTTGTTTTATATAACCATTTTTTTTTAAAAAAAAGAGCTGTATTTCTGAAATCAAGTTTATTTTGCAGTCATAAATCATTCTTTTAGAGCCCATAGTAACTACAGCCTTCCAAATGGCTGCAGTATTGAAAACTGAGAATGTTTGGTACTGTTAATTTCAAGTCCCTTTGTTGTAGAATGGAATTTAATTATAGAATGCCCGTCTTACAATCTGCCTAGAGCTGTTTAGATCCTGAATTTCTAGCGTGTTCTAATCCTAGCCATATTATTATAGGGAACCCACAGCCCCAGATTTTCCAGCCATGCGTCCCTCCCCAAATGCAAGCAATCAGGAAGTCTATGCAAAGGCAATGGAATTATAGGAAAACTTTGGCACTGACTCTGTTTGACACAGCTGGTAAGATGACTCAGAAGGTAAAGGCGCTTGCTGCCAAGCCTAACTCAATCCCAGTTCAATCCCCAGGACCTCTGCGATAGGACCAGAGAGCCACCATACCAGTGCCACCCCAACAAATAAGTAAAGTAATTAAAAGAAAATATTAAAAGCCTGGAGAGATATCTCAGTGTCTGAGTGCTGACTGCTTCACATTCACTGACATGGTGACTGACATCTGCCTTTAAGTCCAGATGCATACAATGCCCTCTTCTGGCCACTGTGGGAACTTCACTCATGTGGTAGATATTCACACACATACACACACACACACTTTAAAAAAAAATCTTTAAAAATTCCAAATAATATTAAATAAAATGTTCTACTAACAAGAACCCAAAAGGCCAAGATGCTATAGGCTGAAACCTCCACCCACTAGAAGAATACAATTCCCCCCCAAGTCCTGTCTGCTGAGCGTGAGTAGGATCATGGCACTATACATAATGACCAAAGGAAAGCGATGCTGAACAAGACAGGGACACACTACAAACATGTATCTGCTGTAAGCACAGGCTTGGTTCTGTAGGGCTAGCTGGAAGCCCTCATAGATAGCTACCTGAAAGGGTTTTCCTGGCCTCCACAGTCTAAACACATCTTTTGGTCACCTGGTTCTGCCTCTTTTCAAAAGAGCCACAGCTGATCATTTTTGGTGTAAGTCCTTCAGTTTTTGAAACAAGTAGAAGCATTCTTTATCTTTAAAGCTATTGTTTCTTCTCTTTCTTTCTCTCTCTCTTTCTGTTTTCTTTCTTTCATCTCTCTTTTTAATACAGATTAAAATATTTAAAGTTGTTCTTATGGGGCTGGAGAGATGGGTCAGCAGTTGAACTTACTGCTCTTGCAGGAGAGAGACCTGGGTCCAGTTCAGTGCCCAAACTGCAGCTCACACTCTCCCGTAGCTCCAGTTCCAGGGGATCTGATGTCTCCTTCTGACTTTCACCAGTTCCTGCACGCACATGGTGCAGATACTGTCATGTGGGCTCACAGACAGATGCATACATATAAAATAAATGTCATATTAAAATGTACAATCACAAATGAGCTTCAAAGATCTGGGCACAGAAGAAGGCTTGTGTTCCTGACGGCACTTCCCGCTGTGTGAGGCTGTGGTTCTACTGGCTCACCCCCATCCCCTCCTCACTGTGGAAACCAGAGTGGGGACATTGGCTGGGCTGTGGACAGTAGACACAGACACATACCCTCTTTCTTCATAGTGGTGGAGTGGTTGTGAATTCCTGGGATCTTCTGCCTCGCTGCCTGCTGCAGATGCTTCAGGGGCTCTGTGGGAACTGAGAACGAGAGCACTCGTCTCTGCAACACTCCTGGGCATCAAAATGAAATTAATAGAAAGTTTGCTCTGTAGTTTAGGGGATGGTGTCTTCCCTTGCTCCCAGATCACCCCCTTCCCCAGATTCCCACCCTCTCTTCCTAGTTGCTGAGTTCCTAGGAAACACGGAAAGCTGTTCTTCAGCCCTGGTGAGATAACAGCCACCCAGCACAGCTCCCTTCAGTTCCTGGTTCTGTTATTGTGCCCTAGATGCCCATGGACCAGATGAGAGAAGACTACATAGGAGAGCTCTGTAGAGATGTTCACAAATTTACACTTGCTGGAGAAGAAATAATACTTTAAAGCAAAACTGAGCTTCTTTCTTCTGAATGGGAGACATGGCTTTCCTCGCTCTGTGGTTTTAGGTACCTCATGAAAAAGCATAAACTAAGAAAACTTTCTTCTTTATTCTGTAGTAGAAATGGTTCCTAGAACTCGAGTAGACCTATTTGAACAACAACAACAAACCCTTGCTAGTCCCTCCAAATTTTGCAAGTCTGTTCTGCCCATCTGAATTAATGCCACCAACTGAGTAGATTGTTCTATATTTGTTGGTCACACGTACCGATGTCACACGCAGTAAAACTGTCATTTGAAATCAGATGTCTGTAGGGTGAGCTCTCATATTTAAGTTCTATTTTTAACTTTCCAGTTATTGAGTCAAAAACCCTCCAAGGAAACAGAGGAGAACACAGCTTCAACACTCCCGGGGTTTTTGTTGTCGAAAACACAACGATAGAGTTTCAGAAGGGTGCGGACAGACAGACCTTCAAGACTCCCGGACCCCTGATGGCCGATTTCATCTTCAAGGTAGACGGACCATCTATCTTCAGAGCATTCTGTTGAAACACAGCAAGGGTGTTCTTCGGGAAGCCGGTGATGATTGCGTTCATAGAGTGTGTATCTGTTTCCTTCACAGCAGGCCACTCCCCAAAACGGTTCTGCTCTCTCGAGTAGAGACCTTCAGGGTTAAATATCAATCTTTGTTCTTCCAGAGGGAAATCATTTCATATTCATCACTACCATGTGTCTGGGGCTTTGGTAGATTTAAGGGACAATGGCTAAGCACCCCATCATAGGGAAGACACAGAGAGTGCAGGGGTCATCCCTTGACTTCCTTTGACAGGGCTGTCCCTGTCACCCTCAACCCTGTGAGTGTCTTGTACCACAGCAGCTGATTCGAAATCAGGGTCCCATTTGATGAAGAGCCCTGCTCTGGCATCCTTTCGGACTGTCTTCCTGGATCCCTGAGCCTACTTCTCCCTCTAGGTAGAGCTGAGCCGTCTTCCCTCCTATAAAGGAATTAAGTGTAGTGGTCCATCTATTTCCAAAGCAACACAGGTTAAAACTAATCTGGTGTATAAGAAAATCTCTGAGAAGTGAAAAACAAATGATAATCCAGCAATCTGGGGGCAGGGTGATTCTCTCTCTCTCTCTCTCTCTCTCTCTCTCTCTCTCTCTCACACACACACACACACACACACACACACAGAGAGACACAATACTCTTTTTCTTTTAATTGCTAAGAAAAGCAATAATCTCATTGAGTCAATACAGAGGGCTCCGACTGAGCAAGAGACAGTGATTGGATGGGGAAGATCTCCACAGAGATTAGTATCTCAAGACAGTGGTTATAGTATCAGCATGGACAGAGCTTGAAGGGGTCCTGTTGACTCTTTCAATAAGATCACACATAATTATAAACTATATATGGCTGTTGTGTGTGATTGCATGTGTGTGCACATGTATGTAGAAACCAGAAGTCCACCTGGCTGTTATGTGTGGGTACATGTGTGTTCATGCGTACAGAAGCCGGAAGTCCACCTGGCTGTTGCTCCTTAGCACTTGTCTACCCGTGTTTTAAGACTCATTGCAGCCCAGGGCTCACTGATCAGGCTAGGCTGTCGTCCCTGGGAACCCAGGATTCTCCTGTCCTGCCTCTCAAATGCTGGAATTATTAATGTGTACAGTATCCCCAGTGTTTGCTTTAAATGCAGGCACTGGGTATCAGACTCAGGTCCTCCCATGGCAGGCCCTCTGCCAACTGAGTCATCCTCCCAGGAAACAAAGCATTTCTTTGAGACATGTCTATGTGCATGGACAGTCATGTATGTGTGCATGCCTTCATAATACTGAGGAGCACATCAGAAAGGGAAACCACAGTGATCATTGCAAAAGGGACACATGGTTTTGGAAAATGCCTTTAGGTGCATTTATAGTATATGATTATCAAAACAATTTTAATACTATATATTCACATGTCATTTGCACACATAAAGACGATTTCTGACATTTTTAACCAAATACACACTCACTTCTTAACAGCGTGTGACTTGACAGTGTACTCTCTGCATTCTGTTTTAGCAATCCCCTCGTCCCCCGTCTCCGAACCCTGGCTCTCTCAGACTGCATGAACATCTCTGGACATCAGCTTCATTGTCTAGAAACTTTTGGGCCCTCAAGCCCCAAAGGGCTGTTTAAAAACACATTTGTCAAGGAGGGTGTTACACACACCCACTCACTGTGTGTGAACAGTCTGTCTTTCCATGCCTGCCGACATTTTCTTCACGGCTGTGGTGTGCTTGGTGGGAGAGAAAACATGGTAATGTCAGAGACACTGACAACGAAGGAAGAATGACCATGATGTTTTTCTCTGACTTGGGAGCTTGTCCAGATAATGTGGGTTTCTAGGAAATAGTCTTTTCCGTCAGTTATTGTTTTTCTCGTTCAGAACACTGTAGTGCTGCCCAGCTGTGCTGTGGCTCAGGCAAGGGATGCTTTGCTTACGTCCATCTCGTCTTGGACATCATAGGATCAAGCAACACCTGGACTTCCCTTGGGCGGGGCCGGGGGGGGGGAATAAAAGTCCACCTGGGATTGCTGATGCCCGTGCCCTACGTTTCCCTGTACCCTTTCCCATCTTACTCCACGAAGAACATCTGGTATAAAGATGGCTTCCATCTGAAACAGAACTCTGAGGCGGGGGCGGGGGGCAGGGGACAGGCCACCTACTCCATGCTACTGCCAGCGCAGTTGTGGGTTTTCTGGGCTATGTTTGTCTTCATAATTTATGTCATAGATTTTATAAATGCGGGGATTTTAGGAAATGAGCTGTTGAAAACTATTGTACTTTTACATGTAACGTATACTTCATCAGGAGAAAAGAAAAAATTCTGTTTTTTATTCTTCAAGAAACTCTGTTTTTATAGCTAGGTTGTTCCGGGACACTGTGCCTTTTCTTCTTTCTGTAGGTTTCTCATTATATAATCTTGTTTTCCTTAACAACGTGTTCTCATGGTGGCTCCTGTCCCATCTCTGTCACAATGGGGTCATTCATTTACCCTGCAGCGCAGGAAGATTTTGCTCCTGCAATATGTGTACCTGGCCACCAGTGGGCAGTAGATACTCTTGACTGAGGCATTATGTTCTCACTGTAGCCACACATCCCTGCTTTCATTTGGGTATTCTTTTGAAGTATACACGTATGGATTGTGACATCTGTAAAGTGACAGCTGTAGTTTCCCTTCCTGTAGTTTTATGTTTTCTTCTTGTATTGCATTTTTTGGGGCATGTGATACAATGAACAGAAATGAGGACAGCAGCCTTCCTTCTGGTGCCTGTCATTGCAGGGCAGAGCTCTCTGTGTGCACAGTTTATGTGAAGTTTGCTGTAGAATATCTGAGATCTTACCTGATGGAAAGAGTTTGTCATTATACCACACAAGTGTAAATGGAATTTATCAAAACTTGCTGTGTCTTTGTGATTTCCTCCTTTTCCCATTTTTATCTGGTTCAAATGCTAAAGCATCCTTGCTTTTTATTATAAATGCCATTCGGGTGTTATTACATTTTCGAATTTATTATTATTTTGTTAAACATAAATCTATGTAATCTTTTATATATCCCAGTAAAGCCCTCCTAGTCCTCCTGTAACTGAACTTATTGTGCTACTTTTGGGTGTTGCCTAAGATGGGCAAAGACAGGAAGAGCGAGGCTCGCTGTGTGGAATGTGCTGTGCCATCACCCTTCTCTCTGTCTAGACCAGGTACACTGCGGCCAAAGGCAGCGTGGTCCAGTTCTTCTTTTACCAGCCCATCAGCCACCAGTGGAGACAGACTGACTTCTTTCCCTGCACCGTGACTTGTGGAGGAGGTGAGGCACAGACTCCATTCTGGGATACCCAGGGCAGAGAGTCAGGACCCACGCATGCCTGACTGGGATGGACTGTCTGACCGGGTTAGAAGGAAGCGTCTTGTGTGCTAAATTCAAGGTCCTGATAGACACTTGAAGAAGGTTGGGGTCAAGTGTAATCCAAGTGCCCATATGGAAAATAAAAAGGGTTTTGGTAGACATTGGTCTGCTTGGTGTGGAGACACAGTGGCCTGGAATAGATGGGAAGACAGCTACAGTCAATACCAAAGTGAGTCTTTCTGAACCAAGCTTTTAAACAAGAGAGTAGGGATTCTAAACTGGTGCCAGCCCAGGATCCCCAAGTTACTGGGGTTCCCAAAGCATGCGGGAAGGTTCCCTGTGTATACCAGACAGTGATACCGGGTGCTTGTAACCCAACCAGTTGTATGCCCAGGGGTCTTGGTCACATCCTTCACAGTCTGAGAAGTCTGTTGGTATTTGTTTTATGAATGGCTAAGGTAAAACTTAGCAAGGGTTCCACGTCATCAGGTGGCATGGTCAGGCTCTAACTATGTTGCCCTTCTGTGCCCTCCGAATCACCCTCTATCCCTGTGCGAAGGACACATCTTGGGCAGGCATCTGTTTCAAGAGTTAGAATAGCTCTTAGCTCAGCCCAACCACAAATCATTTCTTCCCTTGAAGATTACAGAATAACACCCATTGGGAAAGTCAGGAAGGGAGGGGCTCCTGGCCTCTCTCCTCTGAACTCTAGGCATATGGAGGAGGACTCCTTGGGCAGTGTCAGATTTAATGAATATGTAGATGAGGTCTTCCTGGACTCAAGTTTCCCCTAAAAGGAGATGCTGGCTCTCTTGTGGGGAAGCACCCTGGCCCCAGTGGGAGCCTGTGTCTTTAGGAATGTAAGAGTAACAGCCTAGGGATGGGTCAAGGCCCGTAGAATGAAAGAAAAAAGTGAATATCTCTGAGTACCAACCAGTTTGTTTGGTCACACAGTGGTGGACACTCAGTGATGATCCTGTAGGCATCTGTCTTGGGGCTTCCATTACTAGGATAAAATACCATGACTAAAAGCAGCTTGGGGAGGAAAGGGTTTATTTCACATCAGGGTCCATCGTGGAAGCACCTTGGGCTGGAACTCAAAAGGGGCAGGAACCTGGAGGCAGGAACTGATGCAGAGACCATGGAGGATGCTGCTTACTGGCTTGCTCCTCATTCTTAGAGAACCCAGAACCGCCATCCCAGGGATGGTACCATCCACAATGTGCTGGGTCCTCCCCCATCCATCACTAATTAAGAAAATGCCCTACAGGTTTGTCTACAGCCTGGTCTCATGGAGGCATTTTTTTCAGCCGAGGCTCCCTCCTCTCAGATGGCTCTAGGTAGTGTCAAGTTGACACAAAAGTAGCCAGGAGAGCATCCTTCTGAAACTCCAGCATCAGCTGCACGAGCTTGTAAACTCTCAGACACACCTCCAGCTCCTTAGGCAGCACTCTGAGGGTGGCTCTGCTGTGCCACCCCGGGGTTTCATGGTGCTCTCTGCATTTTGAGGGTTATTCTGTAGAGCAGTGCCTTTGGCTCTCGGCTAGAGCCGCAGTGACATCACCATCTTTGCCTTGCATGTGTTACCACCCCAAGTGGCTGGAGGAGTTTTCTTTCAATGGGTGTTTTAAAAGTTAAACATATTTAGAAAAAAATAACTTAATCAGCATAGGGAGTGATTGTCTCTGGCCACACAGAACACAACCACAAAGACAAACGCAGTGGAAACAACTGTAGTTAAAAACGCTAACTTCCTGCCAGCTTGAACCTTTTCTGGGCTTACTGTCAAGTTCTGGATTTTGTCAAACCTGAAACACTGTCTCCTTGTTTGTTTTTTTGACACAGGTTCTCCTATAGGTCAGGGTCCCCTCAAACTTGCTATGTAGCCAAGGACCATGAACTTCTGGTCCTTCTATGTCGACCTACCAAGGGCTGGATTATAGGCAGGCATCACAATGATTAATTTTTGCAGGACTAGGGATCAAGCCCAGGGCTTTGTGATGCTAAATCAACACGTTACCAACTAAGCTACATCATCTATCCCAAGACAGGCCGTTTTACGGGTGACAAAAGCTTCTTTAGATCTTCCATCAGTGACTGTACAAGGCTCCAAGGAAACATAGAATCCCTGAGCTCTCCCCAAGCCTGTGCAGGAGAAACACTCTTAGGAATGGAGAGTCTGAGCTAGATAAACCTGGGCCTTAGTGAGCCAAGCCTGTTCTCTGCCGTTTGCATGTCAAGTTCGCAGCGAGGGGCAGCTGGTGTAAGGGCTGGGAATGCGGTCAGAGGAAGGATATTTGCCTTGTGTGTACAGTCTCTGATCCTGTCCCAACCACCACAAAAGGACAGCCTGGCCTAGTGCACTCAGGAATGGTGGAGATTGAGGAACAGACCCACTGGTCTGTCTCTCCTTGAGTCTCCACTTCCCATCTGATGATGGGATTCTCGTTTCCTGATGGCGCTTTGTGTAGCACAGTGCAATGATACACGCTGAGGGATGAGGTGCCGACCTGATACTCGGTCCCTCAAAGTTGTCTGCTGGAGTCAAAGGCCCCGCCGCCACCCCCCCCACCCCCCGCAGTCTTATGGACACTGGTGCTGACTATGCAGGACTCAAAGGACACTGAGGAGAGCTCTTGAGAGCAGAATGGTATAGTATGTCGAGTCCTACATCCTTAGGTAGGTAGGTCACAGGTCCAGGGAAGACATCGGTACCTCATGGGTCCCAAAATGATGGATCACAAAGAGATGGGGGGGGGGACTTTTTAGTTCTTACCCTCCCAGGCTTCTCTTTCTTACTTATTCCTAGTCTCACACACTTAGCTTTTCGGAGAGACACACACTTCTTTTTGGACTCTAAAGCCAAGGAGAAGCCCTTCACTCTAGGGGAGACATTTTACAACAGGTGTCGGTATAGTTCCATTGATCAACTTCTCGGGAAAGCTGTTTTTCATACTTTGATGCTCACAGACGATCCATCCTTCTGGAAGCATGAGTGTACACAGGGGCACCTCCCAGTGAGATCAGCCCCAGCGGGATGGGAGGCAGAAGAAAGCAAAGAGGCTGCGGGGGCTGCCCGCTCTGTCCCACACGTTTGTTCAGGATACTGAAAGACAATCTGCCTTCTTTCTTCACTCTTGGTAAATCTCTAAACTGCAATAAAATTAGAGAGGAAAAGGAATTCTCTCCCTAATTATAAACACCTGTATGACCTCTATCGAGTCGCGTTAGAAGAATGTTTCCAGTTAGGACACAGACTTTTCTCTGACTCAAGGAATTGTAATCTTATTCCATATTCGTTTAGGGGAAATAAAAATACATCAACCTCATACAGAACACACCGCCAAATTTTAATTATATTAGTAATCAAACCTATGTGATTGTATGACTGGCATGCCAGAGATTTTTTTGGATAACGAAGGAAATCAGTTGGTCGGTCTCTGAGGCACCGAGGGTACTGGAAGGAGTGCCTGCTCTTGTCTGTAATTACCCACACGATACACCCGAGATTGTCTGGGAAGTCTCCGAGACTGCCACGGCCATCTGATAGTGTAGTCTTTCTGGCAGACACTGGCACCCAGAGTAGCGTTTTATTGACGCCACTTGAATTTTCATTCTTGTGGTTTCGACCTTGCTTTTTGTAATGCGTGCCAGTCGGTCCCCTGGTCCTCTGAGGTCAGCTAACTTCCAACCATGTCTTATGGAAAGCTGCCTGGCGATTTATAAAGCCAGATTCCTCTGAACAATCAGGACTTGAAATGTATTTTTAGACCTTTACACCAACTGGCAGGCACTGAGAGATTAGCTTCAGTGTTTTATTTTATTTTATTTTATTTTATAAAGCTCATGTTAGCTTTGAAAAAAATTACCTTATTTAAAGAGAAAACAAACAACAGTTGATATGACCTGTAGCGACAGGAAAGCCAGAGTCCGCACTCTTAGCAAAGGAAAGGATCCTGTCTTGAGCTATTTTTTTAGGTTTACTATGCTCAGTACCTTGGAATGTTTGCTTTCCTCAAAAGAAAAAAAAATGGTTCAAATTGGATTTGTGAAAATCAGCAGTGAGTCTTCATTCCTTCCCCTTTGAAAGCCTGTGTGGTAGAGGAAGTAGGAAGATGGCCTTGGGTCCTGCCTCTACTGACAAGGCTAACTCCCCAGGCAGCAAGGTGATTGACCTTGAAGGTGCCCTGGCCACCTCAGGAGAGCAGAGGAGTCGACAGAGCAGAGGCAAACAGTGGACTGTTGTGAAGGAAATGCCCAAGAGTCAGCTCCCAAAACACTGCCGACTTTACAGTGTAGAGAGAAAAATACTTCAGTGGAAAATAGACCAAGGTTCAAAACATTTTAAACATCATCAGCGCTGGGGGTCTAGGTCAAGGGCAGTGAGCTCACTTGGCATGTCCGAGGCACTGTGTTTGCTCTCACGGCACACAGATATATTTTCTAACTTAATCAAGTTTATACATTTAATCATAATATATATAATATTTATATATATATATATATATATATATATTAATCAATTGAATTCATAGCATGCACCCCAAACAATGTTATACAAGACCATTTTATACTTAAGGACATATAACAATAAATCAGAACAGGTATCTGGCAAGAGGAAGAAGATGGGAATGGGCTCTGCTGTAGGAGAATAAGGGGTAAAACAAGGAAACAGGACGGAGGGAGGGGCTACCACAGTGATCAGGAACAGACAGGCATAGCCTGAGAACCATGAAGAACCAAACCGTATCAAGGTCTGGACAGCCCCTAAAAGTCCCTAAAATTGACATCTGTAATGTGCATCAATAGACCACGGTCAGTCAAGCATTTGTATTTGGCCACCGGTTTTAGCCGTTCCAGAAGAATCTGAGACTCCTCGAAGGAGGCACCCAGTCCCTGGGCTCTGGTTGCACTGCTCTCTGCCTTAATTACCATGAAAAGCCCTGGGACTCATGTTTGGTAATCCTCACCTGGCCCTCTGTGTGTCACAGAGCTGAATTCCATAGAGACCACTGGGCAAGGTTTCTAGAGAGGAAGACGAGCATGTGGTCAATACCTTTGCCACGTAGGCGCCCAGCTGATGCATCCCTGCCCCTCATCCATCTGTAGGTTATCAGCTCAACTCAGCCGAATGCATGGACATCCGCTTGAAAAGGGTCGTGCCTGACCACTACTGCCACTACTACCCAGAAAATGTGAAGCCCAAACCGAAGCTGAAGGAATGTGGCATGGACCCATGCCCATCGAGGTCAGTGCTGCTGCCCACACGTTCCAAAGAAGTGTGTCGACTCTGATTGGGGCACAGTGGTTCTCTCTGGGTGATATGCTTCCGGTTCACAGCTTTTGAACATGTCCCGGTAGCAGGTCACATTCATAACCAGTTAGTAGGAACTAAGACATGTTTGCCGATCTGGTTCCTTGGGCTAGCTCTCTCTTTTCGTGGGATTATGTTATCTATCCGTAAGATCTTTGTAATGAAGTCTTTTGGGACATTCTTTCAAACACATGTATCAAAGCTCCATACATATATGGATCTGCCAGGATAATCCATGCATAGTCCGTCTGTCAGTCACAAATATCTTCCACTTACTATTTTAGGCTTAAAACTGGGTCACCCCTTAGCACATCTTGACTTTTAAAGTGATCACATTTAATTCCATATAAATAATGCATTGTGCAAGGAAGCAAGCAGTTTCCATGCCAAAGCAGAAAAGCTATGCAAAAATTGTTCTGCTGCATAATTTAGTACCTGCTGACTTGGATTGTCTGGGCAAGTTTCCTGGCTTCCCTGCAGTATCTTAAAATATCAGCCCAATATCAATCCCCTGGATCCTACAGCTTCCTTCTAGCTGGCCAAGGCCACAGTGTGCAAGTGGGAAAAGCAACCTTGTCCATGGCTCGCATTTCCTGTACTATAATGACCATTTTCTGTACTGCTGAACATCATTATTAACAGAGACCTTTCAAAGGACGGTCTGGAAGCAGAGTGGTTCTCCAAAGAGAAGGCCAACACGACATTGTGTTTGGAGCATTAATATATCAGTATAGTGATTTTCAAAATAAAGTAATAGACTCATCTAAATGAAGAGATTTTCCTTTAATTAATATGCCACTGGTTCTTTTTTTCATTTTTATATTCAACTGGAGATGACCTGTGCGAGTGTTTCTCTTAGGAGCTGAATTGGTTGAGTGGCTGACGAGTCCCTTGGCAATTTTGGTTTTCAATTGGAAATACTTCTCTCTTGTGGGATATCACATACAGGCCAGTCAATAACAAATGTGTTCATTGAGTTTTTCACAAGGAACCTGTGTTAGTGAATGACCACATGTGTCTATGGATTCAGAAAGTGACTTTCCCTCTGGTTCCCTTTGCAGTGATGGATTTAAAGAGATCATGCCCTATGACCACTTCCAACCTCTTCCTCGGTGAGTCAAAGAGCCCACTCCTTTTAGGATGGATGCTAAGTGTTTTGAAAGAATAGTTATTTTCCCTTTTATAAAGTTAAACAGCAGCAGGCTTAATGATAAAAACAAAAAGATGTATTTAAGAATGAGACAGAATTAGCTGCCTTTGGAAAGTTATATGTGGAGTACTCATTGCCAGGGACATTCAGCTTGTCTTGAACAAGTATCAGAAAAAATAAAGAAAGAACTAGAACAGTGGTCCTCATCCTTCCTAATGTTGTGACCCTTTAATGCAGTTCCTCATTTTGCAGTGACTCTAACCATAAAATTATTTTCATTGCTAGTTCATAAGTATAAATTTGCTACTGTTATGAATCATAATGAAAAAAATCTTATATGCAGGAGGATACTGATATATGACCCCTGTGAAAGGGTCATTTGATCACCAAAGGGGTCATGACCCACAGCTTGAGAGTCAGTGAACTAGAAGCATTGCTCAGAAACTTGACTCTTCTTTGTTCGCTAGCTGAACAGTGTCCTTTCCCCACCTCCCATTCTTGTTTCCTTCCTTTCTTCCTTGCTATTTTGTTAGAAACAGGATCTCATGTGATCCAGGCTGGCCTCAGACTATGCCGCTGAGGTTGCCTCAAATTCTTGATCTTCTTGCCTTTACCTCCAAAGTATGAGAACCACAGGCAGCAGCACTATGACCAAAGAGACGGCGCTCTTTGACTTTGACATTCTATGATTCTCAGTAATATGGTCCATTAGTTCTTTATAATTGAGAAACATTTAAAGGCCCTTTCACACCCTATATTCTAATTAATTCAGTCTTCATAGTGGCCCTTTGAAGGCTAACGGAGGTGGATATAAAGTCCTAGGAGACTTAAGTCTTGTCTTCTTTTGATAGAGCCATGACTTGATACTACAAAGTCACCCCTTTTGAAAGCCCTTGCATTCCTGAAACAAATGAGCATACATTAAATAAATAATGTCATTTTCTTTGTTTGCTTTTGAGCTGGGAACATAATCCTTGGACGGCGTGTTCAGTGTCCTGTGGAGGAGGCATCCAGAGACGGAGCTTCGTGTGTGTGGAGGAATCCATGCACGCAGAGATCCTCCAAGTAGAAGAATGGAAGTGCATGTATGCACCCAAGCCCAAAGTGATGCAGACGTGCAACCTGTTTGATTGCCCCAAGTGGGTGGCCATGGAGTGGTCTCAGGTGAGATCTGAGAGCATGACACTTTTCTTCAATCTGAGATTTTCATGACTGCTATGTATCAGAAACTTTACCGGATCGTGGTTTAGAAAAGTTGTACATAGGGGATTGAGGAGATGGTTTGGTGGATAAAATACTTGCCATGTGTCTTAGTTAGGCATTTTATTGCTGTGAAGAGATAGCATGACCAAGGCAACTCTTACAAAGGAAAGCATTTAATTGGGTCTGGCTTACAGTTCAGAGGTTTAGTCTATTGTCATCATGGTGGATAGCATGGGCCATGCGGGCACACATGGTTCTGGAGAGTCCTACATCTGGATCTTCAGGCAGCAGGAAGTGACAGTGACACTGGGTGTAGCTTAAGGAACTGAGACCTCAAATCCTGCCTCAAAGTGACCACTTCCTCCAATAAGGTCACACCTCCTCATAGTGCCACTCGTTATGGGTCTATGGGAGCCATTTTTTTTCAAATAACCACATTCCAGCCCCTGACCCCCACAAGCTTGTAGCAATATCATACTGCAAAAATGAATTAAATTCAACTTCAGAAGTCCCCATACTCTATCACAGTCTCAACAATGTTAAAAAGTTCAAAGTTCAAAGTCTCTTCTGAGACTTATGAAATCTTTTAACTATAATCACCTGTAAAATCAAAATAAAAAAACAGATCATATTCTTCCAACATATAATGGCACATGATATGCATTAATGTTCCAAAGGGAAGGAAAAGGAGACCAGTGAGGAAATACTGGACCAAAGCAAGACCAAAATCCAGCTGGGCAAACTCCAAACTCTGCATCTCCATGTCTGATGTCAAAGTATTCTTCAGAATTCCTTTCGGCTTTGTTGACTGCAGCACTTCTTTCTCTTGGGCTGGTTCCACTCCTGTTAGCAGCTCTCCTTGGCAGGTATCCCATGACTCTGGCATCTCCAACATCTTGGGGTCTCCAAGGCAATCCAGGCTGCCCCTTCACAGCTTCACACAATGACCTCTCTAGGCCTTCATTCAGAGACACCCCTGACACATGCCTGGCCTCAGTGGCCTTCCTTAGTCATGCAGGGAGATTTCATAACCCCTTTCTTCTCTCCTTGACTCTAAAGCCAGAAGCAGAGGGCCGGCTGCCAAGTCTGGCTGCTTCCTGGTGCTGGAATATGACCCTCTCACACAGTTACATTTTCACCAGCTTTCTGTTTGTGATGATTTCCCTCACTACCTAAACTTGACTGTCCTGGAACTCATTCTATAGACCAGACTGACCTTAAACTCAAGAGAGTCCCCCAGCTTCTGCCACACCAGTGCTGAGATTAAAAGTGTGCAGTACTTACATCCTGCTCTAAGATTTTCTTTAATTCCCTTTCACAAGTTGAAAGCATAGTTGGGTAGGATCTTGCCCTTAGTCACCACTCCCTTTATTGCATTTAACATCAGGTTTTACCTGATCTGTTTAATCTCCTGAACACAAGAGTTAGCTCCATTCTTCTTCCTGGTGCCCCTTTTCTCTTTGAACTATATATTTTGTATTTTTTTCTTGCTCATATTGTTTCTTTCCATTATAGATCTTCATGAGCGTGAACACAAATAACCATACAACACAGATAAAAGAGTGAACACGAACAACCATACAACACACAATACTAGACTGTTTTGAGATATCCTCTGTCAGTGCAGCTAATGCAAAACTTTTCAATTTAGCCTCAGGGGAACTTTTCACACAAGGATAAAAAAATTCTTCACCAAAATATCACAAGAAAAACCTCTAGGCTACATGTTAACAGTCTTTTCCTCTGAAACCTCTTGAGCCAGGCCCCCACAGTTCAAATCAGCCTCAGCACCACTGTCTTCCATGCTCCTACTAGTATGGCTCTTGAAGCCCCATTTAAAGCATTCAACTGCTTTTCTAACCCAAAGTCCCAAAGTCCACATTCCTCTCAACAAAAGGATGCTCTGGCTTATCATATCAATGCCCCAAATCCCTTATACTAACTTCAGTCTCAGGGTTTCTATTGCTGTGAAGAGATACCATGACCATAGCAACTCTTAAAAAGTGGGGAAACATTTAATTGGGACTGGCATATAGTTCAGAGGTTTAGTCCATTATCATGGTGAAAAGCATGGCGGCATGCAGGCAGACATGGTGCTAGAGAGGTGGCTGAAGAGTTCTACTTCTGGATCTGCAGGCAGCATGAAGTGACAGTGACACTGGGTGTGGCTTAAGTATCTGAGGCAGAGGTAGGTGGATCTCTGATTTAGAGGTTAGCCTGGTCTACAGAGTGAGTTCCAGGGTAGCCAGGGCTACAAATAGAAACCCTGTCTCAAAACAAACAAACAAAGATACACTGGGGCAGGTATACATATGAGCTCACAGCTCAAATCAGGCAAAATTCGGCATGGAGTGGGGAGGTGGGCACAGAGAGTTAGTGTCCTTTAAAGTTGTGGATCCTGGTAGGTGTGACAAACTCCAGAGTATGGTCACACACCCAAGAATACGGGCAGCACGAATTGCACTTGACGGGTGTTCTAGAAATAACGATGATGAAGAGCTGGGGGAGTATAGAGTGGGGAGGGTGGATCTGGCAGGAGCTGATGAAAAAGAATGACTACGCTCAAACTACAATGTATGAGATTCTCCAAAAACTGACAAAAATAAGCATTTTAAAAAAAGAAAATGTTTATGATTTATGTAAATTAAAGAGCGAGCATGTTTCTAGGAATTAGAGGTGAAGTTCAAATGACATGACATTAGAAATGGGTCTGATCCAGTAAAGAACCTGGGTACCTTTTTGAGAGAAATAATGTTTTACGTCATTGAAGCAAGACAGCCAAACATCAGGAAAGGCCTCTAGAGGCAAGTGGCTTCTTGGAAAACATGAAGACAACAGGAAAAGGAGAAAAGAGGGGAAATGTCCTAAGAGGTTTGTTTGACAAGACCTCATGTCACATTGAGTGTCTAGAGAGAGAAGAGAATTGGCTTCTAGAACAAATAAAATGTTGTTAGATTAGTCCAAGGTAAATCACGCAGATGCTTTTATTTACTATGTTAGTCTCTTGATTTTCCAGAGAGGAAGGCATAATGGATTTAAGTTTCTATAGCTCTTTGCATGGAACAATAATATGCTCACATTAGACATTCATCTGTTTGGGTGTGTGCTGGAAACAGAGAAGCTAGCCTCCATCTCCCGAAGACTGAGAAGTTAGTTGTCCAGCCATATGTGCAGACAGTTATAATTCTGTGGACCTCTGTGATTGGTCATGAGTTGTTCAGCTTCTGCATCTGCTACTTTGGGACCACAAGGTGAAGAGATTCACTCCACTTGAAGGGTCCAGGAAGGAGTTTGCACTTGGCAGTGGAATGGGAAGATAAGTGAGTTGGCTGGGTAGAGAGCCACTTGGTCGGCTTTGGATATCCACACGAAATGTCAGCCTGGAGAACTTCGTCTGTACTTTTAGGTCAGAGTTATCAACTCTGATTGCATCCATACTCCTCCTAACATAAGTAGGGAAAATGACTTGCTCATTGTATTTAGGTTGACATATACATTTTTATGATAAGCTTAATAGCAAAGAATATCATTTCCAAGGTGTGGTGAATGCTGACATTTTAAAATAAAACTGTTATGGTGCTTTAAAATATATGTCCAGTGGACTCTAAATGTCATGGTTGTTTCTGTCCCTTCCATCGTCTACAAACAGCAGGAATGATCTCCTTGACTATTTGATTTATGTAATTCTCTTGAATTTGCTTTCCAGGCTTCTCTCCCACAAAGCTCTACCCTAAAATAATGTATATTTGTATGTTTTCAAGCCTTTCATGGATCACCCGGGTCACCGTTCTCCAAGGAAATGCACATAGTAAATAAAATCATTTCTGTTTCCTTTGGCCAGAGGTTTCTAAATGTCAATGTTCTCTTAAATTCAGTTGTTATTAAATTCCATTCTAACATCCAATCAAAACAACATAAATCTATTTTAAATTATGATAAAAATATCATACATTAAAAAGTAAGTTTTTACTTGAAATCAACCTTTCTGGTGAGTGAAGTGGGGCTCAAGAAGCTGTGTGTGTATTCACAGGTGGGATGAGATGTGGGCTCAGCCCATTTGTTACTGGTTTTATAGTATATGATATAGAGAGTTTTTAAATATCATATGATACTTAAAAGTTCAAATTGATAAACTCAAGAGCAAGTGAGTCACTTTTCCAGAAACAGGGTCTGGGTGCAGTCACACACTTCGCGACAGAATTTGTTTGGAGCTTTCAAGAAAGGCATGATGGGCTAGAGATGTAACTCAGGGGTAGAGCACTTGCCTAGTGTGCATAGGGTCCTGTGTTTGATCCTTATTACAGGAAAAAAAGAGAGAGAGAAACATACTGTGGTAAAAGATGTCGGTAATATCCAGCCTTTGTGGTGGTGTGCACGCTGAGAAAGTCCTTCAGAGAGCTACCCAGGATTCACCATGGCTAGGTAGGAAAAACACTGAGAATCGCCAGAGAGAAAGCCTGTGCTCAGGAGCAGAGGCTGGGGGTTGGCCGCAGGGAGTGCTAGGAAGGAATTCAGGGTCTCTCAGGAGCCATGGGAACTTGACCAGGGTCTTAGGCGGTGGCCTCTGAGAAGCCCATCTGTTGAGGGGTGGGGGGAGGAACCCCCTCTTCTACAAGGTGTCAGGAAGGTTGGTAAGGTGGAATTCAAGATAGTGTCCATCTCTCAGCAGGTGTCCAGGAACTTTTCAGGATTATCCCTGGTGCATGAACTGGCTTTTTGGAGCCTGTTTTCTATGGTAGGATATCTTGCTCAGCCTTAATGCAGGAAAGGAGGTGGGGGGGGTCCTGTCTCTACTGGAAAAAAATGCCAAGCTTAGTTGACTCCCTATGGGAGACCTTACCCTGTCTGAGAAGTGGTTGGGGATAAAAAGAGGTAGTGCTGGGAGTGGAAGGAAGAGAGGGAGGGGGAACTGTGGCTGGTATGTAAAACGAATAAAAAGTTTAAATTAAAAAAAAAAAAAGAAATGGGAGCTTTCACCCCTGCCCCCAGACAGGGTTTCTCTGTATAATAGCCCTAGCTGTCCTGGAACTAGATATTGTAGATCTGGCTGGCCTTGAACTCATGGAGGTCTGCCTGCCTCTGCCTCCCAAGTGCTGGGATTAAAGGCATGCACCACCACCACCTGGCTAAAAGTTAAACACAGTAAGAGATTAACAACAGTATCAATAATAAAACAACAATTTTAATAACATACTTTAATAAAAGTTATTTAAAATATGTTAATTGTTTATTTCTGGAAGATTCCTTTTAATATTTTTGAGCTATGGTAGACTGCAAGTAACTGGGAGCATAGAAATTGAAGCCACAGGTAAAGGGTCACTCAGGGGTCCCTTAGGTACAGACAGGTCATAGCAACAGCCAGACCATAAGTTTGCAAGATGGCCAAGGGGTGTGTGGTAGTTCTCTGTGAAACCTCAAATTTTCTGTGAGCCTTACATAACCCAGAGTATTAAATTTAAGTGAAATATTAAGTTTTATGGAGGGAGGGAGGGAATAAAGGAGAGAAGTAGGGAGGAAGAAAGAGGGTGGAGGGAGAGAAGGAGGGAGGGAAGAAGGGTGGGGGGAAGGGAGAAAGAGAAGGGGAATGGTTTAGTAAAAAGCAGGGTCTTAACCCATCAGACAGAGAAGGTCTCTGCTTTCTCTACTCTCATGGGTATCCAGGATCTTGGCCTTTACACCCCAGAGAAGCAGACTTTGGTAATAAGTAACCAGTTATGGCGCTTGTGTGAGTTAGACTGCTTCACAGGTTCCCAGAGGTGCTAGGGAAAGGGATGGGCTGGAATAATGGATGAGTCAAACTGCCTTAGACTCCAGGTGGCAGGCTTTGGGGTTTGTTTCCATGCCTTGCTTAAAGCCTTATCTACCTAGGACCCAAGGGACCTAGATCTCTAACTGCAAGCAAGACTCGGAAGGACAAACGTGACATGTTTTCTCTCAGATGTGGACTGTAGATTATACACATACATATGGTTATGTACGCATGCACATGTGCACACACACACACACACACACACAGCAGAAGGAGGGTTATTTGCAAAACGAAGGAGACAAGCAGGAGGGGCCACCAGGGAGGGTAATGGGATGAATGTGGTCAAAGTACATGGCACATTTGAAAGAACAAAAATGCCCTTATGAAGCCCACCACGCTGTGCGACGAACAGGTGTCAGCAAACTCTTTTAAAGCCGAACCATTTAAAAAGATGCACGTGCTTGAGTGCTTGCTATCAGTACATGCATGATAAACTCAAAAGTCTTACTGGATCTTCACGTGACTCGAAAATAACTCCATTTATAGGCAAGAGTAGCCATCAAATCGTAAATAGATATTAAGAACGCAGCGTTAGATGCTGACAACGCAAAGTGCAGGAAAAGTCAGGGGAAAGCAAAGCACAGTGTTCTGTGACTTCAACTGCCCGATACATCCACACACATAGTTTGTATGTGTGTGTGTTTGTACGGAGGCAACGGATCAGTGTTGGATGTCATCCTCGGTCACTTTCCATCTTCTTTTGTGACACTGAATCTGGAGCTCACTTACTCAGCAAGGGTGGGCAGCAAACCTCAAGGGTCTTCCTGTGTCTGCGAGGGATTGCAGGGTGCATCCTGGCATGCCCAGCTTCTTACATGAGGGCTGGGAACTCAGACTGTGGTCCTCATGCTTGCCCAAGGACGTTACTGACTGAGCTGGCTCCCCATCCTCATGCTGTGTGGCTAAGTAATCCCTGATGGTCTCTTTCTAGGACAGCTCGACAAGATCACTGCAGATGGAATGGATAGCTTAATCCTCTGCACTGAATCTTCTTGCAGTCGTTGTTTAGAAGAATTTCTCTCAATTTCACAAATCGCTTTGGGTAATATCCTCTGAAAAGCTTAAGCTTTAGAAAGCCAGCATCAAGTTTCTTTCGTATTTGATTTGGAGCACGGGAAATTCTGCACATTTGCTCTTCTTGTGTGGTAAACTCATCTTAAATACCTTTGAACTGATAATTATCTGGGACTGGTGAGATGGTTCAGTGGCTAAGAGCACCTGCCATTCTTTCAGGGGACCAGGGTTCAATTCTCAGCACTCACAAAGTGGCTTAGAACCTTCCAGGGGATCTCACCCCCTCATCTGGCCTCCACAGGCACCAGGTGCAGGCAGAAAAGTAGCCATACCCATGAAATAAAATTAAATTAAATTAGAACAAAGAAAATTAGAAAGGGACTATGTAAGAGAGGTACCTGAAACACAAGTATCCCAGAAATCAACCTCCATCTCCTTCTTCTGTGGAGGTCTTTGTACTTAATGGTCACACAGAGCCATAGTTCCCCCCAGCTCGTTAAAAATGATGACTTTGTACACCTGGTTCAGGTAAAACTCTCCCACTCATGGGCTCTCCCACTTTTCCCCAAAGTGCACAGTGACTTGCGGCCGAGGCTTGCGCTACCGAGTGGTTCTGTGTATCAACCATCGTGGGCAGCATGTCGGGGGCTGCAACCCACAGATGAAGCTGCACATCAAGGAGGAGTGCGTCATCCCCATCCCGTGCTACAAGCCTAAAGGTAAGCCTGAGGGGTGCTGCAGTTGAAATCTGGTCGGGTCTTCCAGCTCTCGTTCAGTACCGGGCGACTTCCACCCCCACTTATTTTCTTCGGATGGTTTTGCTGACAGTTTGCAAGAGATCTGGCTAAGGAAGGTCGACAAACGTGATTTGTAATCTGGCGGGGAAACTGGGTGGCTGTTGATTTTCATTCACACAAGGGTGGTCCTCATCTGTCTACGTTTGGACATAAAATATTTCCTCATGTAGTTCCCACCGTCAAGAGAAAGAAAGACGAGGAGGAGAAGGAAAAGGGGAGGAGGGTGAAGAAGGGACGGACGATCAATGACAGAGGGAAAGGAAGGAGGAGTCTGCTATTCTCATGCCCAGAACAGCTCTTGGCCTCCTTCCTTCTTTGCTCTCAAATCGTGTGGGTGTCTCTCTATGGCAGTACCCCTTGACAGAGGCATGATAACATTAGCATGGTCTCAGTGCATAGGATGAGGGAAGACTTAGCTGTGACTCTGTGTGTACCTCAGTTGGTCCCTGTGGATATGCAGAAATTTAGGACTAGCAAGGCTTGATCACCTCGCAGATATTTGTTCCCCACCCCACGATTATTTCTCTGTGCCTATCCTTATGACAGAGATCTTCTTGACACAGAAAAAGATAGCCAGAGAGCTGGCTCAGAAGGTAAAGGTACTTGCCAACCCCAGAAACCTGGTTTGATCCTTGGAACCCTTGTGGTAGAAGCAGACGGGTTCTCTCTGACCTCTGCCTGAGTGCTAACATGTGCAAACACACACACACACACACACACACGTAAATAGATGATGGATAGAAAGAAAGAAAGAAAGAAAGAAAGAAAGAAAGAAAGAAAGATAGATAGATAGATAGATAGATAGATAGATAGATAGATAGATGATAGATATAGGTAGGTAGATAGATGTGATAAAAAGGAAATGGAAAAAGATTACTCTCACCTCTTTGTAAAGACTTTTCCTTAGTACTTCAGACAGAATGGTAAAATTCTTCCTTAGTTCCTTCTTTATGCGAACAGCCCCACAGTTCATCAGTCTGCATGTATCTGACAAAGCCCATCCTATAGAAAGGTCAGTAGTTGCCAATCATCATAGGTTTCCATCTCAAAGCCTTTGCTGATTACCGCTGTCATCAACAGGGCTTCCATAGACATGTTCTCAGTGCCTTTAATCTCCCTGAAGCATCTCCAAAGTCTTCACTTTGCAACTGGATTAGTTCTCTCCCCCTGTCATGGAAGCCTCAAAGGACAGAAGGGCATAGCAATTGTCCCTTCCATGCCCACGTAGATGTTTTTCATTTCCCATGGTAACAATGGGATTTGAGTAAAGCCACCCACAGGCTCTCATCTTTCCACTTCATTGGCCTCTAGATACTTGCTTTTCTCCATTAATTCATTAATTCGAGAGACAAGAAGGATTTGTGGCAAAGGAAGACTCTGCTATTGTTGGAATACAAGCTTCAATATGAGCAGAAGGGGTGTTGAGTTATATAAGGCATTTGTATGTTTAACTTTTGGATATTCACCCATATTCAACTATATAACAGGGATCACTTTGGCTAAATTTTGTAATGTGTTGATTTAAAAAAAATAGCAGGAATTTTATTCATTCCAGAAGCAAATGTATTCTGCATTTGAAAAGTATAACCCCAATGTGAACGAACTCTCCAGCCAATAACAGGCGTGTATCAAAGTTCTTACTTATCGCTAACAATTCAATTAATTGTTTACTTTCTTTTTTTGTCAGAAAAAAGCCCAGTGGAAGCTAAATTACCTTGGCTGAAACAAGCACAAGAGTTGGAAGAGACCAGAATAGCCACAGAGGAACCCAAGTGAGTCCGGAGCCTTTTATGGACACAATCGGGGCACAGCCAGCTTGCATGATATATGTCATTTTTGTACTCATTGGAGTTCAACGATACATTTAGTATCCAAATGACCTGGATTTACGGACTCCAGAGAGCCCAGGCTGGCTAGGGATTCTCCTTATTTCACAATTCAGCAGTCCTGCCTTGGCAGTGTGTGTGAGAAGCACGGAAAAGATTGTGCTCTTTAACTCAAAGCAGACCCTTGCGCTCTCGCAGGGATGAGTGGGGATAGTTCTTGGATGTGCACTTGAAGACCATCATAGTATTGTACAAATAAACCCATCGTCCTGAGCCTAAGTCATGGCCAATCTCTGTAAAACTCATGATGCTGAAATACACCAGGGTGGCCGGAGAAGAAGTCCCAGGGCTGCTAGGACCCAGAGAGACAGAGAGTGTGGTACAGTGAGGACTAGACCCACGAATCACCCCTATGAACCCTGTGGCTTCATTGTGCAGAGTTAGTGGCTCATTCTTCTTTGTATAAAGGGGACAGGTTGGGCCTGGCTCTCCAGGGTCCATTCGAAGTCAGAAATTAGCAGCTACTGTCTACGTGGCATGGGATGAGGCCAGCTTATAATGGTGTCAACGGGTTTGTAGAATCAAGAGCAAATCAAAGCAGCGTTCTTGAGGCAGAGAGAGAGAGACCCAGAGAGAGAAAGGAAGCAGAGAGTCTGAGCTGGCTAGGCCGAGGAGCCCGTCAGAACAGCAGCCCCCGTGATAGACTGGAGAAATTGGACGGGACAGCTGATCCCACAGTGGGCAGCTGAGTCTGGAGTGCTGACAAGCTAGCTGCAAAGAGAGCGATTCACAGATGGGACAGGAAAGAGGATCTCAACAGCCATCTGGCTCCTTTCCCCGAGATGTCAACTCCAACCTGCTTCTTTTACAAATACAGAGAGACACGGCCTTGTGCGAGGCCCGTAGTTCCTAATGGTGGCTCTCAGATCCAATACTCATGGTACCGTAGCCCGTTTCCCAGTCCACAGCACTCTGGGACTCTTCTTACAACCACTCAACGCCTTCAGCCATGGGCGGAGGTCACTACTGTGCATCCGCAGCCTCCACTGACCGAACACAGTGCATCGTATCAGAGTACTCACTTGGTTCAGTGCGTTTCTTTCTAAAAGGGAAACGAGCTTTAAAAAAAAGTGACGAGTTTAAAATGCAGTCCCCAGACCACTTCCATCACGCTCATTTAGGCTATGTTTTAAGGTGCAATGAAGTGGGTCCTGGTGACTCCCATCTATATTCTTAGCACTCGGGAAGGATCACAGCAGGAGGATTGCCATGAGTTTGAGGCCAGCCTGGGCTACATAGTGAGTTCCGAGGCTAATCTGAGCCACAATGGGAGACACTTTTACAAACAAACAAGCAAAAGATGTAATAAACTCTGGGTCAGGCGTATTGGAAGTGGGGTACCACCATTCTCCCCTTTTTGTGACAGTAACGCATTTCCCTCTTTCTATGGTTTTCCATTCAAACACAAGGCTTGGCACTTTGACCACTTGAAAACATACAGTTCAGCATCACTGAGACACTCGCACTGCTGTTTGACCTGTCCAGAGTGTCCTCGTCATTCTCAGCTTAAACTCTGTGTCTGTGGAACGGTCCCTGTTACCTTCCCAACCCCAGACTCTGCTCATTACTGTTCTACTTTTTGTCTATGAATTCAGTCAGGAGTCGCTTGTTGCGTTTGCTGGCCTTGAACTCGTGACCCTCTGATTTCTAAGTGCTGCCCTACTTGGCATCAGTTGCATGTTTAACAAGTACTCCGGGCTTCTCTGAGGCTGCTTAGGTTTTTTTTTTTTTTTTTTTTTTTTTTTGGTTTTTTCGAGACAGGGTTTCTCTGTGGCTTTGGAGCCTGTCCTGGAACTAGCTCTGTAGACCAGGCTGGTCTCGAACTCACAGAGATCCACCTGCCTCTGCCTCCCAAGTGCTTAGTTTTTTATCAGCTGGACGCAAGTTAGAGTCATCAACTGAGAAAATGCCCCCATCAGATTGGTGTGTAAGCAAGCTTGTGTGGCATTGTCTTGATTAATAATTGATGTGGAAGGGCCCAGCCTGCCGGGGGAGGCAGTGCTAACCCTTCAGGGTGGTCCTGGTTTGTATAAAAATGCAAACTGGGCAAGTCGTAAGAAGTAAGCCAGTAGGCAGCGTTCCTTCGTGGTCTGTGATTCAGTTTCTGCCTCTGGGTTCCTTCCCTACTTGGGTCCCTGCTTTGTGATAGACTGTGATGGGGACATGAAAATTTAACCCTTTTCCTCCCCAAGTTGCATTTGGTCCTGCTGTTATCACAGCAATAAAAACAAAGGGTTGGCTGTGAATACAAACTTTGAAGCTAATGGGACAGGTAGTCCTTCGGGTTCCTTTGAAGTTCAGAAAACGCTGTTCATTTTAACGAATTGGTAGACAGCAGTAACGGATACACTATAGCTATACTGGGTTCCTCCCATGTTTGTTTCAAGCCTGCATTTCTGCCACCGGTACCTGACTTAGATAAGAGTTCCCCTTCCCTTCACCACAAAGCAGAGCGGATGTGCTCTTTGCTCCTGAAGGGACCCTTATGCTCTCCACACCTTCTGAAGCCCTGAGCCGCCTGCACCTGTTGCCTGGCTTCTACTCCGCCCCTGCCTTCTCCCGCTCTGAGGTCTCTGTGAAGCCCTCCTGTGTTTTCTCATTGCCTGGCATTTGCTGGCATGCCCTTGGCCGACTGGTGTGAAGGTTTTAGTTTCCTGACACTCCTCATTCTACTCATTGCCTTCATTTCCAAACACAACCGCAACATACTTCAGCTTCCAGTTCCCCTTTGTATGGCAACTGTCTTTTGTGGTCTGGGATGCTCGCTTGTTGACAGTAAATGAGAGGATGATCCCAGCTGTATTTCGCTTCCCTCGAGGAAAGCCTGCCAAGCCAGCCGGAAAAAGATAAATACTCCCACCACTGCGGTTTACCAAGGCCGAGCTCTGAATTTACATAGAGAGTGGGTGTTCAAAAGACTTTTTTTTTAATTAGGAAAATTAAAAAAAAAATAAATTAGAGCTTATAAAGTGAAAGCCAAGGAAACTGTCATTCTGACCTTCCTGGTGTCTGCTGTGGGATGTGTTCTCAGTCAATATTTTTGCTTTGTCGTTTGTCGACATGTTTAAATTCCTCCCTGGACCTCTGTGCGTCTCTGGGATTCCCAGCGGTTCCATGGGTTTGTGACCCCAGCTCCCATTTTTTTCATATATGAAAACGAACTCGGACAGAAGGAGACATTTGCATGCGGTCTTCACTGCTATTTTGGCTTTGCTGTGAGTGAAAATTGTATTTGCTCAAACCGAGTCGGGCTGCATTTCAGGAATCTGCTTTCCTAGTCCCCACTAGCACAGAGCGCTTCTTTAAGGGGAGATCCTGTTCTGAGTGTGCTTGTGGGCATGACAGTCATTGAATATGGGGTGTTAGGAGTGTCTGCATTTGGGGGCCGTGTGTGCCAAGGTTCTGAAAGAATAAGTACTGGCCTGGTTCAGAGCTAGTCAGTGACTGGCAGAGAGATTTGATGGGCTGTCATAGGAGCTGGGTAACTTTAGTCTGTATGCACAGATTACAATTAATATAACTCTGAGAATGTATAACCACAACATGGTACTCAATGACCTACAATGGGCTGCAGTCAGAATTCACGCACACTTAGAACCACACGTTACCTTCAGGTTTCACGCCTAAGATACCTAGCAAACCAGTGGATTTGGTGTTCAGACTTGAGCCTGTCCTCGGGATATTTGATAATGTGTATGTAGATATTCTGAAACTTAAAAAGCAGGCAGAGTCTGAGGAAGCTTTTGGTACCAAGCATTTTGGGTAGAGAGGTTCAGCCTGTGCTACAGAAGGGGCTTCAGTTTCCGGTCAGCTGACAGGAATTCAGATTTCTTCCTTCCTAAGTTACACTGTGGGATTCTAAGATGACAGTGGATTGTGGAGCCTCGGTGTTTG
The DNA here is from genome assembly GCF_950005125.1 of Chionomys nivalis. Classification (NCBI taxonomy): domain Eukaryota; kingdom Metazoa; phylum Chordata; class Mammalia; order Rodentia; family Cricetidae; genus Chionomys; species Chionomys nivalis. The sequence continues at coordinate 12,143,817 of NC_080108.1, read as the reverse complement.
TCTTAGTTGGGGTTTCTATTGCCGTGAAGAGGCACAGTAGTCATGGAAACTCTTATGAAGGAAAACATTTAATTGGGGTGGCTTACAGTTTCAGAGGTTCAGTACATCATCATCACCATGGCGGGGACATAGTGGCAGTAGGCAGATATGGTGCTGGCTGCATCTTGATAAGAAGGCAGCAGGAAATGGTCTGAAGCCCTGAGCATGGCTTGGGCATGTGTGAGACCTCAAAACCAACCCTCCCAGTGACACGCTTCCTCCAACAAGGCCATATGTACTCCGAAAAAGCCACACTTCCTAATAGTGCCCCTCCCTATGAGCTTATGGGGGCCGGTTACGTTCAATCCACTACAATGTCATAAAATGACATTAGAAATTGTTGGCGGTGTCCTGGGAAGGATGATTTGGTGACTTGAGATTCTGATGTCCCAAAGGTATCAAAAATACTGTGTGACGACGGTATGGGGCAGTGGATGTGTGTCTGGTGACTGGCCCGTGTTTTCTGGATGTTGGGGATCCCTGTGTACAGACAAAGGCTTGTAGGATTGAGGGAGTTGGTAATGGAAGAATGGAGCAGATATTGGTGGTAGCCAAGGTTCAGTAAAGAGCCTAGAGTAGTAGACTTTATCAGTAGCAGTTGAAGGGCTTTAACCAGAAAAATGGTGTAATCATTACTGGTCTACATCGTAAAGGTCTCTGGTTGTCTGTGACTTGCTGCTAGTTATTTTACCACGATAAACCAAACTGTAGCAAATCTCAAGTTTTTAGCTATCCAGCGAGGATAACCCTGCTAGGGTGAGATTTCTGGACCAAAAGACAGACTCATTGAGTGCCTTTTCTGCGACCAGATGTGTGTGTGTGACAGGGACAGACAGGTATGTCACAGACCATGTGTGAAGCTCAGAGGATAACTTTTAGGAGTCGTGAAGGAGGCGCTTTCTACCTTGTTTGAGGCAGAGCCTCTCCCTCCATGCTGCACACTCCAGGTCAGCTGGCCTGTCCCTGCCCCCATGCTGCACACTCCAGGTCAGATGGCCTGTCCCTGCCCCCATGCTGCACACTCCAGGTCAGCTGGCCTGTCCCTGCCCCCATTCTGCACACTCCAGGTCAGCTGGCCTGTCCCTGCCCCCATTCTGCACACTCCAGGCCAGTTGGCCTTTCCCTGCCCCCATGCTGCACACTCCAGGTGAGTGGGCTTCTGGATCATTCTGTTTTTTTCACTTAGCCATAGGAGGGCTAGGAGAGCCCACTACCACAGCCAGCTTTGTACAGGGGTTCTGGGCATCCAATTTGGGTTGTAAGGCTCAGATGGCAAGCACTTTTACCCACTAAGCCATCTCCCCATCCTTCTATCAATTTATTAATATCCTGTGATACAAAATATTGCTTCAGAGTATCTTACATATACACATCCCTACTGAACCTATTTTTTTAATGAATGCATACAAGGGATAGAAACCTTTTCTGAAGAGGGCCAGAGAGGAAATAATTTAGCTCACAAAGAATAAATGATCTGCTGTGAACACTCAGTTCTGCCCAGTAGCAGGAAAATGGCCATACATGGGAGGGGGACAAATGAGTGTGGCTGTGTCCCGTGTACGGTTTTCATTATAGAGATGAAAATGTGGATTCTATGTAGTTTGCATGTGTTCCCAAAATATTATCCTCTTTCATCACCAACAGCATCAAACTGTAAAAGTCACTTGTAGTTGATGGGCGGTTACAAGAACAGTTCTAAGCTGGATTTGATTTGAGAGGCGCAGTCTGACAACCCCAAAAACTCAGGGTAAAAAATAAATGTTTCAGCCCAAGGCCAGTTCTTGTACTGACACCTACATTCAACATTTGAAGGCCCAGGTATTTGTTAAACATGAAAAGAAATCCCAGCTTCATCCTCTCTGTCTCTGCCTCACCCTGCAGCTGAGTTCTCAAGTCTGGAAAAGGTTCAACACTATTCCCCCTGGCACAAAGGGGGAACTCACCAATGACTGGCTGAATAAAGATTGGATATCTTTGAATAAAAGCATGTCATTTTCTCCAAATGATGGCTTATTTATTGCATCTTAAGAAATATTGTAATGCGCCAGGCGGTGGTGGCTCACGCCTTTAATCCCAGCACTCGGGAGGCAGAGGCAGGTGGATCTCTGTGAGTTCAAGGCCAGCCTGGTCTATAAGAGCAAGTTCCAGGACAGGTCCCAAAGCTACAGAGATGCCCTGTCTTGAAAAAAAACAAAAACAAACCAAGAAATATTGTAATGCTTCATGTTGGTCCTAGCCAAGAACTTTGATTTTTGTGCGCAAAAGTAGTGTGCCTTTAATGAAGAATTCTGTTGGTTGTAAGATTTCAAAACACATGAACTACAGAACTGACAGTAGTCAGAACTATAGCATTCCTCGTGTGGCCCACGTGTGACCTCTCTCCTGCCTTCCGATGTTTTTCAGGTTCATCCCAGAACCCTGGTCGGCCTGCAGCACCACGTGTGGGCCGGGCATTCAGGTGCGTGAGGTGAGATGTCGGGTGCTCCTCACATTCACAGAGACGGAGACCGAGCTCCCGGAGGAGGAGTGTGAAGGCCCCAAGCCACCCACCGAGCAACGCTGCCTCCTTGAAGCCTGTGGCCAGAGTCCTGTATCACAAGAGCTGGGTGGCCCCCTCCAGGAAAAGGACAGTGAGATGACCTACGACTGGGAGTATGCTGGCTTTACGCCCTGCACTGCAACATGCTTGGGAGGTATTCAAACCCCTTCCTAAGGGATAGATACCCAGTCTATTGTGAAGGGAATGACTGGGTCACATAAACTAGATATGTAAATTAGCAAAAGTCTGAAAGGGATGAATTTATTCAAATAGCAAAGCTATGCTTTTCCCCTTTTTTTAATATTTGAGAGTTACAGTAACTAAAACAGTACCTTTGACCCAAGAATCTGCTTCACCAAGAGGGGAAGGGGTTCACTGGTTAATACGGAATAAGTGAGAAAAATGCAGAATGGATATATTGAAGCACTCTTACGTAGAAATCAGTGTCAAAGAACTAGGCAGCCTGGGATTGCTTATAGCTGACGCAAAGCTCAGTAAGATGCATCTTGAGAAAATGTTTCTATTCATACCTGCCGTGGGGTCAGGAGCCAGACAAAGCACATTCACCCCAATGGTGGACGCAGAGTTGTGTATGGAAAACTGACATGCAGAAGCCAGTCTAGGCATCATACGGGGCCAGGCTAGGCATCATACGGGGCCAGGCTAGGCATCATACGGGGCCAGGCTAGGCATAACAGATAACTGGTAAATGTAGCCAGATTCTCCTTAGAGGGGGAAATAAACCTTGTTATTATTTTAAGCATTAAGGATATTTTTAAAGAACAGATTAGCAAGGAGCAGGTGTCTTTCTGACTTTCTCCTTAAAGTAGAAGAGTGAAAATAACCAGCAAGGCGCTAGGAGCATGGCTTAGTAAAGAACTGGCCACACAAACATGAAGACCCGATGGCTTAGGGTTTCTATTACTGTGAAGAGAGAACACAGCCATAGCAACGCGTATTGGCCCACTTACAGTTCAGAGGTTCTGTCCATTATCATCATGGTGGGGCATGGCAGCACGCAGACAGACATGGTGCTGGAGAAGGAGCTGAGAGTCTACATCTTGCAGGCCACAGGGAGTGAACTAAGACAGTGGGGTGACTTGAGCATACATGAGACTTCAAAGCCCACCCCACAGCGACACACTCCCTCGAGAAAGGCCACACCCACTCCAACAAAGCCACATCTCCTAATAGTGCTGCTCACTTTGGGGGCCATTTTCCTTCAGATCACCACGGCTGAGTTTGATCCCCAGGACTTCTAGAAAAAGCCAGGCGTGGTGGCATGGGTGGGGAAGATAAGTGGGTTCCAGGGACTCAATGGCAACTAATCTAGTCCAATCAGCGAGCCTGGGGACAGTGAGATGCCATGTTTTAGAAACAAGGTGGATGGCTCGGAGGGAACAAACAACACCCATGGTTGATATCTAGCCTTCACCTTCATAGTCATGCGTGCCTGTGTCACACGCGCGCGTGCACACACACACACACACACTTGATTTAAAAGAAAACATATAAAACTATAAATTTTCCTAACAAGAACGTGCCCTAGTTTCCCAGATGATCCAGGAAAGATCCACACCCTGTCCAGTAACTCTTGACTTAACTGTCCAGCCAGATAGTTGTCACACAATGGGCTCGCTCCCTGAGTACCTTCTGACCTCAAAGAAGGTCAGAAAGCAAAGAAACAGCTACCTCTGAGCTATTGGCTCATGAGCGCACTCCGCTCTTCCTTGAGTGGGTGACTTGGAAGGCCCTAGGGGACAGAACTCAAGGCCAACCCTTGTGACTCAACTCCTCACCCTTGAGATGAATTCTCAATCCTTGCTCTCCAGTGTCCCCAGCCATCTGTCCCTTCCCTGTCTATTCCAGTCTCTGAACACACCTATCTCTGCTCTGTAATGGTGCCACCTTGGCACTGAGCCCAGCTAGAGTGGCACTGTGCCTGCTCCAGGCGACTGAGAAGCTACAGTTAGTTTTGTGTGTGGCGCTGTCCTTGTGGAATTTGGAGAAAGAGCCCGTAGCCGAGTCAAGTGTGGAGGGGCATGCCTGTCGACTCAACACTTGGGAAGTAAAGAGGCAAGGAGATCAGGATTTCCGAGACTATCTTCTGCTAGTGAATTTGAGGCTAGCCTGGGCCATACAAGAGCCCTAGCTGCCTTCGTTTCTTTCCCTCTCTCACTTGGGGCTCCCTGCTTCCTAGAAGTCTGTTCCACTTCACTAGGAATTTAGCCTTTCTGGTTCACTTGGACCCGAAACACAAGCCATGACTCTTATCTCTAGAACACATGGCCTCAGTGTTTCCCAAAGCTGCCATGGGTTTGCCCCAAACTTCTCTTCCTCTAAGTTCAGGACCTTGGATGCCTCTTTTTACACATTTTGGAAACCTTAACACTGGCGTGCTCTTGGCATATAGAAAGTGGCTCTTTCTTTTGAGGAGTCCTTCAAGCAGTGAGAGACAGTAAAAGTTGAATCGGCTCACTCTAGACTCATTTTATGCTCCCTAGGGAGATGTGTTCCTGACACGGAACATTAGCAGCACTGCTTGGCTCTCTCCAAAACCCTTCAAATCTTGACAGGCCGCGAGCTATAGTTTTTCCAGCTACTCTCGATATAACCGGTCACTTCCTGTCAGGCTCCAGAGATGTTTATGATGTCTATCATGAGGCCAAACAGCCTTCAACCACCTTTAATCTTTGCCAGCGGTGTCGTCACAGGTTCCTGAGAAGGAGCCACCTGTGTGGGACACTGAGCCATGTGCACATTTGCTAAAGCGTGGCACTGTTCTCTGGACTCCTCTGGGGCCTTAGCATACTGTTTCCTCTCTTCTTATTACCTGAAGGGCTGTAGTATCTGCACTTAATCATACTAGCAAATCCTTTCAATACGATCCCTAGTGCACATGCACACAACATCACACACAAATGTCATATACATACATCATACATGCAATACATCATACACATAGCTCACAGGCACATATCACAGTGCACACACCCCTTATATGTGAGGGTGTGGTATGAACTTGTCAATAACCTAACTCAAACTGATCACAACCAACAAAAAGAAATGTATTTGTTCATTTAGTTAGTTAGTTAGTTAGTTTGATATAGAGTGTTATTATGTAGCCCTGACTATGTTGGAACTCACAGTGTAGACCAGGCAGGCCTCAAACTCATATAAAGATCTGCCTGCTTCTGCCTTCAAGCGCTGGGACTAAATGAATGTGCCACCATTCCCGGCTGTATTTATTTTTATTGACTCTGCTTCTACTATTAGAATCTTTGTTTCCACAGTCATAATCCTTTATTTCTTGATGAAGACTTTAAAGTGTGTATTTTTATACACATGTGCATACATGTGCCATCACATACGTGATAAGAATCCATAATATGATATTATGTACAGATGTCACTCTGTCTTGTTTGTGCAAGGACGCTTTATGTTTGCACAAATTTACCCAATAACATATTTCTTTGAATGTTTCCTTGTCCTTTGCATATGGCCGTGTGTGTGTGTGTGTGTGTATAAATAAGAAATGACACTTTCATCAAAACACTGCAGAAATCAAGGATGAGCGATATATTCTCATGCAACAAAAGGAATTTTTTTATAAACTTCACTGAACACATTCATTAACATGTTCTAAGCATGTAAATTTAGTGACCTGAATTTTGTTAGGAATAAGATGAACTTATTTTGATTAATTTTAAACTTATTTTTTTCTGCTTTAAAAATAACTGATCAAATCCACTCCAGAAGTAAGAAGTGTTAATATCACGCTGTTGGATCAAAATGTGGTTTAGGAAATATTTTCGGTCACCTTTGGGAAATATATTCTACATCAATGAATATTCCGAATTATTTAGTAGAATTTTAACTTTTTTCTGTTGACAAAAAGTATGTCCTCGGTGTTATAAATTCTATCCAGATGGTTTCAAGTGGTTTTCTAAGACCTTCCCCCAGCCTGTTTCCATAAAATCTTCCAAAACATTCTGAATATATTCTCTAAAGAATTTGTTACAAATTGAAATGTATTTGAAATATGACTGCAGTTTTCTTAGGTAAATAAACAAATAAAATCTATTAGGAAATGAGCATCCATTCTCCTGTGAGGCTACTAAGGGATCTGATATTGTGCAATAACAGTCGGAGTAACTAGGCTGTAGCCATGTCTTCTTGTCTTCTGGGGTAATCAGAGCTTGTTTGAAACACTCCAAGAAAATGCTTGTTGTCAGTCCACTGTCACGGTGAGCAGAACAACACAGATGCACACAGAGGGAGGCATTTAACAGAGAGAACTGAGCAAGGAAAATAGCCATCTTAGAGTCTGTTGGCTTAGACTGCCCTCTGCAAAATGCTGTGAAATGGTTGAATTGGAACATGGCATTCGGAGAACGGGCCACAGACTTGTAACGTAGCGGAATGTGCATCCGGCATGAAAGTGAGTGCATTTGCGTATTTCAAATATCAGATATTTTTCATCAAAAGTTTGAGCTCTGTTTCACCCGATTCCAAGTTTCCGATAATTTCTCACTTTTGTCTCAGCAGACGAAGGGTACTGATTGAGCGTGTTGGCTTTAGGAGCCACATAGATTTGTCTGTCTGCCTCTGGGGGAGAGCATGCCTGTGAACGTTCACATTTACACGAGGGGCTATCACTGCACGTGAAAGCCATGTCACACTCTGGAACCCCCAGAGTTCAAGATGCAGACCCCTGAATCCAGAGGCAGGGAATTGACTCTTCCAGAGTTTTTTCCCACTTATTTATCTATTTTCTCTGTCTGTCTGTCTGTCTGTCTCTCTGTGTGTGTGTGTGTGTGGTGCATGTTTATATGTATGTTTGCACGTATCTGGGCACACATGTATGCATGTACATGTAGGGGCCCTAAGTGTTGTCAGGAATCATCTTTGATCAGTCATCTGCCTTATTCACTGAAGCAGAGTCTCTCAATCAAACACAGAGCTCACGGATATGAATTTGGATTCCGCAGACAGCCTGCTGTGGGGAATCCCAGCTCTCTGCCTTCTGAGGCTGGAATCCAGATGAACGGCCACATCCCCTGAGCATTTACTTGGGTCTGGGGACCTGAACTCTGCCCCTCACCCTTGGGCAGCAAGCACGTTAGCAGCTGAACCATCTCCCTAGGCCAAATCTGCAGTTTTTAATTGACCACCATTTTAGTCTTAATTTCTCTCTAAGTTTCAAATTTCTTATTGTTACATAAGTAAAATGAAGACCTGAATGCCATTTATTTGGCCTCATGAGTTACTGTAGACTTAGACAAGCCCTTGAGCAATGGGAGGCATTTCTGTATATAAAAACACCACTAGTCGCTTTCAAAGCACAACTGGATTTATCAGTGTGTGGTGATCTAGGAAAAGATGATATTATCGAGCAGAATATGGAAAGTTCTCCCTCAGGAAAATGTACATGGTGGAAAGCTGCACCTTGACTGAGGGGTTCACCTAGCTTTGGATTCTTTGGAAGCAGTTGCTTCTGAGTGTCGGCTGCTCCTAAATGTCTCCAGGTGAGGAGGTGAGAGACTAGACGGACTAAATCTAGAGATGGGTGAAGGCGTGTTAAGGGCTGGAGTCTTGGGGCTTTCTCATCGCTGGTTCCTGACGCTGTCCAAAGGGCAATGTGCTAGGGATGTCAAGTCCCAAGAGCCTGTTTTCATCTTTTCCTGGTGACTTATTCTGTATGTGGGTTGCTTCTCTTCCCGCCTTCCAGGCCATCAGGAAGCCATTGCCGTGTGCTTACATATCCAGACGCAGCAGATCGTCAATGACAGCCTGTGCGACATGGTTCACCGCCCTCCAGCAATGAGTCAGGCCTGTAACATGGAGCCCTGCCCACCCAGGTATGTGCTGCCTTATGCAGATAGGAGAGAAATGCTGTCAGGACAGCAGCATCCGCCAAAGTGAAACTAGATCAATGGAGCCTGCTCAGAGCTCTCATTTACTCAAGTTAGTCTTTGGCCTCAGTTTCTCTGGAGTACATTCAAGAGCTAGGCAGAATTCCTCTTAAGCCCGCCTTTCATTTGCATCAAGCACCGGTGGGTATAAACTGGCCTGCTATTCTAAAAGTCAGCCAATGTGTTCCCTTCTTCCTCCTCGTCCCCACAAAGGGACTTCTCCCTCTGGTGACGGAGCATCTGCGGGAGAGGTCACATGGGCCACAGCAGATGCTCCATCTGGATTTGTGGACAACTCAGTGACCTCCTCGTCACCTAAAACTCACACAGGGATGCCACTACCTTCCTGTGCCATTGAGTTTCTGTCAATTTGGCACAAATTAGAGTGTACCATACCTGAGGAACTGACTCCGTCAGATTGGCCTGTGAGCATGTTTGTGGTTCTTTTGCTTGCTTAACGACAAAGGTGGGAAGACCCAGCACAGTGTGGGAAGTACACAACCTCTGGGCAGATGGCCCAGCAAGCTGAGCAAGCCACAGGGAACAAGCCAGTTCCTCCATGGCCTCTGCTTCAGTTCCTGCCTCCAGGTTCCTGCCTTTTGTTTCTTTCAATGATGGACATAACCTGAAAGCAAAAAAAAAATAATAAAAGAAACACACACATACACACAACCTTTCCTCCCTGTCAATGTTTACCACACTAACAACTAACAAAGAAGCAGGCAAGGACACATTTACTTCAATCTTACCTCGGGTCTCAGATTATGGAGTTTGAAAGGCCATAACCCCCAGAACAGCCAAGGTTGATTTGTTATGGTCTCACTGGTTTGAAAAACTGACCTTAAAAGTTAATCTGCTTCCTGCCCGGATGCTCTCTCCCTGGGTGTTGCTGGCTACAGAAGATGATAGCTCCACGTTGTTGGTTTGTCTCACAGACTTTCCCGGTGTGGCCCTGGGTGTCCTTTCCCTTTGTCTCCCTTTATTATGGCAGCCACTCCTCTGCTTTAATAAAAATTAGATGTCAAAACATCGAGGGCCCGTTCCATCACCTCCTGCCCCTCTCCTGGAATCTTAGTGATTATGTTGTCCACCTGATGAGCCACCTTCGCTTTTAAAGGCAGGTTTGGCTACGTCTAGAACTCTGAGAGATAGGCGAAGGTTACTGTGTCCCCTGTCTGACATCCGAAGAGCACATAAGTGTGTTTTATGAGCATTCAGGAAACAAGTTATGCTTGAATTCCCTTGATTCCTCTGTGAAATGTGTTGGCTGTGATGCTGACCCCCTCCTGCCTTGATGGCTTAAGAATGAGGCCCAGGAAGGTTGGGCCAGTCTGCTTACCAGGTCCTCTACAGTCTGGAGAGGGGCATCCTTCCTGCGTGAACCTTGTCCTCTAACCTGGAGTATCTCAGGAGGAGGCCAGCTCAGATTGCCTTGTATTAGTAAAGCCTTGTCCACAGTGAGACGGCACAGTGTTGTTTTTTTTTTCTTTTGTCTATTCCTATGTTTCTGACTTTGTGGGTATCCATCAGAAATACTAAGAATTTCTTGGCTGCTCTCAGAGCCATCTTTCTGGACTTGGATGGGAAATGCAGTAAAATCCAAGACCCAGAAGCAGCACAGGGAAGTCTCGCCCCATCGCCTCACATTCCCAGCTTGGTGACTGCACTTCAGGGTAGTCCACACCAGAATAACCATTACAGAATAGGCAATGCAAATGGGAGGGGGGCAGTCTGGTCTCACTGCCAAACAGGACACCCACTTTGTTACTGCATCCAGAACTTTCCGTGAGGGTCAAGCAGTCAGCTCTTTGTGTCCAAGAGTTCAACCATTGCACACTCAAATGAATCGTGATTAAAGAATTGTTTTAGTGGCCTAGGAGTATGACTCGGTATAGAGGGCTACATAAGGGCCTAGCATATGTGAGGCCTTCTGTTTGATCTCTAGCACTGTGGAAACTTTTGTTTTTTTCTGTCTCAAACATATCCAAGTGTGATAACTAATCTTGTCGTCAACTAGACTTTGGAAACGAGGTCATCAGTTGAGTAGCTGCCTCCGTCAGATTAGCCTATGAGCTGCCTCCATCAGATTAGCCTGTGAGCACATCTGGGGAGCATTTTCGCAATTGCTGGTTGATTAGGAAGGTGGAGCCTACTATGGGCAGCACTGTCCCTAGGCAGGTGAGCTTGGGCTTTATAAGAAACTGGTAACTGATTGGTAATTGATTCATGAGCTTGGAAGCAAGCCACTGAGTGAGTTTAGACCCAACTTCAGGTTCTGTGTCCAGATTTCTGTCCGAGTTCCTGTCCTGTCTTCCCTTGATGAGAGACTACAAAGGGTTAAGAGGAAATAAACCCTTTCCTACCCAAGTTGCTTTTTGGCCACCGTGTTTATCATACCAACAGAAAAGCAAACAAAAACATGAGACTCATGATTTCTTGTCACTACTCCCCGAGTAGTCATCTAGCCGCCCTTTAGGCAGTGTTCGCTCATACCGTGCCAAGTGCTCTGGGTAACCCAGAGTCCATCACAGGTTGTGCGGTTATACACAAAAGCAACGTTATTTTATATAAGGGACTCAGGCAAGCATGGGTTTCGGGGTCTTCTGGGGAAGGAGGTTATCTTGGAACACTTGCTACAGGCACAAAGGAAGGCTTTATTTGGGGTGGTGTAGGGTGTGAAGCCGATTGGAAAAACTGTTCACAATAATGCTTGGTGCTAAGTAGGGAAACCTTAATGAGCCAAATAATTTATCCAGGTTTCTTAACTTTTGTTCTGAAATCTGAATCAAACCTTTTTGGAGAAGCAAGGGTTTTCTGTGAACCCCCCACCCCGAGAGACACCCCTCCTTTAACTGTGCATAGACACCAGTGTCATTCTCCATGAAGGCAGTTGAGTCTGCTTCTGTATCTGAAGCCTTCAAGATAATTCCGTCTCTGTGGGGCTCTCCAGAGATGTCCAGAGTGCATTCCTTTTCACACAGTTCCTCTGTGCACCAGAGCTCAGGAGAGGAGTTGGAAGGCTCTCCCAGCACATAGAAATCGTCTATGGCTTTAAATCTGTCGGGCAGCGGAATGAACTTGTAGCTACTGCCTGTGCTATAGCATGCATTCCTCTGCTATTTTCGTCAATAACTTCACATCCGTTTAGAGATGCAGTGATGAACGTATAACATACAAATAACCCTGGTTTCTGAATTTGAGAACAGCATTTTGGGTTCTTAGGTTGTTGGTAACTTGCCCAAGAACACACAGTCAATAAACTGCGTGATACAAAGTCGAACACCAGAATGGAGATTTCTCATTAACTGCTATCTAGTCCAAACTCTGCCTCTTCCAAACCACAAAAAGGAAGCTGCTCCTGGCGGAGCTGATCTCTCGGGTTCCAGCACTTGCTGCCTGCCATCCCCCTTCTCTACACTGGCCAACACCCTCTCTCCCTGGGAAGACGGCTGTAAAAGAGATGGCTTAGCATTTGTGCGGCCTTTAAAAATGGTCACTACAGAACGATGAAGCATGAAATTCTCATAGCCGCATGCTGAGGCAAATCAAAAGAAGAAAAGACAACCCACGACACTGGGGACTGTCTCTCTAGATTCAAATGTCAGTTTAGATTGGCATGAAGCTAGTTTGTTGTCATTGTTTTCTTTTTGTTTTGGTTTTTCACAGGATTTCACTCCGTAGACCAGGCTGACCTTGAATTCACGAGATCTGCTTGCCTCTGACTCCCAGGTGCTGGGATTAAAGGCGTGCACCATGAAGCTAGGTTTTTTTTTTTTTTTTTTTTTTTAACAGAACTCTGCTCTCCAGGACACTAAAAATGTCTCTGTGGGAAAAGTAGACCAGGCACCAATAAAACTGGGTAAACCAGAATATTCCACAGCCTAAAGGCACATCCCTTGAGAGCAATTTCCATTATGACAGGATGGATAGAGGCCACAAAACATTGGCAAAATTCTTTGCTCTCTTTAGAAAAGTTAACGTTTGTATGTGTGTCTGGAGCTAGGTACCTAGAGGTCAGAGGAGGATCCCTTACAGCTGAGTTCCAGGTAGTTGTAAGAGGGTCACTGTGGGTACTGGGAACTGAACTCGGGTTGAGGAATTTGCTCTGGAGCCACACTTGGTTACTGTGTTGATCCATGCAGGGGTAAGATCTGAGAGACTTCTCTTTCTAACTTGCAGGCTGACTACAGTGTGACTCTCTCATATGGAGCCCTCTGGTTGGCTTTCTCTGACCTGGGCACTGAAATCCTCTTTCTTTCTTTGGCGTAGGGTTAGATTCCCGGGGCAGCCTTAGCAAAGCACTGGAGACTAAGTGGCTGGAAGAAGAGAAACTCATCATCTCACAAATCAGGGGACGCCAAGTCCAAAACCACAGAGTCAGCAGCCCTGGTTCCTTCGGAGGCCCTGGAAGGAGCTCCATGCTCATGGCCTCCAGCATTCTGTGGCTGGGGAAGAGCATTCTTCTCGTGGTTTTGTAGCGCTTTTCCTCAGCGGGTCTGTGTCCAGACTTCTCCTTTCCATAACACACCACTCAAGTCATCCAGGGCCCTCTCTAATGGCCACCCTTTAACTTAACCGACTGCAAAAGCCATCTGCAAAGACATTCTCGGTTATGGATGTGGAAATTATGTAATTTCAGCATTTTAAGGGGATCACAATGCAACTCATAGTAACATCAAGATTTTTTTTCTGATCTTAACTTTTATCCTTAAATCATGTTTTCTGTGACCACTGCCCTGAACACACACACACACACACACATCACTCGCACTAACACACACTCTCACATTGAGGAATTTGCTCTGGAGCCACACTTGGTTACTGTGTGATCCATGCTTGCTCAGGCTCTCTCATGAATTCTGGGCCTTTGCTTCTACTAAGTTCTGGACCCAGAGTCTTTCTCTACTAGGACATTAGTTAATTCTCTCCCTTAAAAGAAATCACTGACTTATTTCTCATTGGTGATGTGAAGGTCATCAGAATATAAATAGGAAACCGACCTCAGATGCTTTATAAAGAGGGATTTTTTTGATGGTACCAAGAGAAATAGAAATGGATAGAAATATAGGATGGATGGATCTCCACACCGGCATTTCTGTCTCTTAGGGTTTTGAATGAGAGAATCTTTGAGCCTAGTTTCTTGATCTGAAAATGAAAACAGTGTTAGATTTTAGGATTACCAAAGTCCCTTGATCTCCAGTATTGATTTTTTTCTTCTGTGTTGTTGGAGGTGGAATCTAGGACCTCATAAGTGCCAGGCAAGACTCTTCCCCAAAGCCACACCCTCAGCTCCATGCAGTCTTTGATTTGAGCTGACGGTTTCAAGTTGCATTTTGTTCACTTCTTGCATTGACTCGTGACCTCTGCTGAGTTGGATGCTCCTCAGCTTGAAGTGTGGTTGATTCCTTTGAAATCCTTCCTCATTAAGTTGAAAAGATTCTAACTGGAACCCGTTAGTCATTAGGGTTTAGCGGATCTGCCCATCACAGTATCCCCTCTTTCCCCTTGTGATCACGGGGCTCAAGGAACTGAAGTTCAGAGCCCCCACTCAGCATCAAGAGTACTAGACACCAGCATCTCACAGTCCAAAGGAACATGCAAATTCAGGACATACAGTGTGTGCCCGATGAGTGACCCATTCTCATCATGGGCATGGAGAAAAACCTCATTCAATCAAGCCATTGAAAGCTGGGGACACTCTGTGGGGTGACAAAGGTCAGATTGGGTCAAGTTCTAAGAATGACAACCTTTGCCGGAACCATCCAGGAGATAAGAGCATGGTGAGTTTGGTTTACAGGGTCCTCCCTCACTTGACCTCTGAGCCACAGCAAGGCTTGACAAAGTCTGGAAACTGTTTCTTAAGGCTGCCGAGGAATGCTTGCTGGTTCATCCCTCCACCAGGCTACATGGCAGTGCCCTTCCTTCCTCATTGCCTTAGCCGGAGCTCTTACTCTCCCCATGCTCAGCAACATACGCCCCGAGCCTCCAAGGTGGACAGAATGGAACAGACAATATACTTTGGCCACTCTGCAAAAGTAAGAGTTTTTATACAAAAGCAAATATTGTCCCTTGTCTCAACGTTGCAACTTTAATAACCTTTTCAAAGATTGAGAGTTATGTTGGAGAAAAGCCAGGGGAGGCAAAGGTTCCATGCCAAAATAAAGGGAAGTTTGCGAAAATGTTTTAGGTTCTAGAAACCAGGGGTGTAGGAATAACAGGAACAGGGGGGTTGCATAATATTTTCCATATAAATATTTACTGACTCCAAGGGCAATAGCAGTAAAATCTCACCCCAGGGTGAGACTGGGTGGACAGTCGGTAGACCTGTATTTACCCTAAGGCAAATGCACTTGATGTATTAGCCTGGGATCTCCAAGGGGGAGAGGGATTGTATGCTTATTTGCTCTTGTGAGGTTGCTCCCCATGTCCTGTCCTGCTGCATGGCTGATACTTTCCCAAAGTTTGCCTTTTCCAGGAGAGAGCCAGCAGTTTGTAGAAACACGCAGGGTTATGTAACGGCCCCACAAGTCTGAAGACAGCCTTCTGCTGTCAGGAGTCGGCGCCTCATGGGAGGGAACATAGGAGCAGCAGGCATGAGTGACGCGTTTTCACACCAACCTGCTGCTCATTTCTTGAGTTAATTTATATACATCATATACATGGACATATATACATGTGCATGTGCGCGTGCAGACACATGTGCACTCACACACGCACAGCTTGTCAGCTGATAAGACACCGTTACCCCCCAGCCAGGATAAAAACAGTCCCATCTCCAGTCCCTTGGGACCGTAATTGACTTTTCTAGTCACATACGTTTGAAAGATAATGTTTGAAGACATTCCCAATAACGTTTACAAGTTTAAGCCAAATCGTTTTAAGAATGAAACGGACACTTCCTAAATAATTAGATATATAGTCACATTACCAGCAAAACACTCTGTATGCACATGTGTGTGTAGCTTGCGACTTTTCTCATGGCCAAGGCTACAGGAATTTAGATATGATCAATGAGAGTCTAATTGATAAGCTTCCAGTTAAAATAGTGTTGGCACCTCATGGTTTGCTCCGAGTACAGACTGCTGATGGGTCCGGTATGGGGGGTGTGTGGAAATGATGCACCAGCAGCAAGCTCATGGAACCAGCTACTCAAGCTCGCAGAGGAGTAGAGTGTGATCTGATGGGGAAGCTGGCCCTGGGGGCCTTTGCAGACTAGAGGCTCCGATATAGTTATAGCAAGTGAGAGTTCAGCTCCTATTTGACAGAGGAAAGAAAAAAGAAAAGGAAGGAAGGTAAGAGAGAGGGAGAGAGAGAGGAGAAATAGACATACTTCCTTCAAATTGCACAGGAAGTTGAAATTCCAAATCACAAGAAGACATCTAGTACCAGTGAAAACAGTCAATAGGTTCAACATTTGCAAGATGAACTTATCCTGACTAAAATGAAAACACAGAAAGAAAAGCTGGAAATGACTGAGGTTATTGGCATCTTTGGAGATAGAAATTAATTACTATTACCCATAGAAAGAGCTATCTATCATCTATCTCTCCTTTTTTCTACTGTTTTCACTTTAATTGCTTTTTTTACCTCTTGAAGTAGAAACTAGGTTGTTAAAGTCAATCTTTATTCTTCAAATGTGTGTAAGGTTATTGATTTTCTTCTAATCCGTTTTAGCTGTATCCTACAAGTTTTGACATATGATATTTTGTTAATATGCATTTTAAAATACTGACTACAATTCCTTCTATTAATATTTTTATATATAATTTTCCAGACATTTTTCTCATGTGAATTCATACATGGTCCTTGGTAATTTAGAAAATTATTGCATAGTTTCAAAATATTTAGGTCTTGTCTAGCTCACTTCCAGTTTGATCAGGAAACTTACTATATTAGCGACATCAGGCTGTAAGAACAAAGTACCATTGTGAGGGTGACTTTAACAATAGAACTTTCTTGTCCCTTTGGGTGGAAAGGGAAAGGTGAGAGCCCTATAGAGTCTGGTTTATGGAGAGCAGGCTCTGCCTGGCCTTTTGACCCCGGATTTCTCCGTGTGTCTGCAGATGGTGGGGACAGAGCAAAGAGCTACCTTGTGACCACTCTCACCCTCGTCCCAGACACCATCCTATTGGAAGTCAGCGCTTCAACATGTGAATCTTGATGGAACACAAATATCTTAACTAAGATGTTTCTATGCAGTGGGGATTTTTGCTTTTATGCAGGACTTAGAATATATATTCAAGTGTAGCAGTCTTTTCTTTCTATATAAATCAGGTTTTTACAAGCTTCATAGTATCCATTAAAATATCCCAATTCTATTTTTTACTTTGGAAAATTAGCCATCAAATGGGATTCACATACTCCTTAAAACTTCGTAGGAATCTTGTGACTAAACTAAAGCGTCTAGTCCTTTTCTTTAAGGGACAGCTTGCCATTTCCTAGAAACTTATTTCAAAGATATTTCCCAAATAAATCATTAACTGGAAATCCCTTTTACCTATACCTAGCAGCTCATGTTAATGTGCTTCATGTTTGTCAACTTCCCGACACTTTAACAAACACTGCAGGCAACTGCCTTGCTGAAAGGAGACCTTTGTTTTGCTTCCCGGTCTGGAAGGTGTCAGTCCTCCACTGATAGGCGCCATTGCTTTGGGCCCATGGGGTCTCAGTGCATCATGCTAGGAGTCTATGATAGAAGAATCCCATCACCTCATGGCGGCAAAAGAAAGAAAGGGCAAGGGGCTGGAGTCCCACCACCCTAAGGACATAAAAGCACTTCCTAAGACATGCCCGCAGCGACCTAAAGCTTCCCTCTGGACCCCACAACCTGTTAATAGAACCAAGCTGGAGACCAAACCTTTAACACATGGGCATTCCAGCCTGCTTCTTATTCTACCGTCACGCTTGGATTGTTAGTTCTTCACTAGCAAATTTCCTTTCATAAATAACATGTTTGTTCTTTGTATCATGTCAAGAGTACTATTGAGCTTTGTTTCATTTTCCCCATACAAAAGTAAGCAAGTTTAGTATAGAAAATTAGAAATAAGAAAATTGAAAATTACTTTTAAGTATATATGTTTTTCTAGTGAACTTGTTCTCTGGTAGGGAATGCCTATATAATGAATGAAAGTAATAAAAGTCAGAAGAATACAAAAAAGAGAAATTCTGTTACTTGGACATCAATGGTTATATGCTTATCTGGTGTGTGAGAGACTTTTGTTTCAACAGTGTAATCACACACACACACACACAATCAATGTACTGTGTGTAATTACTCTATGTCTACTTTAGTAATGACTAGCAATGCTGTATCACAGGCTTTTCCCTAAATGCTTAAACCTTTATGATCTTCTTTTACTTCGTGAAGTTCATTATTTTTATTTTTTATTTTTGCCTTACAAACACCCTGGAGCCAGCATCTATTTTAACATACATCTTAAGCATTTTAAAAATTGCCTGCTCCTGACATATCTCTTTGGTAACCAGTTAAGAATTCATGTTTCCTAAAAGTCAAATGTCCACAAGTAAAATAACCATGACATACAACATTTCACTAATCAGATGGGCAAAGACTTTTAAAAATGGTATTCCCCAGCACTTCAGGAAATGGGGCGTGGAAGTTTCAGATGGGGGGATACACTTCGTTGAGTGACTTGGAAATATGGATCTAATGCAGCTGCTGTAGTTTTTCATTTTTCCAGCTGTTTCACAAGGAAATTTGATTTTTTCCAAGATCTTATTAGAAAGGAATCACAGTATATATGTGCTGCAAATCCAATCCCAACATTTAAGGAATTTTTCTCAAGGATATTACAAATAAGGAATCCAGGTACCCCGACGATTTCCTGAGACGTGTTTGTAAGCATTTCAAACCTCTTTTGACAGTCCTATAAATCATCATTGCCTTGGGACTCAAAACCAAGTCCCAGGTTTCATCGTTGATGGATGGTAGTGGTGGGATATGATGGGGGAAACAACCTGCTCCCTGCCACTCAGGGTCTTCCCAAACTCCTGAGACCTTTAACCCACATCCCTGGCATTTCTTCCCTTTGGATGTCGCGTTTCTATGTCTCAATCACATATATTCGTTGAGATGTCACAGTGTGGAGCCTGAACAGAGTAATAAGATCTGGGGCAGTGGTTCTCAACCTTCCTAATGCTGTGACCCCTTCACAGTTCCCCGTGTTGTGGTGACCCCAACTGTAAAATTATTTTGTTGATACTTCATCACTGTAATTTTGATACTGTTATGAATAGTAACATAAATATTTGATCTGCAGGATATTTGATAGGCTACTCCCAAAGGGGCCATGATAGATAGATAGGATAGATAGATGATTGATAGATGATAGACAGACAAGATAGATAGATAGATAGATAGATAGATAGATAGATAGATAGATAGATAGATAGATAGAGAATTGCTTTTTTAGAGATCCAGAGAGGAGCTTGAGATGGTCTGTGCTTTTTGGGTTTCCCCTCATTTGAAGGTTCACCTTTTCCCGGTTGCTTTTGCCTTGTCCTCGCCTGGCTTTTGATATAGATGGCACGTGGGCTCTTGGGGACCTTGCTCAGCTACCTGTGGCGTTGGAATTCAGACCCGAGATGTACACTGCCTGCATCCTGAGGACTCCACAGCCCCTCTGGAGGAATGCCGAGATGAGAAACCTCACGCCTTACGTGCCTGCAATCAGTTCGATTGCCCGCCTAGCTGGCATATTGAAGAGTGGCAGCAGGTACAGAAGCCTGGCAACCCATGACCCGTTTTACTTACGGCAATGGTGGGAGCCCTGCTTTGCATCAGCGAAAAGTAAGACCACCACTTCACAGTCTCTTTCCTTAGTGTTCCAGGACTTGCGGCGGGGGGACACAGAACCGGAGAGTCGCCTGCCGACAGCTGCTAACGGATGGAAGCTTCTTGAATTTGTCAGATGAGTTGTGCCAGGGGCCCAAGGCCTCCTCTCATAAGTCCTGCGCCCGGACGGACTGCCCTCCACAGCTGACCGCAGGAGACTGGTCAAAGGTAAGAGCTATTCTTAACCGCTTCCTCTCTGCTTCTCCTTTGTTTCAGCTGCCAAATATTTCCCGAAGAGGTTCAGACCAGCGCTAGTGAGAAACTGGCACAAAGCCAGGTCAAGGTCATTCAGAAGTCAGTTGTGAGCCTGGTGTGCACGTGGAGAACATTCTCCTGCTCACAGTCTCACTCTTGCTCACTCTCTTGCTCTGTCTCTCCATATTCTGATGATAAGTTCTACTGCTGAAGGCATGACTTGTGTCCTAGAAGATGGAGAGATTGAGTGGTAACCAACTAAAAGCTTCACCCCGACTGACCAGCATCCATGGTGCTAGAAGGTGCTTTGCATGCTACTGAAGAAGAAAAGTAGTCATGGATGTCACCCAGTCGCAAACCCTATGCTTGTGATCGAGACTTGCCGGCAAGGTATACTGGTACAATAGTAGAGCAAACTTTCTGAGAGTAACCAACCACATTCCTTTGGATTTAAGGCTCACTCCATGAGATGGAGCCATACCTGACACGGCTAAGAACCTGAGACTAGGTGGCTAAGAACCTGAGATTAGGTCGGTCATGAGCTTTAGGGAAAAGCCTACTGCTATTATTAATTTTTTGTTAGTATGTTTTTCAGGACAGGGTTTCTCTGAGTCCTGGCTGTTCTGGAACTTGCTTTGTAGAACAGGCTGGCTTCAAACTTACAGAGATCCGCCTGCCTCTACCTCCTGAGTACTGGGATTAATGAGGTGTGTGCCACCACCGCCCGGCTACTACCATTATTCTGTTAAAAGAACATAGCAACAAAATGACATATTGTTATATCCATGGGTCATTGCCTTACTCCACCCTTATCAGGGAGGCTTCTTTTTGTAGTAGATGGGAATTAAAGCAGAAACCCATACCTTCACAATGTGCAGAGAGCAAGAGACTTTAAAGAACTCAGCCCTAACAGGGATGTCTATATTTTGAAAATTTATGTGTATATGTATTAATAATTTTATATACGTATTAATAATAAGTATGTGTAATAAAAATTGCATAAAATGTGTCAAGTTAAAAAAATAAATAAAAGCCAAATAGAGCCAAATGTTGCTTCACAAGCAATAACAGCAAAATAAGAAGTTCTTGTGATTAGAGAGACGGTACGCATGCTGGACTAGATGGTGTGAAATGGTTTGGAAAAGAACCACCAAGCAGGATGGATACGGCTCTCTAGGGTCGCTGGTGGATATGGGAGGCCGGCAAGCATAATGCCTCATTGGTGTTTGTCAACAACAACACTAAAGGAACAGGAAAATATTGCGATAAAACAGAACCATTGACTTCTTTTAATCAATGTTTATGAACAAATCATGGACTATCATGTGCTAAGAAAACACAGCATGGAGGACGGCCTGCCCAGGTGCTAACTTAACTAAAGAACCCAAAAGAGGCATGCAGTCCAATAACCAAAGACCCATGGGCCCCACCTTTTTCCATGAGCACCCAACACAAGAAGACAACGGAGCAGGATTTGAGAGGCAGAAAGCTTGACTTCGAGTAGTCTCAGCATTGTGGTCGCTCTTCATGAGGACAGGCAACAAGAGCAGATCAGAGGGCCATTCATGAGGACAGGCAACAAGAGCAGATCAGAGGGCCATTCATGAGGACAGGCAACAAGAGCAGATCGGAGGGCCATTCATGAGGACAGGCCACAAGAGCAGATCGGAGGGCCATTCATGAGGACAGGCCACAAGAGCAGATCGGAGGGCCATTCATGAGGACAGGCAACAAGAGCAGATCGGAGGGCCATTCATGAGGACAGGCCACAAGAGCAGATCGGAGGGCCATTCATGAGGACAGGCCACAAGAGCAGATCGGAGGGCCATTCATGAGGACAGGCAACAAGAGCAGATCGGAGGGCCATTCATGAGGACAGGCAACAAGAGCAGATCGGAGGGCCA
The DNA here is from genome assembly GCF_950005125.1 of Chionomys nivalis. NCBI lineage: Eukaryota > Metazoa > Chordata > Mammalia > Rodentia > Cricetidae > Chionomys > Chionomys nivalis. The sequence continues at coordinate 12,122,370 of NC_080108.1, read as the reverse complement.
TTCATGAGGACAGGCAACAAGAGCAGATCGGAGGGCCATTCATGAGGACAGGCAACAAGAGCAGATCGGAGGGCCAGCTAATCTGCCTCCTTGATGAACCCCGAGGACCAAAAGGGTCATTCATTCAATCTTCATTTTTTTCAAAACTGAAAAAATGGTAAATTCATTTAAATATAAAATTAAATCAATTAGCCATTTACAGTATGGAAGAGAATATAAATGCTGGAAGTCTTGGCATCATCTGAAGGACGTAACGGAAGCTAACCACGTATTTGGAGAGCAGCGGTAGAATATTGGAAGTGGGCTTACTTTTTTGCCTTGCTTAGCAGAAGTCCCTAGATAGTCTCTTAAGTCAAACGCACTGTTAAAATAACTACCCAAGATTCATATTTCTTTAATCTTCTATAATAACTTCAGAGTATTCCTTTTGAAATTAATTATGGTTTTAAAAACCCTGAACCTTCAACAGATCCTGTAATTTTATTCAGTTTTTCCCTAATACACTTAATAAATTGCATTAAAGCCTTAAATTAAAACTTCTCGTACCTTAGGTGATTATTACTGTTATCTTGTGTATAGCAGTTTGGGTCAATCTTTAATGAACTCTTTCTGTATCAGTAAGCTTTGCATCAGTACAGCAATACACCAAGCAATTAATTCATGAAGAGGAAAGTTTTCTGTAGCTCAAAATTGGGAAACTTCTAGGGCACTGTGGTTTGCGTCATCTGCCCCTGGAGAGTGTGTGTTTGCCTGTCTAGTCAGTTGGTGAGCTCTGGGCTCAGTGAGAGACATTGTCTCAAAAATAAGAGGAAACACTTACCCTTGGATCTCTACAAGTCCATGCCCACATACCCACGTTCATGTGTGCACATGCACACAAACACAAACTCACATATTCGACACAAAAAAAATAAAATAAACGAGGCATGACTTCTAACGTCAAAAATGAAATCGTAAATTCTACAACCATAAATTACTGTCAGTTATTTGCTAAACTCAGAAGGAAGGGACAGAAGAATGGGGGAAAATAAGGAAAGGGGGAATTAATGAAAAGGAAGAGAAAAAGGAAAGGAGACGAGGGAAAAGGTGAGAGAAGACGCAGTGCGGAGCTCTTCATGAAGTGAAAATCAGCCCTGAAGTCCGCTGCCTCGGCGGGCCGTCCTACGCATGCTCTATCCATGGGTTGTCCTGCGCATCCTCAGTCTGACGTGTTCCTACTCTTCTTTGCAGTGCTCCGTCACTTGTGGCGTTGGATTTCAGAGAAGAAAGCAGGTGTGTCAAAGACTGACTGCCAAGGGCCGGCGTGTCCCTCTCAGTGAGACGCTCTGCAGGGGCCTGCCGGGACTCCCCCTCGTGAGACCTTGCCAGATGCCAGTGTGCAGCAGTAAGTGGGCGGCAGCAGCCATGCTTCAGCCTCTTCCTTTTCAGCCCCCAGCCTGTCTCAGTTCCGGGGTGAAGCAACCCAAGCAAGGCTCCAACTTGTTTTCAGCGGTGAATGCTAGAATCGGGGAGACCTAGAGTTTTCAGGGAAGTCCATTTTAAGGAATGTCTGCTCAAGAGTATGCCTTATAGGGTTTAAGCTGAATTGCTTCTTGGCTTACTTTGCCAGGAGTGTATCTGTATTTGCATTATTGAAAGCAGAAGATCTGAGTATTTGATAGAAAGTATTTTAATAGTTTTTTTATTCTGTATACATCAAAATCAGTACGTGTAACAACACGCTTTAAGCAAATTGCAGATTGGCTATCTTGTCAATTAATTATAAATCATACGTTTGCTATGACATCAATAACATGTTTTCATTCTATTCAGAGGTATTCCACATGTATGTGGGAGGATGCATGTCTACACATTCGTGTGTATGTAGCATGTGGGAGGAGCATAGCCAGTGAGCTCAGGACTGTCACCGCAGCAGCTGCGAGCAGATAGCAGAAAAGTGGCGATAAGGGGACCGTGGGGATAACGGCTTCAGGGGGCCAGTTTCTGCTTTGCCTTTTATCGTCCTCACTCACCTATAAAATAGCACGCATTGTGCCAGGTAGCCCCTCTGAGCTTGCCTGTAGTGAGGAAAAAACATCAGAGGTAAACTGCTGTCGTTTTGCTGGTGCAGGTGTGTGCATGTATCCCTAGTTTGTCGACAGCATTTCCCAGAGAATGTCACCAAACAAAGCCATCTGCGCATCAAGCTCATTGAGCAGTAGTGATATTTGTTGATCACCTTCCGCGACGGAAAGCACCTTGCGTGTTTATCTCACTTAGTGTCCGCAGCAACGCTGAGAGGCAGGCAGTATCCTCATTTAGAGCCAAGGCATGCAAGACCAAGGCAAGCCCTGAGTTTTTCCTGAGACTCCATGTCTGCCAATTGGCCCCTTCGGCCTGTTTGACCACAAGTCTGTCTGACTCTTGAGCCCACGATCTTAGCTGCTGCTCTCTGCTGATTCATGGACACTAACATTTCTGGGACTACTTTGAGAACATATTTTCGAAATCTCGACATCCTAAAACCCCGAGATTCCAAGTTTTAAAGCCTGTTGGAAACCAGGAATGTCTGCGGCAAATGGCTCGGCGTGGTGTTTGTTTAAGTCACTCCCCTACCTGATATTTATCAGTACAACTGGGCTGGAAAGTGCCTCCTGGGACAGAGGAATTAGTGTCACAACCAGCAGCTTCCTTGAAGTTAGACAGAACGCTATGTGGGGATGCGCTGTGGCCATCAGGACCTGTGATGTACAGGATGGGATCCTAAATCATTATGACATTCGGGAGAGAAGAATTTCACCAGCATTAGGGAGGAAAACAAGGCAACCCAAACAAAGCATTTTTCTTTACCCCACTATACTCCTAGCCTGCTGACCATGCGGGCCATAGAAGCGATGGGAGAGAATACCCCTAATAGCCAGCCACCCTGAGCTGACCTCCAGTTCTGCCCCTGTCTGGTCTCAATCATCTCTGGTTGATGGTGCCTGTTTGGCCATGCTGTGATCGGCTCCCTCTGATCATTCATGGACCATTCTCTCAGCAGAACTCCATCTTAAGCCAGGTGATGAGCAGGACAATCTCCCAGCATCCTGTCTCTGTTGCTTCTACCCTGCCCCCCCCCCATGTATGCCATTTTAACCATTCTCCTTAGACATTCCAAGGTTCACTATATAGGTCTCCAAGATACTTTCTACTTTCCTATGACACACCACCAGGTCCTGTCTTCCTTACCAATATTTGCCAATACACAGGACAACCAAGTTCCTTATTGATGACCTTTCTGATAGGTAATAACCCCATTTCCAACCTCAACAATTCTTCCATGCCGTCGCCATGGCCGGGTGGCACCCAAGCTTCCTGCCGTTCTGCCTTATTTAGTTAATGTCTCACTGTGACCTCTGGAGCTTCTAGATATCCTTATTATTTCCCAACCTTCTGCTCCTGAACTAGAAACCAGTCCACTTAGCTGGCTTTTCTAGTCATCCACTTAATCAACTCTGTTGCCAGGGCAACCCACACCCTTAGCTAGCATCTCTGAGTTTTGCAGTTTGCGCCTAGCCCCCTCTGTAGATTTCTAGGCAGTTGATCATGATTTTCAGGACAGCCTTGAGAGGCAGCTACAGCCACTATTTCTTTAAGAAGGAGACAAATGTTATAGGTTGCCAGGGTCACATAGTGTGATATGGGGAGGACCTGGACTCTGAACTCAGCTGAGTTATTCCTGCCAGTGTTGGTTACCTTTCAGACATAAGTGCGACTGAGAAGAACTTAGTAGGGAAGGAAGTGTGTGGGTAAGAACACCAAAGAGAAGGCAATGGATTTGTCACTAGGGGTCACTGGTGGCCTTTTCCTTAGAACATTAGTGTGCTGATAGGAACAGAACTCAGGCTGGCATTGGTTAACAGTGAAACAGACTGATATGGGCCATACCATGGTTATGGGGGTCTCAGGAGCATCTCAACTTATTTAGCAAGTCCCACCCACAGCATCTCTGCAGCCTCTGACTTGTAGATCTCAAAAAATCCTAAAGAGCATCCAGAAACTAACTCCTCGCATTCTTGACATGGATTCAAATGCACTTATCTTGCTGGGTCCCTGTGCTTAGTGGAAGGAGAGGGAACTAGCAACAGCCAAATGACCAAACTGAAGTCCAGAGTCTGATGGTTTCAGCGTGGTAATAGGAAGGCTGTCAGGGCTGAGTCTTGGTCAAAGTCCATTAAGAAGTGTCAAGAGTCAAATGCTGGAGGAAGCAAGTGTAAATTGCAGCCAGGATGGCATGGGGCAGAAACCCAGCATGCTTCTAGGGCTTAGAGTAATGGCAGAGGTACAACAGAGAGAGACAGGACAGGTATGCTAGACACTGAAGCAAGTGCTGTAAATGTCATCTGACACCTGGGGTTGGCCTTTAAGTCAGACCCAGAAGGAAGACATGTAGAAGAAAGGGTTTCATATTTTACAAAAGCCAAAGATGTGGTACCTCTCATACCCTGCAATAGTGGGAGAGGTAGGATGATGGGCTGACACCATCATGTAGCCCAGAAAACCCCTCCAAAAAGATGCCGTCCATCCCTGACCATTCTATAGGGTAGATGTTGACGCCTTGGTCTCATCAGGCGTGGCCAGAGTTACAATGTTGGGATAGTTCCTGAAATTAGAGAGACAGAAAATCTAAACCAGATCAGTTTTCCCCGTCCCCCAAGATCTGGTCCAATGATACCACACTCTCGGGATCTGCTCTGAAGGGATTCTCTGGAGAACCAAAGGGGAAACTGGCTAAAGATATGGAGCCTGGCAGCTTTTCAAGTCTCATGGGTGTCTGCTTGCAGGATAATCTCAATCCACACCCTGCCCCACTGCTATCAAATCTGCTCTCCACCCTCAGTGTGAGCAACTGCCAAGGCAGGGCTGGGAAGGGGAGGAGTGGGGACAAAGGGTTTGTCTTCTATGAATGGGCATGCATCCAGAGGGGAATCCAGGTTTCATGGCCTGCCTTGGAAGGAATCAGGTGCTATCAACTCTTAAGCTTGGATGAGGGACATCTTGAAGGCCACTGGTAGGCCCAGGTCCATACCACTCTTATATTGTCTCCAACCTGAGTCATTCAACTAGATAGTTCCCTGTATAGGGTTCTATGCCATACTAGTTGTTCCTTGCATAGAGAACGCTACTGTCCTGAAAGAATTTTTCTTTGCACTTTACACCACTGCGTGAATCCCCGTCTTGGACTTGGCACTGTTCTTAAAGACTGAGCTTCAAAGCCATCCGTTGCCCGTGCATCCTTCCCACAGCCCACCTCTGTGAAACCTGATGACAGACAAGTATGACTTAATAAGCAGAGTGCTGTGATCCCTGATGCTAAGGTCAGACATATGTGCTCTCACCGTCATATGAAGGGGCATGTGTGTGGCAGAGACCTGATCAGGATGCTCACGGACAATACGGACACTCTTATTTCCCCTCCCTCCTCACTAGTAGCAGCTCATCACTGTCACCAAATAGAAGAAACTGGACCAAGAGTGCCTTTTTCTGCTACGTTAGCCTAATCCAGTGGTTTGCTCAAGAGCGACCATCCTCAAACTAGCTGAGCATTTCAGTCAGCTGAGGAGCTTTCTAAACCTCTGGTGCCTTAAATACAAGTCATACATTAGAATGTCCGGGAGTCGAAACAAGAGCTTACCCAGGCCCGCCCAGGAACCAACATATATCATCAAACGGTAACCTGGCTCCCTCCCATGTCCCTCCAGAACACACGAGTTCTCAGGTAAAAACAAGGGCAAAAGCTGGTACCTTATGGGACAAGTAAGAGGGACTCAGAGCTGGAGCTGAGCTTCATTTGTTCCCATTGACTCTAGATGACAGGTTGGGACAAGGGATTATTTACCTACAATCCTGTCCCATAAGGTATCAGCTTCCCTCTTCCCAGCATTCTTGTTGCCCTGCCCCTACTTCCTGCCTGGTCGCCCCACCTATACTTTCTGCCTGGCTACTGGCCAATCAGTGGTTTATTAAAAATAATACAAGTGTCAGGATAAAAGACCATTGTCCCACTGCAGAGACTTGTACCCAAACACTGGGAACTAGTCAAGCCATTACTTCTCTGTGGCAAAGAACAAACCTCTCTCAACTATAGAAGAGCCTTTCACTCTGTTTCACTGAATCATTTAACCTCATGCCTGCCAAACGAGGGCTTCATAAAGTAACTTACATATTCTCAAGGGACATGGTCAAACTTGCACGCATCCTTGCTTAGGTACTAGATTACTGTGAAGTTTATCCAAGTATGGGTGTAAGACATTTTTCTTGTTTTTTTTTTTTTTTTTTTTTTTTTTTGGATTTTTCGAGACAGGGTTTCTCCGTAGCTTTTGGTTCATTTTTCTTGTTTTAATTCACATATTTCTAGAGAATTTTAACAAAAGATATTTTAGTAGGCCTAGATCAATCAGCCTCAGAAATTCTCTGTCAATGACCTTTACGTGTGAGTGGTTTCTCTCAATCTCTTTACTTTTTTTTCCCCTGCAGAAGTGAAAGTTGGGACAAAGTCACGACACGGAGAACAGGGCCCCCAGATTCTCGGTGTCCGGAGAGTCTATATTCAGACGAGGGAGGAGAAGCGGATCAACTTGACCATTGGCAGTAGAGCCTACTTGCTGCTCAACACATCTGTGCTCATCAAATGCCCAGTAAGACGCTTCCAGAAATCTTTGATCCAGTGGGAGAAGGACGGGCATTGTCTGCAGAACTCCAAGCAGCTTGGCATCACCAAGTCGGGCTCCCTGAAAATCCACAGTCTTGCAGCCCCTGACATCGGTGTGTACAGGTGCATCGCAGGCTCCGCGCAGGACACGGTTGTCCTCAAGCTCATCGGGACGGACAACAGACTCATTGCACACCCATCCGTCAGAGAGCACACACGGGGCCGCTCCGGGGTGGACCGCGAGGAAGCCAATAGTTTGGGAGCCACTTGGCATAAAATGCGTCAGATGTGGAACAACAAAAATGAGCTTGACCTGCACGATGGGGAAATCGACACCCAGCCATTCTTGAGAGCTCTGTTAGGGCCGTGCAGGACCTCTGCGGGGAGCACCAACTCCTGGGAGCTCAAGAGCAAGCAGTTTGAGGCAGCTATGAAACAGGGAGCGTACAGCATGGACACAGCCCAGTTTGATGAGCTAATAAGAAACATGAGCCAGCTTATGGAGACAGGAGAGGCCAACGATGACCTCGCCTCCCAGATGATCTATCAGCTGGTTGCTGAGTTGGCCAAGGCTCAGCCAATGCCTGTTCAGAGGAGGGGTATCCACGAGGAGGCTCAGCTCGGAGGGGAGACAGCAAGAGCTCCCCAAAGCCCCACAGCAGCGAACTCAGGCAAGCTGACTTTTAAGCCAAAAGGACCTGTCCTCATGAGGCAAACCCTACCCCCTTCGGTTTCATTTAACAAAACAGTAAATGCAAGGATTGGGAATACAGTGTACATCACAAAGAGCACAGAGGTCATCAATATATTTTGCAATCTTATTGCTCCCAGCAGTGAGGCCACGTATACATGGACCAAGGATGGAGCCTTGCTGCAGCCGTCTGCGAAGTGAGTCAACTCAGAACACAGTGTCTCCTTGATAGTTCCTTATTGTGGCCTAGTCTAATTTTCTCAGAAACATTTTCACATTTCTCCTCCTTACAAAAAAAAAAAAAAAAAAAAAAGTGCTCCGTCCCATTGTCCTTTATCTGCCTAGCCAGTTTACTTCTTTTGTCATGGTTGTGCAGGTGAGCATGTGTGCATGCATGCGTGTGTACGTGCATGTATGCGTGTGTGTGTGTGCATGTGTGTGTATGAGAGAGAGAGACTTTATGCACCTACACAATCTAGGAACAACAAATGGGAAAATGAAAACCAGGGATATTTGCCTTTCTGAGACTAACTTCATTCACTTGCATTGTTAGAGTAATAAAGGCCCATCAAGGAAAAACTCCTGGTCAAGAGACTAGACCCATTGGCCTCAGTGGAGACCTAATACTCAAGTTTGATATGTCAATCACCTGACATAGGGACTATCCCTCAAGGAGGAGAGGCTGCCCTAAGCAAGCCACGCTCACCTCAAGCCATGCTAAAGAGATAGGCGGACTAATAGCTTAAGTGGGTACCTTACTTTTCCTTCCCGGAATTCCTGCCCTTTTGGACAGTTCCATAAACCACAGTGTGGTTGATGAGGTTCTAGGTCTGACTCAGAAAGATGGAACCCTTTTTCTTTTTGTTTCGTACCCTATCTCTTTCAGATGCTAGCCAGAACCAAAAACCTTTTGTTTTGTTTTGCTAGTTTGTTTTGTTTTATTTTCCCTGATAGTTTGGGCATCTTTGCTCTTTCTCTAAAGCCCCCATCTCTGCCACATGACTGCCCCATTCAGCTTGAATCTGACATCTGCATCTGTTCACATCAGGTGACATGGAGTTTTCCTTCTCTCTGCCCTTCTCTTCCAGGAAGCTGCTGGGATGTATAGCTTGCCTGCCATTGGTTTGCTTTTAAAAAAAAAAAAAACTAATAAAATCAAAATAGAAGCCAGTAAGTCCACATCCCAGCCTGTTGTAAGTGCTCTCTGATATAATGCAAGAGGAAAACTTTCTCCAGTCTTCCATATATGCATTTTCTTCCTCGAGGCAAGGGGCTGGATCTGATTACCTTTCAGGCTCCACGCCAGACCAAAGCCTATAAGTTTGCACTCTCCATTCTCCATAACCTGCGATGTCCGCACAGCAATTTTGTATGCTATTTGAGTATATTCTCATTCTAACTCTTTTACAGGATTGTTTTGGATGAAACTGGGAAGATACAGATAAGAAACCCTACAAGGAGAGAGCAAGGGATATATGAATGTTCCGTAGCCGATCGTTTTGGCTCAGATGTGGAAAGTTCATTGGTGTTATATGCAGGTAATGCTCATGGGCAAAGTCTAGAGTTACCGGGGTCTCGTTGTTGCTTTGTTTATCATCTGAAATGCTTTAGAAGGATGGCTTTCTAAAACTGGAGTATGTATCGCAATGGCACAGGTGTTATTTAAGCACCAGTTGCTGGGTGCTGCCTAAGGTGTTGCCTTAGTAGGCGTGGAATGTGTTTGGGGTTTGATCTTTTAAACATATTCCTAGTTTATGCCAACTCTCTGGAAACAGTATCTCTAAGGCTCACTTTCCACAAATTGGGAATTAATAAGATGGGGGTTCACTGGCAATGGTGATTTTACTGACTTTTTAAAGTTCCATTGGCCGAGGAATGAGAATCACTAGTCTTTAAAATTGGTACTTTTCTCTCAATGACATACCTGCCACTCCTTAGCCAGCACCCCCACCCCAGGGATTGTAATATTATATTGGTTTATATCTTCCTAGGTGCTAAACATTGTCATTTTGTATCAAAATACGTTCTACAATAGAAGATCATTTTTAGCTGCTTAAGTTGTAGGCCGCAATTCCTTGTGGCAAGATTGTATTCTAGAACTAGACATAAACAAGAGAGCCCGTTCCCCAGCATGAAAGAAAGTTCCTTCTTTCTCTTTGTGACTCAAATGAACCGAGGAAGAATAGAGACAGTATCAGGGATTAGAACCCAGTTTGGTCTCCTAGATGCTAAGCTTGGTGGTAGACACTTGTCATCCACAAGCTGAGAAAGGTGAATCCGCTGGTGTTGAAAGTGTCCTGAGTCTGAATGACTTGAGGATGGCTGCCTTTCCAAGGCAGCATCTGCAGGCCAGTGGTTCTCAACCTTCCTAATGCTGCAACCCTTTAATATAGCTCCTCATGTAGTAACCCCCAACCATAAAATTATTTTCGTTGCTACTTCATAACTGTAATTCTGCTACTATTATGAATCATGATGCAAATACTCATATTTTCCCAGGTAACCCCTGGGAAAGGGTTGTTTGGCCCCCAAAGGGGTTGCAACCTGCAGGCTAAGAACCCCTGCTTCAGGCCTTTGTTTTTTCCTGGACTCTTGTGCCTGTAACCATTAGCTTCTTTGAAGCAAGCACAAAGTGCGGTAGTTCCTAGAGTGGATAGGTGACCCCTCCTCTACCAGTGCTCCTAAGTCCATCCCCAGATAACCTAGACTCCTGATGGAGCTGAGGTGAGGGCCTCGTGATCTAGAGGATGAGCTGTGACAACCGAAGATCCCTTCCACCCCAGGAGTTCCCAGCACCCTCCCTCGGGATGGTTTTCCTCTGCCCCAGGCATTCTCAAAAAGAATGGAGCTTTCAGTTGTCCAGGCTTCTTGAGAACAAGAGTGCATGTGTTCTGTTCCATTGTCCACGTCACAGAAATTCTACACATAGGTGGTCAAAGCTGTGTCCTGACTGAGTTAATGGATGAATCCATTCATTATCCAGTTTCAAGGAGCAAATGTCCTTGAATGAATTCCTGACTCTGCCTTTGTCTTTATTATTTCTTCAATACAAGTTTGATGTGACTGTTTCACATTGACTAAAATGCCACATTCTGACCTCTCCTCCAAACCGTGCTAATCCACTTGAGATAGCTTCATATGATTTCATAAATGGGGAATTTCTGCAGAGTAGAGGTGTGTGAGAAGTGTTTTAAGGAACGGCCCCCCTACAAGAAGTGGACATGAATTTATTCAGATAGTGTGAGCAGGGGAGACTCTGAGCCACACTGACTCTGAGCTCTACAGGGTTAAAGGGCTATGAGCTCACTCAGTACTTTGAGATTCCTATGAGAGCCCAGCAGGAAAACACTTTGTACATGTTTGTGGTTAAGAGAAAGTTCACAAGAGTTGTGAGCTCCTGCCTAGCTGGTTTTTCCCAGTGCAGCATTGAGTGAGCCCTGAACCTGACTTGTTTTCTGTGATTGACAAGTCAGCTTGTCTCTGGCCCTAAAAGAAACTGTACATCGGTTTTTTTTTTTTTTTGAATCTATATTGTCGTTGAAATGTCTGATTGCATCACCTGGTGCATGGGCAGGCTTTGTTATTATCGATGTCTCCGTGCAGCTGAGCAGAGAGCACAGCGAGGTGCTTTGGACATGATGGCTGAGCTTTGACTTACTCTTACGTTAGTGGGAGAGACCCTGAAGAGCCTTCTACATCCAGGATAGATCAAGATCCATTGCCCTACCTCACACCCATCCTTCCATGAAGTGTTAACATTCCACTCAAATAGGAAAGAATATACCTTCTTCTCTGCAGCTCATGGAACCTTCTCGAAAATAGACCACATACTCGGTAACAAAGAAAACTTACAGTTACAAAAAAATATCGGTAACCACCTGTGTCTTATCAGATCACCATGAAGTGTTAAATTGTCACGGTCCCTGGTGTTTTAGGCCTGCATCAACTCATCTGAGGCTGCACGCGAGAGATGCTATTCTGCCCTGCGGTTTTGCATCTTGTGAACCGAGTCTTTGTAAAATTACCAAGAAGGAGTTAACCTTTATTTTGGTTATGAATGTAAAATATCTTCACTTTATACTTGATAGTTGCAATCTACCTACCACCCACCCATCCATCCTCCTGTCCGTCCATCCACCCGCACATCCATCCACCTTCCCACCCACCATACATACGTTCATACATACATGTATCCATGTATCCATCCATCCATTCATCCACCTTCCCACCCATCCTCCCAAACATTCTGTCATCCACCCATCATCTCTACACTGAGTACCCCTAGCTGTGCGTGTGCTTGTCTCTGTGCACCACGGGAGTTAAAGAAACCAGCACTCTTCCCTGCTTTCAGCAAATCGATGATGCTTGTCAGTGAACAAGAGCTTAAACCTAACATAGTTTCTGCTCCCTTTGAATTAAGAGGCACCTGTCATCTTGTCTGTTGAAAGAAATGTCACCAAACCAGAGCACAGCCGTCTGTCTGTTGTGGTGGGAGGCACTGTGGAGGCTGCCCTTCAGGCCACTGTGACAATCCACTGTCCTGTAAAAGGTAAGTATTATCATTTCCAGTGGGAAGTCATTTGGCCAACAATAGCCAGAAGGTGACAGCTGGCATTTCAGTGCTCCATCTATCATCCTGATGAACTCACATTCTGATTTCTAGGACTCTCCCACACATCTGATTCTCAGAAGTGAGATCACATCGGATCATAAGACTGATACCAGGATTGGGGAAGTAGCTCAGTCAGTAAAGTCTTTGCTCTGCAAACATGAGGACCTAAGTTCAGACCTAAAGCATGTGCATAACAATAAAAAAGAAAGGTGGACACAGTAGCATGTGCCTGTAACCCTGGCTCTGTGGGGTAGAATGCAGAGACAGGTGGATTCCTAGAGTTTGCTGGCCAGTTAGGTCTTACTAATCAGTGAGAGACCCTGTCTCAAAAGACAAGGTGAAGAGTGATAAAGACAGCACCCAATGTTGACCTCTGACTTGGTCATACATAAGCACTTACATGCTCATGTCCAAACACACTAGCATGTTCTTATCTTTGTGCCTGCCTATCTATCTATCTATCTATCTATCTATCTATCTATCTATCCATCCATCCATCCATCCATCCATCCATCCATCTATCTATCTACCTATCTCTGTCTCTCTCACTCTCTCACACACATACATTCCATACATTCTCTCTCTCTCTCTCTCTCTCTCTCTCTCTCTCACACACACACACACACACACACACACACACACACGGGAGAGAGGGGGAGGTTTAAAACCAGATTGCCACTTTCTCCCCGCTGTGGGCTGTGACTGAAACACACACTGGAATCTTCATCCTGGGAAAACCAGAGCACTGTGTGTGGGCAGATCTTTAAAAAAGAGAAATTTTCAGCTATGAGGTTGTGTGGTGACTGTGGAGTCTGGGAAAACAAATTTTTTTGGAAATTGCTAGATAGGTCTTCCTGCTATGCACTGGCCTTAGCAAAGCCAGGCCTAAGACTAAGAACGCCAGTATTGTCGACTCAGACTTAGTCCTGAACTGTCTGTCCATGAGTGGGGCTCAGCAGCCTGTGTGTCAGTGGCTTTTCCCACTGTATTTGCTAATACAAGCTCGGCTCCTTTATAAAAGACCATGTATTTGGGGTGCTAGTGATGGACCCTCACCCTCAGGCCTTTCTCATGGAAGGCACGTACCCACCAAGTTCTACCTACAGTCCTCCAGACACATTCTTTCTTTAATAGGAGTAAAACTTTCAGCCTCTGCCTGAACAGGGACTATTTTGCCACTCAAAGGCAGACATTCTGAAGTTTTAACCTGGACTCTAGCGTCCCCAGGATGTATACAGACAATATATTCTGTACCCTTCTACATTTTACATGTAAAGGGGTGGACTGTTGTGTGAGTCACTTCCTTAGAGAGACACATAAATACCAAATTGAGTCTACCAATTCAAAAGAAATTTTCTATAAGCCCTTAATTTACTGTGCATTGACTTAGCTATCTGAACTAGTATATCCCCCAGTTTCCAAGGATTAATAAGACACCCCAAGATTCGTAGCCGTGTTTGATGTCCTCTGATGGTGACTCATCCGATGGTGTGTGACTTTGACTCTTTCACTGGGGATTTATCTTTCTTAGGGTCTCTATCGCTGTGGAGAGATACCTTGAGCACGGCAACTTTTTTTATAAAGGAAAACATTGAACTGGGGCTGGCTTACTGTTTCAGAGGTTTAGGCCATTATCGTTATGACGAGACACGGTGGTGAGCAGGAGGAGCAGAGAGTTCTACATCTTGATCCTCAGGCAGCAGCAGGAGACCGTGCTGTGTACCACACTGCCCAGACTTGAGCTTATAAGACCTCAAAGCCCACCCCCCACAGTGACACACCTCCTTCAACAATGCCACATCTACTCTAACAAGGCCACACCTACTGTTAGTACTAATCCCTATGGACCAAGCATTCAAACATAAGAATCTATAGGGGCCATAACTATTCAAACCATCACAGGAATTGTGGGAAAGTGTTTATTCATCCCATATAATATGGACACCAACCACAGATTTAAAAAAAAAAAAATCCAAATCTAGTGTGAGTTTAAATCAATGAGTTTCTTGGTGGTCAGATACAGGATCATAAAAGACTCAAGCGGTTACAGCAACAAAAAGCCCATCCCTGCATGACTGACCATTCACCGAAACTACAACTGCTGATGCTCCTCCTTGGGGAGGAGCCTTTGCTTTTTTTAGCCTTTTGTCATGTCCAGAGTCTTGTAACTTCAGCTAACTCCCTGGGTTGTATGAGCCGGCCCCCTCTTCTCTGCCAGAGGTAATGGATCCAGGAGAACCAGTTACAAGATGCAGAGTGACGGCAGGGGCCTCTGAGGCTGCCCAATAGCACCTAAAGATGGTTGTCATGAAAGGGCCGGGGTCACAGTCACCCAGCTCCCTTCCCCCTAATGGTCTCCTACTTGCCATGCTTCCAAAAGCACACCTTTGGCTCCATGCGCCCTGGAAATTTGCGACCCTCCAAGGTATTCGCTTTCAACCCCTGGCAGTCCTTGCGCTGTTTGGCCTGTGCAGACTTTTGACAGATCGCCCAGGCTCCCAACTGGCTCCACCCACAAATATGTGAATTTTCTGGCAAAAATGGACCTACCATTACAGAACGGTCCAGCGTTCTCTAGCGGGGCAAGGAGGAAAGCAGAACAGAGCTGTTGGGATGCCAAGCCACAGCCTTCTCCAATTTCTGTAGCCCCCCACCTGCAGAGGATTCGGAAAAGTAGATGTGACTTCTATTAAGAGAAACCTCTGTTTTTAAGGTTTCCTTTTAAATTTTAACTTCCCGATCATTTAAAATCAAATGGCAGGGTAGGGTTGGGGTGTCAGCCAAAGGCTTGCAGCCCGTTATTTGCTGTCTGAAGTCAAGGACTAGAGGCAGTGGGAACCGTTTTCACAAAGACCTCAGAGAAGACCCTTAAACTCAGCCCAGGTCTGGTTTCT